>NW_021703769.1:26035900-26183349 GCF_005190385.1 Monodon monoceros | reverse complement strand
ACATCCACATTCATATCTACATCGACGTCCACATCTATACCTACATCTACATTCACATCCACATCAATGCTTATGGAAAGAGAGTGCCTTTTCCCTAATTTTTCCAGCAAAACCCCAGGGCAGACTCTGCCTCGTCTAGGATCACATACATACCTATAACTGAACCAAGCACCATTGGTTGTCGGGGAACATGGAATTCTCTAATGGGCTGGGCCTGTATCAAGTTGTCAATCCCTGAAGGCAAGGGTGGGGTAGCCCCCTGAAACCCCATTGAGTGGGAGAAGCTGGGTGCCCAAGAAATATCCAGGCACTGTTATCAGAAAAGGGATGGATGCTGAGGAAGCAAGAGCAAAAAATGTTCACTCTGCCCGGTTCTCAATTAGAATGATCACGTGAATCACCTGAGCCTTGTTAAAACACACATTCCGCTTTGGGAGGTGGGGCCTGAGATTGCATTTCTAACGCCTCCCGTACGAAGATGCTGCTGGTCTTCGTGCTGGCCACACTCTGAGTAGCCAGGCACTCTTACATTTCTAACTTAGTTCAAGCAACTGTGCAGCCCCCACTCTGCAGAGAAGCCCTGGGATATATAAACCTCTTCCCTCGCCCTCTCCCCACCCCCATCCCATGGTTTCCAAACCCACCCAAACATCAGCATCATGTATTTGGGGACTATTGTCAACATATAGCAGACTTTGCTGCCAATCGGTGTTCATTGTGTTCTCCAGTGACCTTTATAGGATGATCCACATAATAAATTCTCTTTTGAATTTAGTGCTCAAAAAATATTTGTTTCTCTCAGTAAATTGCCATGCTTCCTGGGATTTTATGTTAACAATGTACAAATTGCCATTTTTATCTTGGCTGCTAGGAAACTCAGAGATAAATCTAGTACTCAATGGCAGTAGCAGTAGCACCCTAGGCTTCTGGTTCAATAATCTTTCCTTTCTAAATGGTGTAGCATAACCCTTTTTGAGTCTTGAAGTGCTCTGTATATGGTTTAATATTATAAGCTCCCTCAAATCCTTTTTGAAAGTCAGTGCTTCTTTGGAACATTCTTGAGTTTCCCCCAATCTTTATTGAAATCCTTCCCATTCTTCAAAACCCAACTCATTATCCTGCTGCTCAATTATTATGAACAGGTTGTTTTTCCTATGAACAAACTAACATACACATGTTAGTGGCATAACCCGGATATATATTCGTTTTACAAAATGGCTTGATATTGTATATGTTCTGCAGTTTGCTTTTCTCACTCAGTAAGTATTTTAGCAGTCTTTGCATGGCTCTGACTGTCCTTGACAATCCCTAACAGCTTCTTGGGAAGGCAGTTCTGTATGTCCAGTCTTCCCATCCCAACTGGAGCAGGAACCAGGTCCTGATGCTTTTACTTTGGCCTGACCACATAAAGTGTGGGCTCTGGGCATGTATTTACTCACTAACGGTGCATTATGCTCCTACCGTGTGCCAGGGAGGCACTGAGCTAAGTGCTGAGGGACACAGACATGAACAAGACCAGCCTCTGCTGTGCTGCAGAGATGGAAACTTTCTGTGTCTGCACTGCTGAGTATAGTAGCTTGAGCCACAGACAGGTCTTGAGCACGTGAAACACCGCAAGCCCTAGCTGAGATGTGCTGTATGTGTAAAACACACCCTGGGATGTGAAGACTCGGCATGAAAAAAATATATATATGTAAAGCATCTCAATGATAATTTTATATTGATTACATGTTAATAATTTTGACATATTGGGAGAAATAAATACATCTTAAAATTAATTCCCTTGTTTCTTTTTACTTTGAAAAAATATGGCTGTAGAAAATTTTTAATTATATATGTGGCTCACGTTACATTGCTAGGTCTAGTGGTCATGAAAATAAGCATTTCTGAGGCCACTCCAGACCAGGCAGTAGAATGGTTCTCTTGGCTTAGGGGGAAATCACATTTTATGCAAATTTGACTCCTGCCAGTTCATCACTGAAAAAAAAAAAAAAACTTTATTGTGCAAAAATTGAACTAACGGGAATTCCCTATTTTAAAAAGTTAACTTCTAGAGTATTGTGGTATCTCTACACTTGCAGGCCAAAGGACTTGCAAACAGTGCTTGCTTTATGCTCCAGGGCAGTGCCACATCTGCTAGGGAACGGAAATGGTTATGGTTAACATTTCTGTCGCGCTTATTGTATGGCAGACACCTTTACGCTTCTCAACTCATCTGTGATTGCAGCCACCCCGGGAGGTAGAACTCCACCATCCATGGATCATGCATGTTCATGCCTGGGGAGACCCATCCCTCAAGACCCTGTGGCCACGCTGAATATGTAACTTGATGATGTAAGGCATACCAAATAGGTACTCAGAGAGGTGGAGGGAGCGGCTGTACCTCACGCAGCTATGCTCTTCCCAGAACACCCTTAAGTTAATCAAAATATATGAAATGTAATATAATTTTATGTCATACAGAACCACACAATATGCTGTTTTATTTCCCACAATTGTAAACCATATTTATCACAAGTCAGAGAGGTATTGGTTTTTGTTTTCAATGCATACAAGTACATTATAAAGCACAGATTCATTGCAATAATTTTTCAAAATAATGATCTAGCACTCCAGGAGTCTGGATTAGTTCCTTACTTTATTCGCAAAAGGCGAATGAAGCAAAAACCGCTCAAGTCTTGATGTGGTAAACTGTTCCCAGTTCCCACCAGGACAGACAGAAAACATCCTTGTAAATAAAAAGAATCTTAAAAAAAAAAAAAAACCTCTCGTTAACCTAGGAATTTGGGGTTATTTCTTAAGCCACGAACACATGTTTATTTTAACAAGATAAGTATAACTGAGTTCTAACTGCTTTAGAAGAAAATTGTGATTGTGTAGAGATGAGGAAGACAGTTACTTCCTTATGTGGCTGCTCACAGCCTATCTTCTCAGCAAATACATGTGCACATTTTGAGAAAAGAAAGAAAAAGTTTCTGCCACTTTAACAATTAAGTTTTGACTCTGATCAGGTAAAAGTGTTTTCTTTAAGTGTCTTTAAATTTGATTAATCCACCAGCAAAGTCTGTCAGCTCTACCTCCAAAATGTCCCCCGAATCTGTCCACTTCTTACCCCCTCCTCAATAGCCACCACCCCGGGCCAGGCCACCAGCATCTCAAGCCTGGACTCCTGCAGTGGACAGGGCTCCCTGCCCTGCTCACTAAAGTCCATACTCCACCGGGCAGCCAGTGGGATTATTTAAAGTACACACTGAACCCCGTCATCCTTCTGCTTGAAACTTGCCATGGTTTCCCATCATCCTTAGAATCAAATCCAAACTCCTCACAACATGGGGCATCCTTGTCACATGCTATCCTCTCTCTGCTGCCTGTGATCTCCAGTCACACTGGCCTCCTTTCAGTGCCTGATTCTCTTCAGTCACATTCCTTTGCACTTGCTGTTCCCTCTGCCTGGAACACTGTTCCCTCAGAGTGTTACGTAACTGGCTCCTTTGTGTCAGTCAGGCCCCAGGTCCAATATCACCTCCTGAGAGAGGCCTTCCCCAACTGCCCTGTGTAAAGAGGCCCCGCATAGCTGTTCCTGATCACATCCTCTTTTATCATCCTCACACTTTTCACTAACTGAATTTATCTTGTTATTTATTTGTTACCTGTTTATCGTCTGTGTCTCCCATCCACCTCCAGAGTGAGCTCCGTAAGGGCATGAACTTGCTTGTCTTAATCATGGTTTAGAAGAGTGCTCAGTAAATGTTTGCTGAGTAAATGAATGGTTGAATGACCAAATAAATCCATGAGAGAAAGAAGGGAAGGAAGAAAAAAGAAAAAGGGGTCGGGGGAGGGAGGGAAGAAGGAAGGAAGCTGTTAGAAGGCAACTAGAAAATGATATGAGGAATATGATGACCTTGATTGTTTGAGCCACATTATGTGACCTGATCCTTAGTTTATATAAACTGTTGACGTTATATAATGAGAGTATAGTTTTACTTCACCATTTGCTCTGAGCCTGACTCTGTATTGAGTATTTCCCCACCCACGTGCTTTCTCGTCCTCCCAACGCCCGGCGAGGAGGTCGTATTATTATCCCCACTTTGCTGCTGAGGAACTGAGACTGGGGAGCAGGGGCATGGTAAGTGAGCTGCTAGTTGGGGAGGGAGGGGTCAAGCGTCAGCTCAGGCTTTCTGACCCCAGAGCTGGCAGCTCCCACACCACCACCGCCCCCCCCACTCTGCTCCGAGGCTCCGCCTGTTGAATTTCAATGATCATCACGATTTATTCTCTGAATAAACTCCCCATCGCAGGGGTCCTTGTTAGCATGACTACGACAGCTTGTCAGCTCTGTGTGGGGGCGGGCCAGACGTGGTGTGGGGAAGCCCAGAGATGACAAGGGCAGAGTGAGCTCCACGTGGCCAGGGTGGGGTGAGGGGGGCAGAGAGGGGGAGGGGAGACAGGGAAGGTGACAGGGTGCCAGCCTGGGAACACGGGGTCTAGAGCCCAGCATCAAAGACTCCCCCGTGTGGGGCTCAGAGCAAGCGGGGCTCATCTCCCTTCTCTCTACCACAGGATGGGGTGTGTGAAGTCCAAGTTCCTCCGGGATGGAGGCAAGGTCTCAAAAACGGAGCCCAACACCAGCCCACACAGCGCTTTGTATGTGCCGGATCCCACATCCTCGGGCAAGCGGGTGAGTTGGAGAAGAAAGGGGAGACCGGCGGCAGCCCGGGGGCTGCCCCAACCTGCCCTCACCGCTTCCTGTTTTCCCAAGGGCGAGCAGGGTGAGTCTGGGGTGAAATGGAACTTACCGGTCGCCAGCAGCTCCCTGACTCCCCAGGATACACCTGCACCAAGCACCCAGGGCAGGGATGTCACTGCCCCTTGTCCCACTGCCCAGGCCTTGGCCCATCAGCCTGGGTGACCAGGTCCCAGGGGACATGGCCGGCCTCACACCTAGGAAGTACCATAAGCAGTACTGAGAGTAATGAGTGAGCAGGTTAGTGACAACAGCAGTTGAAGTAATGACAGGAATGATGACAGTATCAGCATCATGGCAGTAACTGTAATAACAATGGTAGCAATAACAGTAACAACAATACTAGTGGGAATATAACAGCAATAGCAGTAGGAACAAAAGCAGAAAGAGTAAGTGAGAGAAGTGGCAATACTAGCAGAGGTTATTTGCTTACTTCTCTTACACTTCTACAGAGCTTACGATGAACCAAGCCCTACCTTAAGTGCATTACTGTTATTAACACCTTTAATCCTCACAATAGTGCTCTTGTAGGCCACAATTTGTATTATACCCATTTTACAGATGAGACACAGAGAGATTAAATAACTTGCTGAAGACCACCTGGTTGTAAGGATTGAAACTTGGGCAGTGCAGGGGTAGGAACAAGAGTAACAGAGCCAAATGCTAGTGACAGGAACAGTAGTCATGGTGGCAATAGTGGGGGTCCTGGGAGCAGTAGTTGCCATAGAAGTAGCCCCACTAGTAATGGTAGTTGTGATAGTCAGAAGAGCCGTAGCAGTAGCAATAGTAGTGATTACAATAATCATACTAGTAAAGGGACAACAGTACTAAGAGCAGCAATAACAGTTGTAATAATCATTACTGTTCTTTGAAAACCTACTATGTTCCGGGCACTGGAGTGAGGTATTTCTGTTCATTAATCCTCACCAAAAACTGAGGCTGGAGTTACTTTACTTTACAGCCAGGCTGACTGAGGCTCAAAGAGGTTAAATGGCTCCCCTGGGCTCATACCGCTGGGAAGCAGCAGAGCTGGGTCTTCCTAAACTCAAGGCTAGGTTCACTGTCCTATAGGATCCTTTCGTCCATGCCCTTACCTGAGGCTGTCCGGGAAGGACAGCCTCTGCTCGCTGCCTGCAGAGGCAGGGGTGCACTCTTTCCTGGTGCCCCTTAGAAGATTCTTCCTTGTATTGAAGGGAGGCATATTACCCCATAACCCTTACTCCTGGATCACATACCTGCCCCTTAGTCCTGCCTCAAACACATGGAAATGGGAGAAGCCTGGAATATTCACCTCCTTCCTTCTGACACTTGACATCTATTAATACAGCCTGAGGTTACACGAGATCCTGAGCTGACATCCTAAACCCTAAGTCACTCCCAGGTCTGCTTCTCACCTGGCCTGCATGTCCCGGGGCCCTTTCTGTGGCCAGGGCTCCAGGTTCTCAGGTTCTCTGAGGCCTTCTGGCTTGTCAGCAGCGGGAAGCAGAGGATTTTCTCCCCCCAGTTTCTGGCTGTTCTCTCTGAGCATCAGGTTTAAGGGACGCTATTATCAGCCATTCACTGTTCCCCTCATTCAGAGCACTGGTTCAGCAGTAAGTTAGTAACTGAGAAAGGGTTCCCAGGTCATATCAGTTTGCAAAACACTGGGCCAAACAGTCCTTCCCTGTAGGACTCAGAGCCTTTATAAATCTTTGTAATGGGCTTTGTGACTCTCCCCAAAAAGGATACACTTCTTAGTGTTTCCCAAACCTATTTCTTTAAATTAATGTTTACTTATGTGTGTAACACACAAATTCATTCTCCTTGAAAATAAAAATCACAGATTTCAGTGAAAGCTACAGTCTCTGCTGACCAATGCCCCCCCTCCCTAGAAATACCACACCCTACCTCAGAGGTATCAGCTGTTGTCAGTTTGGCATGGAACCTTGCAAACCTTTTTCCATGAATTTACACTCACATGTGTACAGTGTGTGTCCACAGAAAGTGTTTAGGATGTTTCAGTGTGTTTTATACCAGTGTATCATATTTACCGTTCTGAAGAACTAGCTTTGTTTACTCAACAATATATCTTTGAGGCCTCGTTGTGTCAGGGATGAGGCGGCCTCCCTTTTATGAGGGCCACTTAGAGCACCACAGCGTAGGAACCAGTTCCCCTTTGGACAGACGCTTACGTTGTTTCACATACATAGCGGAGCCTTTACTCATGGGCCACGTTGGTAGACCTAGGGTTTGTTCAAACATAGCTTGGAAAACACTGATCTGGACCAAGCCCCTCACTGTATGTCGAGGGGAAGGCACAAGTACGTCCCCCAGTATGTCCAAGGCTGAAGGCAGAGCCTACAACCCAAGAGACCTGCATCCTTGTGCTGGCTGTGCCCCTAATGTGCTGTGTTACCTTGGGCACTTCCCAGCCCTCTCTGGGCCTCCTCCCATGACTCACGGGGCTGGGATATCCTTTTTGACACAGACCTTCCATGGCTACACACACACTATCGGATTCATCCCCTTCTCCCATTTCTTCCCCACAGTGGCCTGACAGTAGCAACGGCACCCCACCAGGGTCCACAGAGGGTAAGTAGCTGGCAAGCACGTGTAGTGGAGTCATGTTATGTAGCGGATTCGGTTAGGTTCTCAGTCAGAGCTTGAGGCAAAAATCCCAAACAGTCAAAACCACTCTTGAAAATCCCATAAATTTCCCCCAAAGTACTTAGTACAAGCTATTGTTTTTCTATAACGTTGTTTCATAACATGAACAAAACTCCGTTAGCTTTAAACTCAAGAATCGCAGCTGGCATGGCAAGATGCTTACTTATATCACGAGACAGACACATCAAGGGGTCCAGGGCTGGGTGCCAGGTGTTGGGGTGGGAAACACCCAGGACTGTGGGTGTGCTCAGATAAAGCCTCACCATCCCACATGTCTCTCTTCCCAGCAGGTTCTGAGGAGATCATTGTGGTTGCCTTGTATGATTACGAGGCCATTCACCATGAAGACCTCAGTTTCCAGAAGGGGGACCAGATGGTGGTCCTGGAAGAGTGAGTCCCCATTCCACTCCCCTCTAAGACATACCTATCTCCAATACTCAGTTTTGCTCTCTTGTGCTTCAGTAAAGGACCTGATAAACTATATTACACTAGGGTGTAAATGACTGATGAGAACCTGATCGTAATAAAGGAAGAAGAGTTTGCTGTTAACCTGGCTTACAGCCACAGTAAAGGGGCTTGCATACTTGCTAACGGCACATCCAGGCAAAGATGGACAGTAGAAAGTGCTTTCTCAGGGAAGCCTTCCTTGGACTCCTATGATTAAGCTGCAGCCTTACCTATGGACCAGACCCTGCTGAGGTGACTTTGCATTCAGAAATCCATGGGTCTCTGAGCTTGCTACCTCCAATCTCCTACCATCTTCACCATCAGTGGATGTAGTGTCTAGTATGTCCTGGGGCCCAAGGATGGGAGTGGTTATGCTTGGTCAGACTCCTGAGCCCACTCCTTCTGGCTCTCAGCCCCAACGAGCCACTGTGAGTCTGCCGTGGGCATAGGGCCCCACCTTACATATGGCTAATAAGGCCAAGGCCACAAGTCCAGGGAATAAGAGTGAGGCCACAAACCTAGGACTCTGAATGCAGGTACAGGGCTTGATTCTAGCTCTGGGCGGACCTTCAGAGGCACAGTGGGGATTGTTGTAAAGGTATTTACCTTAACGGGGTGAAGACTGGGAGCGGAGACAGTAGTGGCCCTGCCCTTCACCCTACCGGCTTCCTGGTGTTGGGGGTGTTCCAGGCCAAGGCTGGGGGGCCCAAGAGGACCAGGAGTGGTCCTCCTGCCCTCTGACCCCTTTGCTTCTTCCTGTCCCTCAGATCTGGGGAGTGGTGGAGAGCACGATCCCTGGCTACCCGGAAAGAGGGCTACATCCCAAGCAACTACGTTGCCCGAGTCAACTCTCTGGAGACAGAAGAGTGAGCATTCTATTTCCCCGCCCTCCAGAAGGAAGCATGAACAGAGCCAGCCTTGCTCCTGCCTCAGGGCCTTTGCACTCACTGTCTCCCCTGCCTGGCACACTCTTCCTAGGGCTCTTTGCCTGGCTGGCTCCTTCTCATCTTTCCAGTCTCAGAGAGGCCTTCCCGGTCTCAAGCAGGTTCCCCTCTGAGATTCTCTCTCTCTCATGGAAACCCATTTTACTCCCTTCTAGGCACTTCTCACTAGCAAAAATGATCTTGTTTCCTTGGTTGTTCACGGGTTTGCCGTCTGCCTCCCGCACCTTGAGAACCACTGACCTAAATACCTATGTGAGTCTTACACTCCTGGGTTCTTGTGTCTGCATCAAGAAACTGCTCACAGAGGCTGCCTCTGGGGAGGGCAGCTGGGGCACTGGAATCAGCGTGGGATGAGATCTTATTTCCTCATCTGCCTTGAAATAGGCAATATTTTCAAATGTTTTAAAATGCAAATGGTGCAGAAGGACCTAGGATAAAGAGTGAAAAGTGTTCCTCCCACCCTATCCCCACCCAGCTACTTCCCTTCCAGAAGCAACCAGTCTCTTGTACGTCCTCCCAAATGCTTTATACTTGATTAAGAAAATACATATATCTCCCTCCGTTTTACACAAGTGGCAGATTGAACGCACACTGTTCTACTCCTTTTGTTCAGCTCTTCCGTGCAGCACCTACAGTATCCTCCTTTTCACAGCTGCAGTGTCTGTCACGTAGATGCCCCACTATCCCCTGCCAGCGGTCACTTAAGCTGCTTCCAGTCTTGTGCTGCGGTGAATCTCCTTGCGTATATGTCACTTCCTCCTGTGCAAGATCGGTGGGATAACTTCCTAGGGATGGAATTGCCGGGGAGATAGCTCTTACTCTGTACCCTTTAACATTGCTTGAACATTTTACCATGGCATGAATTACTTTACCAAATGAGAGCAAAGAAGGCAAGTAGGAGGTGTAGAATGGTGACTAAGACCTTGGGCTCTGGAGTTAGACTGCCTGGCTTTGAATCCTGCCCCCACCACTTCCTAGCTATATGACGCCAGGCAAGTTACTTGCTTTCTCTGTTCCTCAGTTTCCTCATCTATAAAGTGGGGATAATAAAGGCAATGATTCCACAGAGTTGTTGGGTGGGTAACAAGAACTTGAGGAATGTCAGCTGTCTGTCTCCCCAGTTGATAGCAGAGGAAACAGAAGTCCAAAGAGGGAAAGCGACGTGCTCAAAATCACACAGCAGATTTGTGTCAGGGTCAAGGCCAGCTGACCTCTGGTCTGAGGTTTTTCCATCACAGCACATGAACTACTCCTCAGGGAACGGGTTTGTTTGCTGCTGCTTGAATTTTTCCACCCAAGATCCCAAACATCCAGGGAGTATGAAGAAAAGGTCCAAGGATATGGTCCCAAGTATAAAATCATTTGAAATCTCATCTTTTATCTTAGAAATGCATGCCGACTTTATATTCACTCTATATCCACAGAGGAGGATGAACTGTGGCAGTAACAAAGCTCAGCCCTCACTCACATGGGCCTCCAAGACCCTGAAAAGATGGTCAAATGTTCTTGTGAAATTTGAAAAAGTAAGATTTTTGACCACAGTTGGTTAAGACTGCTGTTATTTTTCCACCCAGTCTTTCTGTTCATCACCTTATCCCTCCCATTGGGTGGTGCTGGAATGACCACGAGCATTTTGTATTTGTAACGCTGTGTTACTTTTCTTGAAGAAAGCTCCCCAAATTGCGTAAGTTTCAGCTTCAGCAAACTGGATTCACCAGGTTGGTAAAATGTCTGTTTTAATGTTAAAATATTAAAAGAATGGTTGTTTTCCCCAAAAGAATCTGAGTAAAATTGATCCCGCAGGAAGCCTGGCCCTCAGAATCCTGGTGCCGGGCAAGAGCGCTGAGAGCCAGCCAGGATTGTCCGCCACGGGTTCACACGCTGCACCCCCCTCCCCTCCAGGTGGTTCTTCAAGGGCATCAGCCGGAAGGATGCAGAGCGCCAACTCCTGGCCCCTGGCAATGTGCTGGGCTCCTTCATGATGCGGGACAGCGAGACCACCAAAGGTGATGCAGGCCCTCCCAGCCCTGTGTCTCTGCCCACCCACCCCTACCCCACGGGGGAATGCCCTGGGGAATGGGGGCCTGAACAACTCACCAGCCCACTGCGGCTTCCAAGCTTCCTCCTGCCCTTTGCTCAAGTTTGGGCCTTCTCAGCCCCCAGAGCTGCCGGCTTAGGCCAATGGAAGTAGGAGGCAGTGACCGCCCCTAAAAACAACATCCTGCTTGTATTCTTTTAAATATCCATCAAAATATATCTTGTCCCTAGACCTGACTCTTCCCTCCATACGAAAATGGGTGGCCTCCTCCCAAAGGAGGGCCTTCGCTGGGACCCTGCTTAAAATAGCTGCTTTGAGGTATTTGGAAGTTTTGATGTTGGAGGCCTGCTTCCTGAAATTTCTGTGCTGTGAGGGTGGCTTTGTGCCGGGTCATCGCACAGGAGGCAAGAGCAGTGCCCCAAAACAGTGCGTAACTCAAACTGACATCAACTGAGGCCAGTTTTCCCAAAGGAATGAATGTAAGTAGGAGTCTCGTGATTTCGGATTTCACACACAGAGTGGACCTTTACTACGGTGTTTAGTCTAAAGACTGCTTGGTTCAAAGAAATCAGTAAATTGCGTAAAGTGTGACCTCACAGTACCCTGGGCAAACAGTTTTGGGGCCAACAATCGAAGGCATCTGTGTGACCTTCTACTCACTCCCTAGGTATCTGAACTGGGGAAGCCTGAATGTAGCTAGAACACCACTCAAAATCAGTGTTTTGGGTCAGTGAATATTTAGGCTTTATTTCCTCCCACCCAACAAGCCCCTTTTCAGCCCCCAGAGGAAAAGAAACGGACAAAAAGGTAAAGCCATACACAGCCCTCGGCTTCTCTTCTCCCGCTGGGCCATCCTGCACACAGGGGCAGACCTACGGGGCAGGAAGGTGAGCTTGGGCCACTGTCACAGCCCTCAGAGGTGGAGGCATAGGCAGGTTCGCCGAGTTAATAAAACTTGCAGCGCAAGTGCCCCAAATCCTATCCTGCTTCTTCTTGGATTCTGCTTCTCCTCACCCAGCATCGGCCAAACCAGCCTCACCTTGACTGGCTAAGATTGGGGGTCCCAGAGCCTGCTGCCTGGGTTTGACTCCCAGCTCTGCTACTTACAAGCTGTGTGACTGTGGGTGAGTTACTTCACCTCCCTGGACCTCAGTCTCCTCATCTATAAAATTGTGGTGATAAAGAACCTCTACCTTGTGGGGTTATTCATTCACTATAGTGAATAATATCATTTATCATAATACATATAACTATAATTCATTATAATGAATATTATTCCTATTCATTCATTTTTTCTTTCATTCATTTTTTATTCAGACAAGGTTCTTAGTGGCTAGCATGTATGATCAACTGTTATTCATGCAACAGTTTAAACCTCCCCCAAATCCTATGACATGGTGCTACTGTGGTAGAGAAAACTGAGAGACAGAGAGGCTAATAACTTGCCCAAGGACACTCAGCTCACAAATGGCAGAACCGTGGCCGTGGACTGAAAGACGTGTGTGTTTCTGGTCTATGCGATGCCATGTGTATTAGGTTCCTATTGCTGTTGTAACAAATTACCACAAGCTTAGTGGCTTAAAGCGAGATGAATTTATGACGTTACAGTTCTGGGGGTCGGAATTCTGAAATCAGTCTCACTGGGCTCAAGTTAAAGCGTCCGCAGGACTGGTCCCTTCTGGAGGCTTCACAAAAGAATCTGTTTCTTTGCCTTTTTCAGCTTCTAGAGGCCACCAGCATTCCTTGCCTCATAGCCCCTTTCTCACATCTCTCCAACCTCAACTTTCCATCTTCATATATCCTACTTTGGCCTTCTTACTTCCTCTTATAAGGACCCTTGTGATTACACTGGGCCTACCTGGATGATCCAGGATGATTTCCCTATCTCCAGATCCTTAACTGAATCACATCTGCAAAACCCCTTTTACCATGTAAGGGAATATATGCACAGGTGTCAGGGATTAGAACACGGACATCTTGGGAGCTGTTACTCAGCCTGCCACAGCATTTAATGTTTACACTTACATTTCGATGTTTATACTGTAGTAATTGAACTGGATATTTTTGTGTTTGTTTTATCTTTTTGCTTGTTTGTTTCTAAATAGCGTTTCTACCGAACTGGTGTGGTATCTTGGCTTTTGTGATGATAGATAGATAGATAGATAGACAGACAGACAGACGACAGGAAGAAAAAGAGATACTAATAAAGATGATGACAGCCAACATTTAATGAGCGTTTACATCCTGAGTACAAGCGTTACCTCTTTTAACCGTCAGGCAATGTGATGGGGTGAGGAGGTATGACCAATCCCATTTTACAGATGAGGAAACTGAGGCCCAGAGAAGTGACATGGTCACTTGTCCAAGGTCTCACAGCTGGACACGGAGCAGCCTGACAAGCACCCAGGAAGCCTGACCCCACAGCCCACTCCTACCCTGTACTCCACTGAGCAGGTGCCGGGACGGTGCCAGTAGTGGCCTTACAGAGTGTCAGGTTGCTGACACAAGGTGGCAGGCCTCCGAGAGTCCACTCCTGAGGGGTTTCTCTCTGGCCCACGCAGGGAGCTACTCTTTGTCCGTGCGAGACTACGACCCGCAGCACGGGGACACAGTGAAACATTATAAGATCCGGACCCTGGACAATGGGGGCTTCTACATCTCCCCCCGGAGCACCTTCAGCAGCCTGCAGGAGCTGGTGGCCCACTACAAGAGTGAGTCCTGGGAGTTCCCCGGCGATCCAGTGGTTAAGACTCCGCGCTTTTAATACAGGGGGTGCAGGTTCAATCCCTGATCAGGAAACTAAGATCCCACATGCCGTGGGACACAGCCAAACAAACAAAAAAAGAGTAAGTTCTACTGGGGCTGCCTTCCAACCGGGGGCTCAAGTGGGTGGGCCTGTCTCCCAGGAATCCGGGCCAAGCGTGCACTGCAGCCTCTGAGGCCTGATGACGCTTCCTCCCCAGACAAATAGTTGCTTCGGATTCTCCTGAAGGCCTTTTGAGCGCGAGGGCGGAGGTGGCATCTCATCATGCTCTGTTCTCTTGGGGATGTCCCTGATAGGCACAACCCTTTGAAACATGGGCCAGATACAGTGGACCAGGTGGGGCAGCCCCCAAGGGGAAGCCTGTGGCTGGCCTGGAGCTGGCTGCCCTCAGCTGATCAGGGGCTCTATTCCAGAGGGGAGCGACGGACTCTGCCAGAAGCTGACAGTGCCCTGCATGTCCTCCAAACCCCAGAAGCCTTGGGAGAAAGATGCCTGGGAGATCCCCCGGGAGTCCCTCAGGCTGGAGAAGAAACTTGGAGCTGGGCAGTTCGGGGAAGTCTGGATGGGTAAGGACCCAGGGCCAGAGTGGGGAGGGGAAGGAGGGGAGAGGGAGGTCCTTGCTTTCAGGAACAGCCTGAGGCAAAGTGGGAATGCCACCCAGGGCAGAGGGGAGATTTGAATAATAACCATAAAGGAGCAATTCTTCAGTTCCTCTCTGATAGCATACCAAATTGTCCTGCCATGCAAACACTGATTTGCCTTTGAGGCCAGGCCTGTTGGGGTCAAACACTTTGTTCTGGGAAGCAGGAGTCCTAGATGAGGAATCTGCTCCCTCACATGGAGCTGGGACAGTGTATTAGTTGGGTGTTGAGATAACCTGAACATCTCTTAGGATGATGAAAATTAAGAATGGGAAAGAATATAGGACTTCCCTGGTGATCCAGTGGTTAAGACTCTGTGCTTCCAATGCAGGGGGTACGGGTTTCGATCCCCGGTTGGGGAACGAAGATCCCACATGCCATGCAGCGTGGCAAAAAAAAAAAAAAAAAAAAAAAAAAAGAATGGGTAAGTATAACTGGAGATTTCCAGGTGAGTTCAGTGTTGGCAGCTGAGGAACAAGCTGTTCTGAGCACCTGCCGTGTGCCCAGCGCCATGCTAGGGCATTGTGGAGCACCAAAAAGTCATATTCCACCCCTGCTGTCCTGCCTCTAACAACCTAAAAATAGCAAAGCCTGCTTTGCAGGACTGTGGGTTAGACACGATGCCTGGCCCAGTGCCTGGTGCCCCCCATTGTGTTTATACTCCACCACGTTCCAAATGGGAGTGAAGACAACTTACAGATATGCAAACAATTCAGCCAGAAAAAAATAAGGTTAAAATCCACGTATTTTAACTATATTTATTGAGAGCCTACTGTATGCCAGGCACTGAATAAGAGAATGTGGCAGAGAAAGTATGGAGAGGAAGGTAAGACAGATTGGGCTGATGAGGTTGGAAAACAAAAAATATTATATGAGGCCTTAGACTGTTACTACAGGAAGACCTCAACTCTGGATTAGAGCTTCCTGGCAGCCAAGGCAAACATGGAAACACAAGCAACAACGAGATTTACAAGATCAACAAGATGAAGCAGGGAAGGGGTAGGGTGAGGTGAGGGAACAGCATGTGCAAAGTCCCTGTGGTGGGAAAGGGAGTTGTCTGCTTGGGGGACTGAATGATACGCAGGCTGATTGGTGCACAAAAGGTAAGGGGGGTGTTGGTGGATGATGAGGCAAGGTGGGCAAGGCCAGATCATGCAGGGCCTTATGGACCATGATGAAACTGGTATTTATTTTGAGAGCAGTGTTAAGATTAAATAAACCATTTTAAGCAAAGATAGTATGTGTATGAATGTCTGACAAAACAAAGGTACGTGTGTGAGTGAGTGACATAATCTGAGTGATGTTTTAAGGTTATTCTTTAATCCCTGAAAGAGCCTTTGCAGATGAGGAAACCACAGTTCAGAGAGGTTGAGTGACTTGCCCAAGGGCACACAGCTAGGAAGTGGTAAACCGGCCCTCCAACCCACATCTGTCTAAGGCCAAAGCCCATGTCTCCCCTTCTCTCTCTAAGGGCTGAGATGGGCAGGGAAGGCGTCCTGGAGGAGGCAGGTCTGCACCCAGGTCTTCCAGAACTGTGGCGAAAGAGCAGTGGGTCCTGACCACCTTTCCTGCTCCCTGTTCCACTCCAGCCACCTACAACAAGCACACCAAGGTGGCCGTGAAGACGATGAAGCCCGGGAGCATGTCTGTGGACGCGTTCCTGGCAGAAGCCAACCTGATGAAAACTCTGCAGCACGACAAGCTGGTGAAGCTGCATGCTGTGGTCACGGAGGAGCCCATCTACATCATCACAGAGTTCATGGCCAAAGGTGCCACATGCTGGGAGCTGGGGATGCAGGCTGTGGCTCCTCCGGGTCAATTGCAGAGTCAAAGGTGACTCTGTCAAGGTTCTTGCCTTCAAGATTTCCCCAGTCTGGCCAGGAGCTCTTCTGACACGAGCTCACTGATCATCTTCATATCCATCCACCCCGCCCTCCTGTTTGAAGGGGTGAAATCATGTTAGGGGGATGCCAGGAGAAGGGGAGCACATGGGCCCCTGGGAGAGCGGGTGGGGCCAGAATCCCTCTGGGTGATAGGAGAAGAGGCTTCTAGGGGTTCACTGTGAGCCCTAGAGCCTGGGGTGACTCCCTAAACCACCCCCCACCATCAGCCACCTTCCCTAACTGGACCAATGCTCCAGAAAAAAGACTCAAAGCACTAAGACCTTTGTCAACCTTAAGAGTTGACAAAGCCTCTGTTCCAGGCTGCCCCCACCCTGCCTACACACAATCCAGGACGTCTCAGGGATTTTTTTTTAGACCACCATTTCCCAATCATTTTCAATCCCTGCCCATTTCTCTATATACAGAAACATCTCACATGACCTCCATTTAGAGTGATTCATAATCTCAAAGCTTTTATCATTTTCTAAACACACAATTATGCCAACCTTATAAAACCATGCCCCCAGTCATCCAGCCTCAGAAAGCTGTCTCAGTCAAGGGACCAGTCTGGCAATCACAAAGTCGTTTTCCAAACGCCCAAATTCTGTTTCTCAAACACTAGGAGCGGTAAATACTTTTATTTAAATCCATTACTATGAACGATCTTAACCACACGCTAAAGTCCTGAGAGTAGTAAATGTTGCTTCACCCTCCCCGACACAGGCAGCCTGCTGGACTTCCTGAAAAGTGAAGAGGGCAGCAAGCAGCCATTGCCAAGACTCATCGACTTCTCAGCCCAGGTGAGAGTCTAATGGGGAAGTCTGGGGAGGGGGACAGGAAGGCAATTATCTCTTCAACAAATGTTTATTGATCACATACTATAGTAATAACAGTAATAATAGCCAACATTTATTGAGTGCTCGGGATTAAAGTATGCTTTTTCTATGTGCCTTCTATGTACTAACTCATGTAGTCCTCACATCAACCTTCTAGGGTGAGATTTTTGTTATCTATTCCTTTGTAACCAACCACTCCAAAGCTTAGTAGCCTGAAACAGCAACGTATTATTTCCCATGATTCTGTGGGGTTGACTGGGGTTGGCTGGGTGGTTTTTCTGCTCCACGTGGTGAAACTGAGGTTCCTCTTGTGGATGCATTCTGCTGAGAGCTTGCCTGGGGCTAGAATGTCCGAGGTGGTGGCTCATCCTCCAAGTCTCTCTCCAGTGGCCCCACGTCACTCAATAGGCCAACCAGAGCTCCTTTACATCCTGGCAGCGAGGTTCCAAGAGGGAATCTTCTAAGGGACCAAGCCGTAAATGAGCAAGCTCCGCTTGCATCGTGCTTACTAATGTCCCCTTGGCCAAAGCAAGTCCCATGCCCAGCCCTCAGTCAGTGTGGGAGGGGCTACACCGTGAGTCCCAGGAGGCATGGTTCACTGGAAGCCACTGATGTAATAGTCTGGCCACAGATAGGTAATTGTCACTCCATTTTACAGAACAGGAAATTGAGGCACAGAGATGAAGTGAAGTACGGATGAGGAAACTAAGGCCCAGTGAGGTGGAGTAGCTTGCCTAAATTACTATGTTACTTTTAGGGGATACAGCAGTGAACAAAATGGAAAGTATTGCTGTCCTCCCAGGGGTTACACTTACTAAACAACTGAATCTCTTAGAGAGCCAGGACCCAAGTGGTCCTGGCTCAGTGCCAAAAGAATGCAGTATCCAGCAAAATTTAAAATGTCCATAAATCACACAAACGCTTCTTAAAACCCCATTTTCTTTCTCATCTTCCCTTCACTTTCTACAGCTCTTCTCACCCCCAGCCTGAGTGCTTTTTACTTCTAGCCTCTCATTCTCTCCTATCTGTGGGAAAACAGGGGAGGAAAAGTCTGCTATGGGAGTACACGGCTGGAGCACTTAGCCCAGCCCAGGAGCAATCTGAGAAGGCTTCTCAGAGGAAGCGGTCTCTAGGCTGAGCCCTGAAGGATGAGTAGAAGTTAGGCAGATGAAGAGGAGAGGGAAGGGTATTCTAGGCAGAAGAAGCAGCCTGTGCCAAAGCCCAAAGGGCAAAACAAGAGCTCAGCCTGGTCAGTTGGAGCCTGGGCCTGGCAAAAATGCAGGGGGTGTGGCTTGCAGCCTGGAAGGTGTTAAGGGAGACGGGGCGCCTGGGCCTAGGGCTGGGCCTTCTGGAGATGCCTGAGGCAGAGTTCATTTGAGTACGCAAATCATGGGGAGGGGTGGGCAGAGGTATAATAAAAGACTTTACCTTTCAGAGCCTGGAATGCCAGAAGCCTATAGAAATCAAGACCTGGCATTTTCCCTTCAGTGGGCGCTGCCCCGGGGAAACAATAGTCTGGCCTGTTGCTAAATTATAACCATCAAACTGGCAGAAACCTTGCTGGGTGGAGGTTCACGGACTGGGGCAAGGACCACTCTCCTCATGGCACAGACAGGAAAATAGAAACCACAGGAGGGAAAGAGGTTCCAGGCCCTTGTGCATCAAGGAGCAGAGGTAGACTCAGAGCCCAGGGTCAGGAAGGAGTCAACGTGGTGGCCTGATCTTCACTTCCAGTCTAGAGAGGCAGGTGGGCGCAGTCAGTGGAGGCTGCCCAGCCCTGTCACCAACTGGCTGTGGAGCCTCGGATCCACTCTGGGTCTTGGTCTCTCTATTTGTCAAATGAGGGAATTGGACCATCTCTGTGGTTTTCAAGTTTGAAAGCTTTTTCTTTTTTTTTTTTTTAAGCCATAACTCGGTTAGTCAAATGACTCTTGTAGAGCAGCTGAATACTTTAAAATAGATCAAAACAGAGCTGCTCTGATTGAAGCAGGTGGCCTTCATTTTGTCCCTCCAACCCCAGGATGACCTTGAGGTATCGATTGGATTCAGTTTGAAGAGCCCTGAGCTGGGATATCCCTACAGGCCCTTCCAGCGGGTTCTGTGATTCCCTGATACTCTGAGAAGCAAACCCAGTAATAACGCCTGACATCATGGCAGCCCACTTGGTGGGCATGAAATCTCACCACCTCATCAACCCCCAATTCGTAGACAAACCCTGAACCCAGTCAACCTATCCACTATTTGTTCAGTTGACAAATCCTTGAGAAGAACCACTATATACACATGGGCTTAGGAATCACGTAGAGTTTTGCTATTGACCCCAGCTCTGCCTGTGTAGCTTTGAGCAAATTGCTTAACCTTTCTGAGGGCCACTTTCCTCAACAGGGACCATTATAGCCACTGTTGAAGTGAATAATTATATGCCAGACTCTGTTCTAAGCCCTGATGTAGACTTAGAGTATTAATCCTCACACGACCCCTTGGAAGAAGGTTCTATTGTCCCCATTTTACAGAGAAGAAAAGTGAGGCACAGAGGGTTAAAGTAGTTTGCTTGGAGATCACAGAGATATGGGGCTCAAATTGAGCTGGTCCAACCCCGGAGTCACCTAAGCCTTCTCATCGGCTGTCTCCTGAGTGGGGTTAGTCCCACCTGCCCCACTGAGCTCATGTGCTCATGTGCAAATTCATAACATGAGAGTCTGTCCCTGGGTACTGAAAAATGGTAACGACCAGCATTAGTGCCTGCTCTGTGCCAAACATTCAGGTAGAGTAATGGACACAGACCCTGAGCAGGGCTGTCAGATTTCCAGTCCTGGTCTCCACTTGGGCCAGTTAATTATTTCTCTAGGATTCAGTTTTCTCACCTGTAGAATAGTGCTGATATCAATAGTACCTCGCCCAAAGCAGAGAGTAAATGCTATTTAAGTTTGTTAAGCATTATCTATGATTAATGAATAAGCTACAACGTCCGCCGTTAATGTTACAGCTGTTGTTAACTGTTTGGTCGAGGAACTCCTTATAAATTTTCCACACCCCCAGGTCAGGACTCTGCCTTACCACAAACAAAATCAGAGTCTCACGTCTTTGTTGGAAAGCCTGGAGCCTCAGACCTCAGTTCCAATGGCCACAGGTGCTCCCTGCTGGCCACTTTCCACAAGTGCACCATCCACTTGCCTCAGACTTTGAACAGGCTTGTGTCTCGGTTTGGTCTGGTCAGAAGTCCCGCCTCCCCAAATAATCTCACCAGATTGCACCAGCTGCAGTTCTCCAGAGCACTGGAGTTCTGGGTAACTAGAGGCAGCTTGGGGTATGGGGAGTGGAAATCCACAGACAGGTTTGAGTCAGAATCTCCCTGGTGGTGTGATCTAGAAAATGTGTCCCTCCCCTGTACAACAGAAATGGTGATAATGCCTGCCTCAAGGACATTGAAGGCCAGTTTATGAACTATAAATGCTATTTTCTGAGTTTCTGAGGGTTAGTCATAAGCCTGTTTCTGAGGGTTAATGCACAAACCCTTGTAAGTGGAAAACGTCTCTAAGGAAAAATCCCACATCTTTCTGTCAGGCTTCCAAGGTCCCATTGTGAATAAGAATCCTCCACACAAGGTTGGGATTGACATATATACATTAATATGTATAAAATGGATAACTAATAAGAACCTGCTGTATAAAAAAATAAATAAAATAAAATTCAAAACAAAAAAAAGAATCCTCCACACAGTCCATTATGCATTCAGCAGCCATGATGACATTAAAATATATACCAGACCGTGTCACTCTCCTGCTCTAAGACTTCTCTCTTCCCTTTATGCTTAGAATACAACCCAACTGCCTCTCCTAACCTACAAGGTTCTTCCCAATCAGCAGCCTCCCTAACAACCTCAACTCCCCCAACTTCCCCTCTGGCAACTTCGGCTCAGCCACCTGTTCTATGAATACCCAAGCTCACTCCTACTTCTGGACCTTTGCTCATGGTGATGCTCTTACTTGACACACTTTTATCATCACTCAGATCTTTCCTAAAGTTTCACCTCATCAAAGCAGCCTTCCCTGACCATCCAATCCAAAACAGCCCTCTACACTTTGTGTCCTATTACCTGCTTCGTCCTTTCTTTATGGTACTTATTACCACCTGCAGGGACCTTGCCTGGCTCCCCACCTGTTCAAGCAATATGTCTGGCACCCATGAGACACTCAGTAGATATTTGTTGAATGAATAAAGGAATTTTCCCTACCCAGGCTTGGGGGTGAAGGAGGCATAAGAGATACAGCAGAATGTTATGTGAGCCTAGGTTGTTCCCAGAAGTGGAGTTGGGGATGAAAGCCCGTCGAAGTATACTGGTTTGTGTGTGTGTAGGTCCTTGGAGAAATAACACTTTTTCCTCAAAGCGTTCTTGGGAGGTCTTGCAGCTCTAGAGAAGCCCCAAACTGGCCCAGGCCCTGAGGATCCCCCCAGTCTGGCTGGGTAGACAGAGAAATGCCAACCTGAGCCCAGGACCCTCCCACATAAAAAGAGGGAGCTGGTGCACGTATTTTCCAGCCTTCTCACACTTGGACATTTCTCTTCTGCTTTTGGATGAGACCCACCTTGGGCTGGGCCAGATCCGAGGGTAAGGGTGTCTCTGTTTTGGGTGGAGATTGCAGAAGGCATGGCCTTCATCGAGCAGAGGAACTATATCCACCGAGACCTCCGAGCCGCCAACATCTTGGTGTCTGCGTCCCTGGTGTGCAAGATTGCTGACTTCGGCCTGGCGCGGATCATAGAGGACAATGAGTACACAGCTCGGGAAGGTAGGGGATGCTGCCGAGGGCCCCGTGAAGCCCACTCGGGTGGGTCGTGACTGTTGAGAGTTAAGACCCGTGAAAGTGATTGGTAAAAATGCAAAAGTCTGTCCCAGTATCAGCTGTGAGTTATTAAGCTGGACGGACTCCTGGACATAGTGTCTTGGTCTGCAGAGTCTCCCCCAGTGACTGTGATCAGTTGTAGATTGGGTTAGTCAAGTCATGTTGAAATTAAGGGTAAGAGCAACGTTATGTGTAGTCGACAAAAACTGGGAAGCATCTAAATGTCCACAAATAGTAGAATGATATTTAAATTGGGGTATATCCACAGAATATAATATTATGTAACGATGAGAACTTACGAACCAGTGACACATGCAAAAAAGTAGATGACTCTCACGGCATAATATCGAAATAAAAGAACTCAGACAAAAAAGTAGATGCTGGATAGTTGCATCTATATAAAATTCAGAAACAGGCAAACACATATGTGAAGGTTGACAGCAGCAATATTCTTAAGAGCCCCAAAGTGGAAGCAGCCCAAATGTCCATCAACTGATACACAAAATGGGATATAGACATACAATGGAATATCATTTGGCCATAAAAAAAGGCATGAAGTACTAATATACCCTAAACATGGATAAACTTTGAAAACATCATGTTAAGTGAAAGAAGCCAGACACGAAGACCTATATTATATGATTCCATTTATATGAAATGCCCAGAACAAGCAAATCTACAGACAGAAAGTAGATTAACTCCAGCCTAGGGCTGGAGTGGGGACCTGGCAAGAAATGAGTAGTGACTGCTATGGTTTTGGGGGGTATGATGAAAATATTTTAAAACACAACTTTGTGAGTATACTAAGAACCATTGTACTGTATACTTTAGGTGGGTGAATTATATGGCCTGTGAATGTATCTCAAACAAAAAAAACAGGCAAAACTCATTTATGATGTTAGAGATCAGAATAATAGCTACCTGGATTGGGGGGGTTATTGACAGAGAGGGGGCCGGAGGGAACACTTCTGAGAAAGTGTTCTATATCTTGATCTGAGTGGTAATTACAAAGGGATATACATATATAAAATGCATCAAGTTGTGTATGAAAGATTTGTACATTTTATTTCATGTTTATTATGACACAATTAAAAAAATCTAAACTTAGGGCAACCACTAAAAGAATAGAGTGTAGGGCTTCCCTGGTAGCGCAGTGGTTGAGAGTCCGCCTGCCGATGCAGGGGACGTGGGTTCGTGCCCCGGTCCGGGAAGATCCCACATGCCGCGGAGCGGCTGGGGCCGTGAGCCATGGCCGCTGAGCCTGCGCGTCCGGAGCCTGTGCTCCGCAACGGGAGAGGCCACAACAGTGAGAGGCCCGCATACCGCAAAAAAAAAAAAGAATAGAGTGTATAATTTCTAAACCAAGAGAGGATAAGCAGGAATAAAAAAAACTCTTTCAATCCCAAGGAAGGAAGGGATTGGGGAAAAAAAGAAAAAACATAGAGCATTTTCATAACTTGACTATGTACTAAATCATAAAGCAGGTCTCAACAAACTCCAAAGAACATGTATCCTTTACACCACATTCCCCAACCACAGTGGAATTATGATAGAAATCACTCACCAAAGGTTAACTAAACCCATCCCAGACCAGAGGCAAGGAGGGGAGGACTAGAAGGGGAGACACCCAGTGACGGGGGAAACCTCAGAGGCCAAGAGCCAAAATCTTCCCTTTCCCCATTGCAGGGGGTTAGGGGGCGGAGGCATCAGATGTGACCTGGTCTCAAAGTCCCTTGAAGTTCTGCTGTCCCCAAAGATCCTGTGACCTCTAGGACTCCACTCTTCAGGAGTTGCAGTTCACCAGGACATCAGCTGAATCATTGAGGTGGCCCCAGAGAGTGAGTTCCCAGACACACCCCAGGCACCTCGGCCCACTCCTCCCCACTTTAGCCATCTGTCCTCAGGATGGATGTTCCTTGCTTCCATGGAGGCCAGATTGAGGGAAGTCACAGTTCTGCAGGGGGCAGACGTTGGCAGCTGTACCGCTGTCCTGTTCCCTTGCACTAGCAGAGACCCAGCCCTGACTGCTCCCCCGACTCAGCCTGACTCTGCTCTGTCCAAACCACAGGGGCCAAGTTCCCCATCAAGTGGACAGCTCCTGAAGCCATCAACTTTGGCTCCTTCACCATCAAGTCAGACGTCTGGTCCTTTGGTATCCTGCTGATGGAGATCGTCACCTACGGCCGGATCCCTTACCCAGGTAGGAGAGGGAACATCAGCTTGGGGCTGCTTCCAGGGCCCAGCCTGGCTCCCTTCTCTTGTCAGTGCGGCCATTCGGACCGAGTTTTTGTTTGTTATTTTGTTTATTTATTATTATCAATTTCTTTTTTTTTTTTTGGCTGCATCGGGTCTTCTTTGAGGCACGCGGGATCATTCGTTGCAGCGTGCGAGCTCTTCGTTGTGGTGCGCGGGCTTCTCTCTAATTGTGGCTTGTGGGTTTTCCCTCTCTAGTTGTGGCACGTGGGCTCCAGAGCGCGTGGGCTCTGTAGTTTGCGGCACGGGGGCTCTCTAGTTGAGGCACACGAGCTCAGTAGTTGTGGCACACAGGCTTAGTTGCCCCACTGCATGTGAGATCTTAGTTCCCTGACCAGGTATCAAACCCACATCCCCTGCATTGTAAGGTAGATTCTTTACCACTGGACCACCAGGGAAGTCCCGATTTTTATCAATATTTTTATTGAAGTATAGTTGATTTACAATGTGTTAATTTCTGCTGTACAGCAAAGTGATTCAGTTATATACATTCTTTTTTTAATATTCTTTTCCATTATGTTTTATCATAGGATACAGAATATAGTTCTCTGTGCTGTACAGTAGGACCTTGTTGTTTATCCATTCTATATATAAAAGCATCCATCTGCTAACCCCAACCTCCCACTCCATCCCTCCCCCAACCCCATCCCTCCCCCAACCCCTTCCCCCTTGCCAACCACCAGTCTGTTCTCTATGTCAGACTGAGTTCCTGGCCCTCACCCCCAACTTCCCCTCGCCTGCCCCATCTCGGTTAAAGCCTCCATTATCCATCCAGTTTCTTAGGCCTGAAATCTGGGAGCCTGCTTGGCCCTTCCTCTTCTCTCATCCGTTTCCACATCCAAGAAGTCACAGGGTTCTGGCCATTTGACTCCAAAGCATCCCAAGTCGGCCCACTTCTAACTCCGCAGCCTCCACCACCACCAGGCCAACATCCTCCCTCACCTCGCTGGTGCAGTGACCTCCTAATCAGACTCCCATCTCTCTAACAGGCCTTTCTCCACCTGAGACCAGAGGGATTTTTCTAAAACTGTGAACCAGATCTTTTCCCTTCTCCACCTCTAACTTTTTAATGGCCTCCCAGCATAATTAGGACAGAATCCCAACTCCTAATTGTGGCCTGCAGGTCCTTCATGATCCAGCCCCTGCCTACTTCTCCCATTTCATTTCATGCTGTACCCCACAGCCCAGTCATCTGAAGCAGCAACCTTTTTGGCACCAGGGACTGGTTTCACGGAAGACAGTTCTCCCACGGATGGAGGTGGGAGGGTGTTTCAGGTGGTAACGCGAGGGATGGGGAGCAATGGGGGGCAGCAGATGAAGCTCCGCTTGCTCACCCACCGTTCCTGTACTGGTCCATGCCCCGGTGGTTGGGGACCTCTGATCTAAAGTACCATACATGTCCCTGTGATTCTCATTCACAATACCCTATACTGTTTCATTCACAGCATTCATCACCACTGATAACTATATATTCATTTGGTATTTTCTCCATCAGACTCTGAGCTCTGTGAGGCCAGAAATCATTTCTGTATTCCTCACTGGTGCATCTGCACTGCCTACATTTGTGCTTGGCTCATAATGGGTGTCTAGTAACTATTCGTCAAATGGATGAATTTATCCCCATGCCTATGGGCAGCACCCTACACTGCGTAGACCATAGGGTATACAAAGATATACCCGACATGTAGATTGCCTGGGACTCAGTAAATAAAGTTGTTCTCTGTTCCTTTTCATTTGGGATGTATCCTAGGGTATCTGTAGCCAGAACACTGGGGAGAGGAGGCAAGGTGGATATAAAGAGTCCCTGACATTTTTTTTTTTTTGGCGGTACACGGGCCTCTCACTGTTGTGGCCTCTCCCGTTGCGGAGCACAGGCTCCGGACACGCAGGCTCAGCGGCCATGGCTCACGGGCCCAGCCGCTCCGCGGCATGTGGGATCTTCCCGGACCGCGGCACGAACCCGTGTCCCCTGCATCGGCAGGCGGACTCTCAACCACTGCGCCACCAGGGAAGTCCTGAGTTTTAATCCTGTCCCCATCAACTATTACACTTTGGGAAATCCACTTGACTTCTACCTTAGTTCTTCATCTGTAAAAATTATAGGTAATGATGTCAACTACCTTGCAGAAGTGGTTTTGAAGATTAGAAATAAAAGGTGTAGACACTTGGTTCACTCATCAGTATTTATCAAATTCCTACTGTGTGTTAGGCATGAAGGATACAGTGCATGAAGGATACAGTAAGAGACAAGGTCCCTGCTCAGCAGGAGCTCACGTTCTAGCCTGGAGGTACACACACTAAACAGACACACACTCTCAGTGGAGATCACTGCAGAGAAGAAAATGAAGCAGGGGCTCGGGAGAGGGGGTGACATGGGCCTCCTGCGGACAGGGAGCACTGTCAGAGCAGGTCATATTTGAGCGGAAAGCCAGCTGAGTGAAGATCTGGGGAAAGGATTCCAGGTAGAAGGTACTGCCAGCTCTTAGGGCCTGCGGTGTGCCTGAAGAATAGCAAGGAAGCCAGGTAGCTGGAGACAAGGAATGAGAGCAGACGGTACGTGAGGGGGTTGGCAGGGGCCCAGTCAGGCAGGACCCATAGTCATGGTGAAGCCTATAGGTGTTAGTCTAAGTGTACAGAAGCCATTGGAGGATTCTAGGCAGGGAAGTGGCATCGTCTGATTTCCACGTTTAAGTGATGCTTTGGTTTATTGTGGAGAGTGCATCAGGCCTGGGGAGATGGTGGGAGCTGCAGCAATGGCACAGGCAATGGTGACAGTCGTAACAGATATAAGTTGATGAGTTGGTGCTGTGTTTTATAAGAAGAAAGGATGTGGCTTACTGATGTGGAAGGTGAGGGAGAGAGAAGAATCAAGGATGAGTCTCCTTGTTTTGATTGAGCAACTGGCTGCATGATGGTCTGGGAATAGAAATTCAAGAATTCTGTTTCAGCCCTGTTAAATTTGAGGTGACTTGTAGACACCCAAGTACAGATGTTCAAGGAAGCACTTGGATCTATGAATATGTTTGGTGTTCAGGACTGGTAATATAAAATTGGGGATCATAGATGTTTAAACGTTTGTTCTTGAGGATAACTAACATAAACTTTAATTGAACAAAGAAATGTTCCCGGGGCTTCCCTGGTGGCGCAGTGGTCGTGAATCTGCCTGCTAATGCAGGGGACAGGGGTTCGAGCCCTGGTCTGGGAGGATCCCACATGCCGCGGAGCAACTAGGCCTGTGAGCCACAGCTACTGAGCCTGCGCGTCTGGAGCCTGTGCTCCGCAACAAGGGAGGCCGCGATAGTGAGAGGCCCGCGCACTGCGATAAAGAGTGGCCCCCGCTTGCCACAACTAGAGAAAGCCCTTGCACAGAAACGAAGACCCAACACAGCAAAAATAAATTAATTAATTAATAAACTCCTACCCCCAACATCTTCTAAAAAAAAAAAAAATGTTCCCACTCGTAGGGTGACACTGAGTCTAGCTATCTGACTGTTTTATCTTGAGGGTACACCAATAAAAACCAGGCAATGGGTTATGGAATGCTGTATCCATTAGGATGCATTAGGCTGCAAGTAACAAATTATCAGGCTAAGAGTGGTGGAAACAATAGGTAAGTTATTATTCCCCAGAGCAAGGAGTCTGGCACTGGTGACTGGTCAGTTCAGTTGCTCAAAGGCTCTCGGGACTCTGGGTTGGTTCCTCTGTGACTGTCTTCCCCATGTGGTCAGATGGCTGCTGCAGCTCCAAAGATCACATTGTGTCAGTGTCCAAAGGAAGAAGGAAGGGTGTGTCCTCCAAAGCCTCTTTTCTCATAAGGGAGAAAAACCTTGCCTGAAAGTTTCCTGGGAGTCTCCCCATCAGCTCCATTGGCCCAAACTGGGCACCAGGCCCCTGCCCTCACTGCAGGGGTGGCTGGGGAAGGGATACCTGGCTTTCACAGTGGGAGGAGCTCAGCTCCCATGGGGAGGTGGGGAGTGATGGTTGTTGGGGAGGCAACGGTGTCTGCCACCCCAACCCCAATCCCTCCCTTTTCAATTCCATGGCTCCTTCTCAGGGATGTCAAACCCCGAGGTGATCCGGGCACTGGAGCGGGGGTACCGGATGCCTCGACCAGAGCACTGCCCCAAGGAGCTCTACAACATCATGACTCGCTGCTGGAAGAACCACCCCGAGGAACGGCCCACCTTCGAATACATCCAGAGTGTGCTGGATGACTTCTACACGGCCACCGAGGGCCAGTACCAACAGCAGCCATGACGGGGGGCGGCCGGGCAGGGCCAGGCACTGAGGCCACGCCTGCGCAGGGGCTCCAGCACCATCTGCCCAGCACCTGCTCACCTTTCCCACTCCCAGACACCCACCCTCTCTCCAGCCACAATTCCTCATCTGTCAAGTGGGTGGGTTGGACCGGACAATCTCTTTTTGACTCTAGCAACCCACAATCTGCCAATCTCAGGACACCCCCGGTTGATATTTCTATTGCCTGGGACAGCTGGATTCCAGTTACAGCTGTGGTTTGGATGGAGAACTTTAAAAATAATGAAATAAATATTTAAATAAAAGATCTGAATGCTAAAGGTTTTACTAACAGTTTGACTTGTCTTGTCCTGCCAATTTCTGAACATTTGCCTTTTGCTGGATGTCAAGTCAAAGGGGGAAGGACTGGCAAAGAGAAGTGGGGTTCAGTGCTCACAGTTTTCTAACTGCCCCCAAATACTTGCTGGCTGTATTAGTTTCCTATGGCTTCTGTAACAAATTAGCACAAACTTGATGGCTTAAAACAAAACAAATTTATTGTCTTGCAGTTCCATAGGTCAGAGTCTGAGATGGGTTGGCAGGGCTCTGGGGAACAATTGTGTACTTGCCTTTTCCAGCTTCTAGAAGCTGTCCACATTCCTGGTTCCCTTCTGTTCATCACTCCAAATTCTGCTTCCGTTATCACATCTCCTTCTCTGACTCTGAGGCTCCTGCCTCCCTCTGTTACTTGTAGGAACCCCTGTAATTACATTGGACCCACCTGGATAATCCAGACTAATTTTTCCATCTTCAGTTCCTTAATCACATTTGTAAAGTCCCATTTGCCACATAAGGTAACATCTTCACAAGTTCCAGGAATTAGGACGTGGACATCTTTTTTTTTTTTTTTTTTTTGAGGGGGAGCATTATTCACCTATCACAGTGGATGGTTTTTTGTCTCCCAGAAGCTGGGTCGGCCAGGATGACAGGAATGATTTTTCACAATCTGGGACACTGACTCTCCTGTCAAGCCACTTTTCTATGCACGTTGGCTGGTCTGGATCTCCCACAGGGTTGGGGGCTGCCTGTAGCCCCTGCATTTCTCATGGCCAAGCAGCCATCATGGTTGTTAAGATGGTATCCACCATTGCAGGAGCCCTGGCAGCTGGAGCTATGGCTGCTGAGAGGTATCTGGTACCGTGCGTTGGAAGCTCTCAGTGGAGGGTGGGAGGTGGGGGCAGATGTGGGAAGGAGGCAGAGAAGATGAGGCAGTGGGGCCTTCCTGCATGTTGTCTCAGTTGAAAGTCACTGTTGGTTAGCTTTGTTGTAGGGGGAGCGATGAGAAGAGGTGGACAGTGGGGTGGGGAGCAAATAACACCTTTCTGTATTATTGTATCTCCTGAAGGATCTATATATATCCTTCTGTGAAGCACCCGCCAGAGTCCCATGGAATGCAATACTGACTTGATTCTGTAGGCTTGAGTAGCACAGAGTCTAACCTTAGGCACTGGGTATAAGAACAGTGGAAAATAAAGCTAGCAGTGTTTCAACTTACTTAGTTTATAACTGAATTTCTCTCTTGCTTTCTTGTTTGGGAATGTGTCTTTGGATATCTGAAAGCAGAGCCCAGGGTCCTGTGATAGGAATTTGCATATATGATTTGTGGCATATTAGATTGCTGTTCAGTAATCCATAGTAGGAGTATACTTCCCTGCCCCATTGATGTTGAGCTTGGCCATGGACTTGCTTTCACCAATGGAATGTTAGCAGATATGATGTAAGCAAAGACTAGAAATGTGCTTGTGTGGCTGGGCTTGCCCTCCAGTCTTTTGACCTGAAAAGAACAAGGTCCAAGGAAGATAAGTGACATGTGAAACAGATCTGGACCCAACCTGCAGCTCGGATTTAAACCCAGCTGAGCACAGCCTTGATCAACTGAAATCCAGCCAACCCATGGACATGTGAGAGAGAAGTAAATGCTTATTATTATAAGCCCTTCTGGGGTTGTTTTGTTATGTAGCATTATTATAGAAATAGATGACTGAGAAATGATCTCAAAAGGTGGAGCCTATATGGACAAGATCAAAGGGTCAATTCCTGCCCTCCTGCTCTTTCAGTTTACACTGCCCTCTGAACCCCATTAGCCTACACCCTGATTTATCCCTTTGGTCACAGGAAAGACTGATGAATACTGGGGGCAGGTACAACATCAAAAGTATGATCTGTGAAAGAAAAAATTGATAAATTGGACTTTATTGAAATTAAAACTCTGCTCTAAGACATTTAAGAAAATGAAAATACAAGCTCCACTCTGGGAGAAAATACTTGCAAAACATGTATCTGACAAAGGACTGATATCCCAAATACACAAAGAAGTCTTAAAACTCAACAATAAGAAAACAATTCACTTTAAAAAATGGGCAAAACGGGGCTTCCCTGGTGGCGCAGTGGTTGAGAGTCCGCCTGCTGATGCAGGGGACACGGGTTCGTGCCCCGGTCCGGGAAGATCCCGCATGCCGCGGAGCGGCTGGGCCCGTGAGCCATGGCCACTGAGCCTGCGCGTCCGGAGCCTGTGCTCCGCAACGGGAGAGGCCACAACAGTGAGAGGCCCGCGTATCGCAAAAAAAAAAAAAAAAAAAAATGGGCAAAACACATGGACACCTCAAAAAGAAGATATGCAGATGGAAAATAAGTATATGGAAAGATGCTCAACATCATATGTCATTAGAAAAATGCAAATTAAAATAACAATGCAATACCACTGCACTCCTATCAGAATGGTTAAAATTCAGAACACTGATACAACCAAAAGCTGACAAGGATGTGGATCAACAGGGACTCTCACTCGTTGCTGGTGGGAATGCAAAATAGTGCAGGCACTTTAGATGACATTTGGCTCTTTCTTACAAAACAAGCATACTCTTATCATACAGTCCAGCAGTTGCACTCCTTGGTATTTACCTGAATGAGCTGAAAACTTATGTCCACACAAAAATCTGCACAGATGTTTGTAGCGGCTTTATTTATAATTGTCAAAACTTGGAAGAAACCAAGATATCCTTCAATAGGTGAATGATAAACTGTGATACATCCATATAATGGAATATTGTTCAGTGCTAAAAAGAAATGAGCTATCAAGACATGAAAGAACCTTAAATGCACTAAATGAAATAAGCCAATCTAAAAAGGCTACATACTGTATGATTCCAACTATAGGACACTGTAGGAAAGGTAAAACTATAGAGACAGTGAAAAGCTCAGTGGTTGCCAGGGGTTTGTTGGGGAGGGAGGGAGGGATGAAGAGGTGGAGCACAGGGGATTTTTAGGGCAGTGAACCTATTCCATATGATTCTCTTAATGGTGGATACATATCACTATAAATATGTCAAAACTCATAGAATGTACAACACAAAGAGTGAACCGTAATGTAAAATATGGACTTTGGTTAATAATAGTGTATCACTATTGGCTCATCAATGGTAACATATGTACCACACTGAGGCAAGATATTAATAATAGGGGAAACTGGGGGCTGGATGAGGGAGTATACGGGAACTCTGTACTTCACACTCATTTTTCTGTAAACATGAAACTGCTTTAAAAAATAAAGTCCATTAAATAAATATGGGGATAGATTTGTGCCACCCATTTTATGGGAAAACGGCACGCACTCCTCCCCGGAAGATGTCAAAGAAGGCATGGGTAAAGTGCCCATTCTAAGATGTTAATGACTTGCTTCAATCTTTTCTCTAGTTATAGCTTTGAGTTTAAATATAGGGAAAGCACTTGTTTCACTCTCTTCCCTGTGACTTGTAAAACTTTCTCCTTATTACCCCCCTGGGCCCTCAATTTTGTCACGTGTCTGTCCTTGTCACAATATGTTCTGACATAAGGCTATAACAGTTTGCATTCTGTTTGCATCCCTTTCCTTTGGGGGGTTGGCAGTGACTGCTGGTTGTCCCCATATCTATGTTCCCCCTTCTTCTAGAAGTAGAATTCTGAGAAACAGAATTTTTATTAGGGACACATAACTCCCTGGAATGAAGACTACATTTCCCACTCTTGCAGGAAAGTGTGGCCATAAGTTCTGATCAATGGGTTGTAAGTGGAAGTGTGGTGTAGCATCTTCCAAATTCCTTTCTTAAAAGACAACTGATGTGGTCTCTTCGCCTCTTAGTTTTCATCTCTTCCTCTATCTTTCTGCCTAGAATGTACATGTGAAGGCTAGAGCTTTAGCTGGAAGCTTGGACCCTGAGGAAAATAAATTAATTCTAGGGATGACAAAGCTGGATGAAGCTTGATTCCCTGAAGATATTTGAGGCACAGCTGCCATATCAGCTAAGACAGTCCTCCCCAGACTTTTCACTTTACAGGGTGTGACATGCACTGTTGGTATCCCTTAAAGTGGACTGGATTTTTAGCTGTCATCTGCATCGCTGTGCCTGAGAGCTCTTTTTCTAAAACTGCAAAAAGCTTCAGCTACCAGTGTTCCCAGAAGGCCAAAAGTTCTAAGGAGTTAACACCCTGTGGGATCAGTCCTCAACTAATGACTTTTGGGAGGTGGTGTATAAATCCCCCAGCTCCCTTGCCCCTTGGGTAGGATAACTGAGGTGTGTGTTTTGCATTGTTTCCCAGTTTCCCCACAGAATTAAGCTTCAGTTAACCACGATGGTAACTTGCTTGACAACATATACTTTCCAAATATAGTTCCAACACGAATGTGGGTTGATACTTTCATGTATATTCACGAATCAGATGAAAATGAAATAATGAAGGCGTACATCAGAACTTCACTTGTTATTCAATGATATGAGCAACTTCTTTGCTGAATAAAGTAAGAGTTTCAAATGCTATCACATTTTTGTGCTAATCACAATGTAACAGCTACAGACATGATATTCTGAAAGTTTAGTCTGCATAACTGACACTTTCTCCATCACTTTAAGTCTGGGCTGGGGTTTGGCAAACTACATTTTATTGGAACACAGCATGCTCATTATTTACTGTTTGTAGCAGCTTTTGTACTACAAGGCGGAGTTGAGTAGTTGTGACACAATCACATGGTCTGCAAAGCCTAAAATATCTACCATCTGTCCCTTTACAGAACATTTTTGCTAACAAAGCAAAACTTCAAGCCCTGATTTGTAGCATTTGCTGATTTTTGTGGTGTAAATATCCCCACCATGGCCAATTTTAAGCTACCATCCAGAACTGCATTGTGGCTTTCATGGGGCTTAGGCAGTTTTGCCTTTGCAGGACACTTCCTTCACAAAATATACATTTTATAAATATCAATATAAATATTTTTATTTATAAATATAAAATTGTATTAAATATAAATTGCAGTCAACAGCTGCATTGATATAAAAATGAATACACTGGGAATTCCCTGGCAGTCCAGTGATTAGGACTCGGTGCTCTCACTGCTGGAGCCTGGGTTCAATCCCTGGTCGGGGAACTAAGATCCCATAAACTGCGCAGCGTGGCCAATAAATAAATAAATGCATACATAAATAAGTAAATAAGCTCTTTTTTAAAAAAAAATGAATATGCTAATATTACATACGAAAACTTTTACTTCAACACAAAAGCTCATTTTTGCCTTCTGATTTTTAAAAGGAATTAATTTCTTTTAAACATTTCGTGGACCCTAAAAGTATGTTGGGCCTTGGGCACTGTACCTACTGTGTTAATGGATAAACTGTCTCTGCTACCAACCCAAAGTCACTGAATACAGAGCTGGGAAGAGATGTGTAGCAGCACATGAAATAACAGTATTTCTGTCATACACATAAAATAGATGTAAATAAAATCAAGAGCTTAGCAAATAATAAAATCTAGTAAAATTATTAGGAAATGAGTTTTGAATATTTCATACTTTTGTTTTTAATACCACTTATTTAATTTTAAATGTATATAATTTAATTTTCACTAATGCCCGTATTCAACAACTGGCTCACAAAATTTCTGAGAATTTAACTATCAGCCCTTGCAAACAGTAGAAGCTGGCTTCTGCACACCATTGCCTTCTGGCATCCCTTTACCTCCCAGATAAAGTACTTTTGCTTGAATCCTTGTCTCAGAGTCAGCTTCTGGAGAAAAGCAAACTAAGACAGAGAAAAGTAAGTGTTCATCTTGTTAAGCCACTGTTATTTTCCGGGGGGGTGGTGTGTGTCTTCCTTGCAGCCGGATCTATTCCCAACTGACAGAGTGAGGCCTAAGATTAATTCATAATGCAAGCATTCGACAAATATTTTTTTGAGCACATACTTAATAGGGACACAGTTGGGAACACCATAGACCCAGTGTAGGCTTTCATGGAAGAAGGACAATAAGAAATAACCAAAGTATCTCTCTCTATGTGTGTGTGTGGGTGTTTCCCAACTGTGTTGGGGGCAGGGAACATCTCTCTGAGGTGACAGTTGAGCTGAGACCTAATCATGAGAAGGAGCTAATCACACAAAATGTTGAGAGAAGAATATTCCAGAGAGAAGGAATTGCAAGTACAAAGGCCCTGAGGTAGAGATGAGCTCGGCAAGTTCCAAGTAGGTCTGTGTGGCTGGAGCCTGGTGAGTAAAGGGGACAGTGTAGGAGTCAAGGCCAGATCATGAAGGCCCTTGCAGGCCATGGTGAGGACTTGGGATTTTCTGTTACCGCAGTGGGAATCATTCGAGAGTTTTAAACGGGGAAGAAACAGTTGATTCTTGTTTTTTAAAAGATGACTTTGATGGTTAAATAGATATTAGAGGTGACAAGAGCGGGTGTAGAAAAACATCACCCCAGATGCCCAGGGGAGAGAGGGGAGGGTGGCCTAGGCAAGGATTGCGCCATGGTTTGTGACAAAATGACCCCCAATGAATCATGCCTCCTTGAACTCGTGCCTGTGTGTGATCCCCTCCCACTTTGACTCTGGACTGATCTTGTAACTTGTTTTGACCAACAGATTGTGACAGAGCTGATGCTATAGGATTTCTGAAGCTTAGGCCTTAGGAAGAGGCTAGCAGCTTTTGCTCTCACCCTCAGGGACCCCTGAGACCACACTGTGAAGAAGCCTAGGCTGCCCTTGTTGAGGATGAAAGACCATGTGGAGAGAGAGGCCCTTCTGATAGTCAGCACCAACCTCCCAAACATATGAGGCCACCTTGGACCCTCCAGCCCCAGTTAAGCTGTCAGATGAGAGCGTATGAAAGATCCCAGTTGAAACCATCAGAATTTCCCAGATGGCCAACTTACACAATCAAGGGAAATAATAAATCATTGTTGTTTTGAGCCACTAAGTTTCAGGGTAGTGCGTTATGTAGCAATAGATAACTGACACCACTGTGAGAAGGACATAGATTAATACATCCTACCCTTCTCCTTGGAGATATCTAAGGATCGGATTTGCTTCCTCTAAGCCCAGCCCCACCCTCCAGTTTTCCTTGGAGAAGCATTTTTGCAGGTGTCTGGAACTACATGCCTCGATGCTCCTATAAGACCCCTCTAGTTTGGGTTTGGTTTTGTCTGTCTGTCTGGATGTACAACGGAGGCATGGACTCGACTCAATGGATTTGAGTCAAGCCTTATCCCCCTTCTGATTTGCTGGGTTACATTGTCCAAGTTTCTCAACTTATCTTTATCTTAATGTTTCCACCATTCCAGAGATAAAAAGGCAGCCCTACTGACCTCAAAGTAATAACAGCAAACATGTATATAGCACTTACCATGTGACAGGCACTATTCTAATCTTTTGACATATATTAACTTATTCAGCCCACATAAACATCCTACGAGGTAAGGTCTTTTATGATCCATGCTCTACAGATGAGGAAGTTGAGGTTTAGAGAGGTTAAAAAACTTGCCCATCTTCACACCCATTAGCATGGTTATTATTAAATATAACAACGACAACAGAAAATAACAAGTGTTGGTGAGGATGTGGAGAAATTAGAACCCTTGTGCATAACTGATGGGAATGTAAAATGATACAGCCACTGTGGGAAATAGTATAGCAGTTCCTCAAAAAGTTAAACATAGAATTACCATATGATTCAGCAATTCCACTTCTGTGGGTACACCTAAAAGAAGTGAAAGCAGGGATTTGAACAGATATTTCATAGCAGCATTATTTACAATAGCCAAAAGGTAGAAACCACCCAAATGTCTTAAGGAATAAAATTCTGATACATGCTACAACATGAATGAAACTTGAAGACATCATGCTAAATGAAATAAGCCAGACACAAAAGGACAAATATTGCATAATTCCATTTATATGAGGTATCTAGAACAGGCAAATTCATAGAGACAGAAAGTAGAATAGTGGTTACCAGGGGCTGAGGGGAAGGTATAATGCAGAGTTAGAGTTTAATGGGTACAGAGTTTCAGTTTGGGATGAAGAAAAGTTTCCGGAGATGGAGGGTAGTAATGACTGCCCAAGACTGTGAATGTACTTGATACCACTGAATTGTACACTTAAAAGTGATTAAAATGGTAAATTTTATGTGATGTATATTTTACAATAAAAAAAATTACGGGAAAAGTGAAATTTGCCCATACCATGGAGCTGGGGGGGTGGTGACAGAGATGGGATCTAAACCCAAAAAGTCTTACTCCAAGATTCTGATGTATGTATGTTACTAAAGGAGACTGGGTCATGAAAGCCCTATGGGAAAAACAGAAAGTATGAGGGGGAAAATGGAAATACTGAGGAATATGCCATTCACGGAACTTTGTTCCTTATCAGTCATCCTTCTTCAGGCATCCAGAAATGGTGGGAAACACCCAGGATTCAAGCTCCAGGAGAACTGATTGCAAGTTTGGAACCTATGGCTTACTAGCTATGAAACTCCAGGCAAATTTCCCCCCCTAGTCTCTCAAACTTCTTCCCCCTTGGGGATTTATCTGTTGTGCTCTTCTTCAGGATAGCTGTGTGGGTCACAAGAGTTAATAAGTGTATGTTTCAATTATCTATTGCTGCATGAGAAACCACTCCAAAATCTAAAACAACCGAGCTCAGCTGGGCAGTTTTTTCTTCCATATAGTGTCAGATAAGGTTATGCATGTGGCTGTATTCTGTTGGCAGTTCAGCTAGGGTTAGAATGTCCATGATGACTCCATTTGTATGCCTAGTGCTCAACTAGAATTTCCAGAGTAACTTGAGGAGGTGCCTGGGCCTCTCTCCCTCTCCATGTGGCTCTCCAGCTGGGTAGCCACACATCTTTAGACCCAAGATGATGGAAACAGAAGCTGCCAAGTCTCTTAAGGCTTAGACCCAGAACTGGCAGCGTCATCTGTACCACATTCTATTGGCTAAAGCAAATGATGTGGCCAGCCAGATTCAAAAGGAAGAGAACAAGAGTCTACCTCTTGGCGGGAGAAACAGTATGCTCACGAAAAGATGGGAAGACTTGTTGGCAGCCTTCTTTGTCTGGCAATCCACCATAATGGTGCCTGTAGGTGGGCAACAGAGTTCAACTGCCCCCTGCCAAGAGGTAGGATTAGATAAGAGAGTCTTATGAATAGTTTTAGCGTAATGCTAAATGCTGCAGCACACAACAAATGTTCAGTAAGTGATTATTATTATTAACCATTATTATTCTTTTGTCTTTTTAAAATTAATTAATTTATTTTTGGCTGTGTTGGGTCTTTGCTGCTGAGCATGGGCTTTCTCTAGTTGCAGCGAGCGGGGGCTGCTCTTTGTTGCCGTGTGCAGGCTTCTCATGTTGCAGAGCACGGGCTCTAGGCACGCGGGCTTCAGTAGTTGCCACACGCGGGCTCAGTAGTTGTGACACACGGGTTAAGCTGCTCCGCTCCGCGGCATGTGGGATCTTCCCGGCCCAGGGCTCGAACCCGTGTTCCCTGCATTGGCAGGTGGATTCTTAACCACTGCGCCACCAGGGAAGTCCCACCATGATTATTCTTTTACAACTTTCCCTAACAGTTGCAGATAGCACTGGTACTGTATCCACCTTACAGTGATACATGGACCAAGAGAACTTTCAGGTCTCTCCCAATTTTAACTCCACAACTCTTTGGGTCTCCTTTTCCAGCTACTGGAAACTGAGGCTTAGGAAGGATGAGTGACTTGCCTCGAGTCACACACTTAGGTAAGTAGCACATGGTTAAGTCCACATTCAAAGATGTTTCCCTCCATTAAAGATGCTGCTTTTCCTTCATTCATTTAATAAGTAGTGTATTGTGTTGGGCACCTAACGTATGCCAGAAGGAGTATACATAAGAGTCTAATGACAATTATTTATTGAATAACAGTACGTAACATTATGTCATTGGATCCTCATCATAAACGTATGATGAAGGTATTATAATCATCCCCTCCGCATTTCACAGATGAGAATGAGGCAGAGCGAGGTTAAATAAAAGGCAGGATCCTACCCACATAGGAATTATATTTTATTGGAGAGGATATAGGATATTCAAGCAAGTAATTAAATATATAATTACAAATTATTCTGCTAATAGAGCCCTGGTACCCATCCCACTCACCCATATCAGGGGCCTCAGGTAACCCTGGCAACGGGTCTTCCTGCCAATAGTAAAAATGGAGTCCACAAAACAAGTGCGTTTACTCACATCTCTATTACCCACAATGCAATGTCAAGAGTGGGAGGAGCAGGCTCTGCCAGGAGCTAACATGGCTCCCGTAGTTACACCATTCTCTCTTTTCACCTAATCAGCGACCTGACTCCCCAGACCAAGCTACCGATCAGCAGCCAAGTCTTCTTTGCCCCTCCACTCACCGCCACGAAAGGAGCGACTGAAGGCAGGCAGCACCTTGCAGAGTTTAACTCCGTAACCAGGGAAACACTACTTCCGCTGACGTCACTACGACGACACGTGGATCCAAGATGGCGGCTGCGATGGTGAGTGAAGGAGGCTCCGGGAGCCGGAGATGGAGTGGGGCCCTCCGGGAGATCCCAGGACTTTCCGGCGTCCCATGCCTGGCCCGAGCCACCTCAGGGACTCCTAGTGCAGGCCTGAGGGACATCCCTGACAGGGCTTGACTCCCCCAAACTCCCCCTCTCCGGCCTTTGCCCCGCACTCAGTCTTGTCAAGGCCCGAAGTTTTGGGGGAGGCACTGGGTCGGAGCAAAGGTCTCAAACACCGCCTCCGTCGGTTCCTATTCTGGCTTTGGTCTCCGCGTCCTGTGACTCCCATTTCCCAGTTTTCACTTTCCAGCCCTGATCTCTCTGAAGAGCCCCCAGTTATTCCCACCTTCGCTCCTCCCTCTCACGTCCAGACCCTGCTCTCTCCGCCTCCCCACTGTCTTGACCAGTCCGCGGATGCGTCCTCACCTCTGTCCAACCTCCCAGCCCAAATCCTGTGTCAGATCTTTTCCAGAGCCCTGTCTTCACCTGTACCCTCTGCTGTTCCCACCGCGCACTTGTCTTGACTGCCGATACCCGGAAGCATGCCTTTGCCCACCCCCCCATCCTCCATCCCCAGATTCTTCCCTAATCATTTCTCCTGTCTTCTCTCAACTCCCTGCCTCTCTCATAGGGAGCTTTTATCCCACTGGTTTTCAAACTTAACTGTGCATAAGACTCGGGGTGTGTGCTTGGAGGCTTGTTAAAAATGCAGTTTCCAAAGATTCTAATTCCTTAGGGCTAGATGATGCCCAGGAATCTGCACTTTTATTAGCACTGTAGTGATTATGATCGAGGTGGTCTGTAACTACGTTTCGAAAAACACTGTACCAGCCCCGCCTGGCCCCCTCCCCTTCCCATGCCCCTACAGGGCCACACAGCTCTTTAGGATGAAGCCTGTGTGTGAATAAGGGTATGTGGATAAGCTGTGCCTGGAAAGTGGGTCAGAACTTGCTGGCTTCTGGTACAGAACGCTGGAAGTAGATCTATGAAGGACTGGCCCTTTCTTCTTCCAGAAGCTCGGCTCACATTCTACTTGTCAAGAGACCAGAACCAAAACTGAAGTCACTTAGTCCAGAGTGATTGTCTGGGTGTTCCTGTATGTTGCTTCCTCAGCAGATAATTGCATCCTGGGAGTGCACACAAAGGACATTTGACTTCAGTAAAGAAGATTGTTGTTTAAATTCTTTGGTGTTGATTTTCTCCAAACAAGGGTAGGATATTGGCTGATAACAAATTTCCCTCCTTCTGTTAACCAACTGATAAATTATCCTTTTTGTTTAATAAAGGGATTCCTTGCTTAGAACCTCAGAGGTCAGGTAAAAGTCTTCACAGTCTTGCCTGATAAAAATCCCAAAAGTGGTATGTTGAAACCCATGTTTTTTCTGGACCACATTCAGAACAAGAATGGCATAAGAACTTAACAGGAAAAGTCACACCCGCTTTTACAAAAGTTCAATAAAATGGCATTTATTGCATTGCACTGGGAAATTCCTGCCCTATTCTGAGGTTTTTAAGAGGTAATAAGTTAACATATTTCTGGTACACATTTATTTAATCAACAAATATTTGAGGGCCTGCTCTGTGCCAAGACCTAGAGATGTTCTGGTGAATTAGAGGGTCAAGGTCCCTACCTTCGTGGAGCCTTTCTAGTCTGAGGAGACAGGCAGTGAGTAAGTAAACAAATACATGAACAAGGTAGTGTCGGATAGTAGTAAGTGCTGTGAAGATGGCAAGGTGAAATGGTAGTGATTGGGGGTGACAGGGTGAGGCACCTGCTTTGCATTAAGTGGTCAGAGAAGTCTTCTCAGAGAAAGTGACATGAGTTGAGACCTGACTGTCAAGAAGGAACTAGCAATGCAAAGAGTGTTCCAGGTAAAGGAGATGGCAAGCGTAAAGGGCCAAGGTGGGAAAGAGTATGTTTGAGGAACACAGAAGGCTGGAGGGACTGAAACATGCTGAGGAGTCAGGGTGTGGTGCAGAGAATGATACAAGAGGAAATGGGAGAGAGGCAGGAAGAGCTGTGTTTCTAGAAGCATGCCTATAATTGTGGTGGGTTGTAGTCTACAGTTTATAGTCTGTGGACTGCATTTTGAAAGACTGTTCTGTTAGGTGCTTCGCCTTCCCATCCTCTCCAGAATGTTACATTGAGGGAGCCGGCTTGTTCTCAGCCTGCAGAGAAACAATGGAAAGGAGTTTGGATTTTATTCTAAGCACAGTGGAAAGCACAGTGATTTCATGTTTGTTGTGTCACCTGGGAGTGTCGTCCTGTGCTTTCATGGTGAATACTGTAACTGATTTCAAGAAACTGAGGATGTAATGTATACAGTGACCCACAGAGGCCATTTTAAAGAGTGCACGTGAGAAACTTCACGTTTGATGCAATGGTGAAAAGGCATGGAAGCAAGTTTATTACAGGGGGATATGTGTGACAGGCAGAGTGGGCAGATGGACTTGAGCTTGGTCTGTGTTAAGCACTTTATTACACGGAAGTCAGAACAGTCCCCACACCCTCGTACACATAGGTTGTTGCACAGCTGTCAGGAATGGAAGTGTGTGGATCTATCTGCTTTGGGGTATCTGGGTTTTGAGGCAAGTCATACAACGAAAGAAGAAGTGAGCTAATAGATTCAGTGACCGTGGGAACATGCTGGGTTTTGGTTTATTCTTTTGTTTTGCAAGTTAGGGCTGTGGACGCAAGTTTCAAGTGGTATTTATGTGTTTTTCCCCCTTCCCCTCCTTAGTGATTGGTTCTTCTTCCCCAGGGGTTGGCTGCCACCCCCCAGGTCTGTGTTAGCACAGTGGGGTTTCCTGAACTTCCTGCAGCATAGGAGTAGGTGGCTGGTGTAAACTGAAGCTCTCTAGTTTTCCTGCCTTCCTCCTGCCCTGGATTTAGATGACTCTATAAAGTTACAGGATACTGAGTTGATCTAGCTGGGTCTGAGGTGAGAAGCAGGCTCATGTCTCACTCCTTATGGAATTCTTGATCATATGGAATATGCTTTGGGGAATATTATTTTCGTGGAACTCGGGAAATGTCCATTGAGTGCATTTGTAGGCATCTCAGGAGTCTGGAAACCTCCATTTGGAGAATAAAACTCTGTGTATTTCTCTCACATAATCATTGTTTATACTGTTTTGGGTTTTATCTTTTTCCCTTTTTATTGGATTATAATTCATATACCATAAAATTCACCCTTTTAAAGTTTACAGTTCAGTGGTTTTTAGTATATTCACAAAGTTGTGTAACCTTCACTGCTATCTACTTCCAGAACATTTTCATCACCCCATAAAGAAACCCATTAGCAGCCACTTCCCACTCCCCCTTTCCCACCAGTCCCTGGCAACCACTAATATACTTTCTGTCTGTATAGACTTTTCTTTTCTGGACATTTCATATAAATGGAATCAAACAATATGTGGTGTTTTGTATCTGACTTTTTTTTTTTTTAACATGGCATAATGTTTTCAAACGTCATCCATGTTGTAGCATGTATCAATATTTCATTCCTTTTTATGGTCAAATAATATTCCATTGTATGGATAGACCTCGTTTTGTTTATCCTTTCATCCGTTGGTAGACTTTGGGATCGTTTCCACTTTTTGGCTGTTACGAATAACGCTGGTATGAACATTTTGTGTACAAGTTTTTGCGTGAACATAGGTTCTCAGTTTTCTTGGGTATATACCTAGGAGTGGAACTGCTGGGTCAGTTCTCACTGTTTTGAGGTTACTTGGGTTTGATCCAGTCCGGAGGCAGGGGAATGGCCTGAATGACCTCAGGGTTCCTTTGAGCAGATGGAAGCAGTGCTAGCCAGTTCCCCCCCGCCCCCCGTCCCATCCCGCACCGGCCCCCCAACCCAGTCAGAAGCACAGGAGCCGTTTTTAGTGATGGAATCTGGATGATAGAGGCCTGGAACAAGAGGCAGGAGGCCTGGACTCTGCTACCAGTCCTGTGTGTGGCAAGTTGCTGTCTCCCCTGGGCCTCACACGTGGATGGGCATTGGCCCATTGAGGAAAGAGCACTGGAGCAGGAGTCAGCAGCCGGCGCTTAGTCCCAGCACTGCCACTGATCCACCGTGTAGCCTGGGGCAGATTATTTTGGCTTTTTTGGTTTGTTTCAACACATGTCATATGTGAAATTAAGATTTAGACTTGAGGATTTCTAAAGTCTTGGTTGAAAATTTTGTGGTTTACAGTACTTGTATTTAAGGTGATTTTTGCTAATATGCCTATAAAATCAGATTGATTTTTTTTTTTTCATGACCATAATCCCTGTGGTCTTCCCAAGCGGCTGTCTGTTGGTTGTGTTGTCTGCTCTCTCGAGTTGCTCCACCTGGCACATGTTCTGCAGGAGTCACTGCGTCTTTGGAGCTGAGGCGCCGACACCAGGCCTCGGTACAAATGTGTTTCTCTGAGGAATCCCTTTAAAGGAGTGCCCTTAATCCCCTCAGGAAGTCCAGAGAAGGCAGAGATGGCATTAAGTTGCCTCTTGGTTTCTCTTTTACAACTTGGACAAAAGTTCCCCTTTGATCTCAGCATTAAAGAAGCAGGTCACAGAATGTTGGAGAAGGTTGAGTTTTGATCTCTGGGCACTGGCAGGAAGGTGGGAAGGACCCAGGATGAACAGGGCCATCTGGCCGTAGACGAATGGTAGGAGCCACCTACCACCCCAAACCTGCTTTGATCCCTGAACCATTTGCTGACACTGGTATTTCCCAAGTGGGGCACGGCTGGGGACACCCACGACTTCTTGGTTCCGTCTCATTCCTCTTCATTGCTTCCTTCTCTGCCCCCTACCATGATTTCTCACCTATGCCCGAGCATTAAACTGACAGACCTCCCAGGGTTTGAAGTCTGAAGGTTTTGTATTCAGAGGCTATGCTAAATGCTACTAGCAGTTCTTAAAAAACAAAATCAAATCACAAATTGGAGCTGAATTCGTAAGCCAGTTTGGAAGGGAGTCTGGGTGCCCTGGCAAGTCACTTAACGTCTTTGGGCCTCAGTTTCTAATGAAGTAGATCAGATGCTATAAATAGACAATTTATGGACCGCATCTTCATATGGATTTGATTGGGGTGGTGGGGGTGGAGGACAGAGATTGGCAGGCACAGGACTTTAAATGTTTTCTAATTAGTTACCAATATTTAATAATTGGGAGATTTCACATTACAAAAACTCTAAATTTTCATTTTTTCTTGAAAATTTGGGCCCAAGTCCCCTGTCAGGAGCATTCCCCATGCAGGACCCAGTTCGTCATTTTCTCTTCCACTCCCTCATGTCCTGTTCCTTTCTTCACCATTTAGGTATCTTGCCTGGCCCCTCGAGGTGGTTGAACTTGCAACCCCTGAATGAGGTAGTCTCTATAACATTTTTCCTATTTTGACATTCTGATTCAAAAGCAATATGAAAAGGTGTGGTAATCCCCTATGTTACCTAACTTTGAAGGGGAAATTTCTGCTCACAAGATACATTTCAGTTGATAAACCATAGGCTCATCCATTATTCCATCTAATCCTTACAAAAGCCCATTTTACAAATGAAGAAACTAAGGCTTGGTCTAAGGACCTGGGCTAGAATCTGGCACTGATTGGTTTTATGACTTTGGTAAAACTATTTGCTTCTTTAAACCTGTTACTTTAAAAACATTTTTTTATTGTGGTAAAATAGACATAACATAAAATTTATCATTTTAGCTATTTTAAGTGTACAGTGGCATTAAGTACATTCACATTATTGTGCAACTATCACCACCATACATCTTTAAAGCTTTTTCATCCGGGCTTCCCTGGTGGCGCAGTGGTTGAGAGTCCGCCTGCCGATGCAGGGGACACGGGTTCGTGCCCTGGTCCGGGAAGATCCCACATGCCGCGGAGCGGCTGGGCCCGTGAGCCATGGCCGCTGAGCCTGCGCATCCGGGGCCTGTGCTCCGCAACGGGAGAGGCCACAACAGTGAGAGGCCCGTGTACCGCAAAAAAAACACAAAAAACCAAAACTTTTTCATCCGAATCGGTTTCCCTATTTTTACCTTTTTTTTTTGGCTACGTTGGGTCTTCGTTACTGCGCGCGGGCTTTCTCTAGTTGCGGCGAGCGGGGGCTGCTCTTCGTTGCGGTGCGCAGGCTTCTCATTGCAGTGACTTCTCTTGTTGTGGAGCACGGCCTCTAGGTGCGTGGGCTTCAGTAGTTGTGGCACGTGGGCTCAGAAGTTGTGGCTCACAGGCTCTAGGGCACAGGCTCAGTAGTTGGGGCACACGGGCTTAGTTGCTTTGCGGCATATGGGATCCTCCCGGACCAGGGCTCGAACCCACCTCCCCTGCATTGGCAGGCGGATTCCTAACCACTGAGCCACCAGGGAAGCCCGGTTGCCTTATTTTTAAAACGAGGATGATACTCTCCTCAAAGGATTGTTGTGATGATTAAATGAAATATGAGATGAACATGCCTAGTGCAAAGAGAGCGCTCTGTAACTTTCCTACTCCATGGTTTGAAGTCTTTAGGAGATGAACCACCTAAGCCTATTGCTTGGGCTGAGAGTCCTTTTACAAATACCCAGGGGGAGAGGGAAGGTCAGTGCATTTTTTATGTTTTGTTTCTGCACTTGCTAGCCTCAAGGTTTGGGTCTGGTTGTCTTTTGCTTGGTGAGGGTAGTTACTAGTTTCCCCTGGACTTCCACAGCCTGCTGTGGGTTGTTCCCTACCCCCAAAGAACAGTTTTGAGTCTTTTTGTGTGTCTCTGCTCAACAGCTATTCTGTGTCTTTGGGCTCTGAAATAAAGGCTACATTTTCAGTCTCCTGTGGCTAATTTGGTTCTGGTTTGGTTTTTTTGCTTGTGTGATTGTTTTGGTTCATTTGTTTGTTTGTTTTTCTTCCTGAGGTCTTTAGCTGTCCTTCATGTGTGGTTGAATTCTTAGGGAGCTTTAACTGATTAGGTAACTGATTTCAGTTAACTGTTGGCAAACTGTGCCCCAAAGCCTTTTTCTTTTTCTTTGTTCTTCGCAGCCCTGGGGAGCAGTTACTGAGTGATCTTAAAATGGTGACTGTATCTTTGAAAAGGAAAAAGAAGAATCTAGCGTACTCTTAAGGGAAGGTGCTGCTTTTGCAGCGGGAAAGGCATGGAATGGAAACCAGGAAGGCTGTTCAGATTGGCCAGACTCTATCTCTAGGTGATGCTGTTTATGGGAAAGACGACTGTAAGGCAGAGGGCTCCAGAAAACAAAAGGTTAACTTCTGCCCACAGAGAAATATGAGTGAATGAAATAATTTTCAGTTCTCAGGGGAAACTTCCTATTTTCTTTGGAAGAAGTTAATTGTTCATACCTTTCAAACTGGGTGGTGCAAATTTGGGCAGGGGGTGAAGGGTGATTTTTGGTCCTAGTAGTCCTTCATTGGGCTGTTGTTTAGGAGAAAATTTTCTGCGTGCCCAGCCCCCAAGAATAAAGTAGATAGGGAGGGCAAGACCTTGATTCTTAGGCCTCTCGAGCTTTATAACTTTTCAGGTCACCCGTATCTTTGCCAGTGATAGGGTGTTAGATTACAGCACAAGGGCTTCTAGATTGCCATCACCTTGTTCCTTGACATGCTGCCTTTGCAGTCTTGTGACTTGGAAACCAAGTAAAGCAAAATAACGTTGAATGGACTGGTTCACCTCTCCTAGGACTCTGCTCCTTTCATGGCTCTGAACGTGCAGCAGATGTTTCCTAAATACTTAATTGGTTTTTCAAACTGAACCTCATGTGAGAGTTCCTGTGGTGATCAATTAAAAATTAAAGGAAGATATAAAGGAATTTCCCAAGAAGCAGGTACTTTGCTTCTCCCTAATTTCCTTACAGAAATGAAATATGGGTCAAACATCCTCTATGAGGCTGTCAGGGCTACAGAGGTAATTAAGTCAGATAATCACAAAAGTTGGAACGGGATCCAGTACAGGGGTCTTTATCAAGGGCCCGTGAACTTCTAGGTCCTTTGATCCTCTTGGAATCATACGTCAGATTCTGCATTTCGGGGTGTTTTTTTCTGGGAGCAGCGTCTGTAGCTTTTTAAGATTCTTAGGGGGATTTGCAACACTTCCCCAAGATTAAGAATTACTGATCTGGTCTGGTTACCCACACACCTGGCTTCAGAATCTCCTCTGCATCATTCTTACCTTGTAGCTCCCATTTTCTGCACATCTTTGGGGGAACTTGCCCAAGTATTTTCAGAGGCAGCCTTCCCCTTCTTAAAGTGTCAATGTATTTATTTTGAATATAGGTGATCCATATACGTGGGAAAAAGTATGAAAGCTATAAATGAAAAGAAAGTCACTCAGCTACCCCACCATCCATTCATCAGGTGTAGTCTTTGATTTTTAAAAAAATGTTTCTCCAGAACATCTTTATGCACATAAAACGTCTATTTTTAAAAACCTTTTGTTATAAAAATTTTCCAACATACACAAAAGTAGAAGAAATAGTATAAAGAACCTCTATAACCCATTACCCAACTTCAACAATTGCTATTATATTGCCAAACTTGTTTTGTCTATACCTCCCCCTAGCTGATTTTTTTTTCTTCAGGTTTATGAAGGTATCATTTAACACCATAAAATTACCCATTTTAAGTGTACAGTTCAATAATTTTTCATATAGACTTATACAACCATCTTCATAATGACACAAAGTTTTAGACATTTCTGTCACCCCAACAAATTCCCTTACAGTCAAGGGATTGACACTTGCAGCCAATAACACTGTTCCCACAGCCAGCCAACCACTGATCTGCTTTCTGTCTCTATAGATTTGCCTTTTCTGGGCATTTCATGTAAGTGAAATCATGTAGTACATAGACTTTCACATCTGGCTTCTACCTAGCATAATATTTTTGAGGTTCATCCATGTTGTAACATGAATTGGTAGTTTTTATTGCTGAATAGTATTCCATTGTACAGCTATACTACATTTTGTTTATCCATTCACCAATTGATGGGTGTTTGGGTTGTTTCCAATTTTGGACTGTTGTGATCAAAGCTGTTAGGAACGTTCATGTGCAAGTCATTGTATGGACATGTATTTCCTTTTCTTTTGGGTAAATGCCTAGGATTGGAATTACTGGATAGTATGGTAAGTTTATGTTTAACTCTTTAAAGATACTGCCAAACTTTATATATTCTGGATGCAAGTCCCCTATCAGATATGTGATTTACAAAGGTTTTTCTCCTAGTCTGTGGCCTGTTTTTCATTTTCTTTTTTTTTTTTTTTAATTTATTGATTTATTTATTTTTGGCTGCATTGGGTCTTCGTTGCTGCGCGCAGGCTTTCTCTAGTTGTGGCGAGCAGGGGCTACTCTTCGTTGTGGTGCGCGGGTTTCTCATTGCGGTGGCTTCTCTTGTTGCGGAGCACAGGCTCTAGGCGCACAGGCTTCAGTAGTTGTGGCACGTGGGCTCAGTAGTTGTGGCTTGCGGGCTCTAAGCGCAGGCTCAGTAGCTGTGACGCATGGGCTTAGTTGCTCCACGGCATGTGGGATCTTCCCGGACCAGGGCTCGAACCCGTGTCCCCTGCATTGGCAGGTGGTTTCTTAACCACTGCACCACCAGGGAAGTCCTCATTTTCTTAATGATATCTTTTGAAGTATAAAAGTTTTAAATTTTGATGAAATTCAATTTATCAGTTTTTTAAAATATAGGTTGTGCTTTTGGTGTTGTATCTAAAACATCTTTGCCTAACCCAGGGGCACAGATTTTCTCCAAGAAGTTTTATCATTTTAGCTTTTATGTTTAGGTCTATGATCTATTTTTAGTTAATTTTTGTATGTGATGTGAGGTTCCTTTTGCACGTGGTTACCCAATTGTCCAAGTACCATTTGTTGAAAAGGCTATCCTTTCCCTATTGAATTGCTTTGGCAACTTTGTTGAAAGTCAATTTACTGTAAATGCAAAGATTTATCTCTAGACTTTTAATTTTGTTCCATTGGGTTTTTTTTGTTTTATTTTTTTTAATTATTTATTTAGGGCTTCCCTGGTAGTGCAGTGGTTGAGAGTCCGCCTGCCGATGCAGGGGACACGGGTTCGTGCCCTGGTTCGGGAAGATCCCACATGCCGCAGAGCGGCTGCACCTGTGAGCCATGGCCGCTGAGCCTGTGCGTCCGGAGCCTGTGCTCTGTAACGGGAGAGGCCACAACAGTGAGAGGCCCACGTACCGCAAAACAAAAACAAAAACAAAACAAAAAAATTTTTTTAATTAATTAATTTTATTTTTGGCTGTGTTGGGTATTCATCGCTGCTCACAGGCTTTCTTTGGTTGCGGGGAGCAGGGGCTACTCTTTGTTGCGGTGCACGGGCTTCTCATTGCGGTAGCTTCTCGTTGTGGAGCACAGGCTCTAGGCGCGTGGGCTTCAGTAGTTGTGGCACTCAGGCTCAGTAGTTGTGGCTCGCAGGCTCTAGAGCACAGGCTCAGTAGTTGTGGCACACGGGCTTTGTTATTCTGCACCATGTGGGATCTTCCCAGACCAGGGCTCAAACCCATGTCCCCCGCATTGGCAGGCGGATTCTTAACCACTGCACCACCAGGGAAGTCCACGTTCCATTGGGTTTTATGCGTATCCTTACCACATTATCTTGATTACTGTAGCTTTATAATTGCTTAGAAATTGGTAGTATAAATCCTCTAGTTTTGTTCTTTTTGAAGTTGTTTTGGATATTCTAGGTCCTTTGTGCTTCCAGGTAAATTTCAGGGCCAACTTGTCAGTTTCAACAAAAAAGCCTACTGGGATTTTGATAGGGATTGCACTGAATCTATAGATTAATCTGGGGAGAATTGCCATCCTAACAATATTGTCTAGCAATCCAGTGTGGAATGTCTCTCCAATTGTTTAGATCTTCTTTTGTTTTTCTTAGCAATGTTTTGTATTTTTCAGTGTACAAGTCCTTTTTGAAAACTTATTTCTAAATATTTTATTCTTTTTGAAGTACTGTGGATGGAGCTATTTTCTTTTCTATTTTTTTTCTTTTTTTGGTCGCACCGTGCAGCATGTGGGATCTTAGATCCCTGACCAGGGATCAAACCTGGTCCAGTAGTTAAGACCGCCAGGGAAGTCCCTGGAATATTTTAATTTTATTTTTGGATTGTTTGTTGTTAGTGTGTAAAAATACAATTAATTTTTATATATTAATATTGTAGTCTGTGACCTGGCTCAATTTATTAGTTCTAGTTGTTGTTTTGTGGATTTCTTAGGATTTTCTAGATACAAGATATGTGATCTGCAGATAGATAAAAGCACTTTTACTTTTTCCTTTTAATCTGGATGACTTTAATTATTAGCTTTAGTGCACATTATTTGCATTTATAGAACAGTGTTGAATAGAAATGGCAAAAGTGGACATCCTTGCCTTGTTCCTCTTCTTAGGGGGAAGCATTCAGTCTTTCATCAAGTATGATGTTGGCCGTGGGTTTTTCAAAGCTACCATTTATCTGATTGAGGAAGTTCTTTTTTATTCCTAGTTTGTTGAGAGTTTTTATCATGAATGTGTGTTGGATTTTGTCAAGTGCATTTTCTGCATCAGTTGTGATGATTGTATAGTTTTTGTCCTTTATTCTATTTATATGGTGTATTACATTATTTGATTTTCAGATATTAAGCCAACCTTGCATTCCTGGGCTAAACCCCACTTGGCCATGATGTGTAAACCTTTTTATATGTTGCTGGATTCAATTTGCTAATATTTTGTGAAGGATTTTTCTGTCTGTGTTCCTGAGGAATATTTGTAGTTTCCTTTTCTTGTGATGTCTTTGGCTTTGGTACATTCTTTTAAAAAATTTATTTAGACAAATGAGATTATGCTATACATACACTGCTGTGCATCTTTTTTTTCAACTTATGTTGGCAGTATTTCAATAATAATTCTACCTTCCATTTAAGTATATATTATGCTAAATTGCCCTCCCCAAATTTACCTGTATCTAGTGTATTCAGATTTTTTTTAAACTTTGTGACTCGGAAAGGTAAAAAAGATGTCATTATTTTCATTTACAGTTTTTAGATTATGAATGACATTGAGCATCTTTTTGTGTCTGACCATTTGAACTTTTTCTTTTAAACTGCCCATTCTTTTTTTTTTTTAATACTTTTTATTTATTTATTTATTTATTTATTTATTTTTGGCTGTGTTGGGTCTTCATTGCTGCGTGTGGGCTTTCTCTAGTTGCGGCGAGCGGGGGCTACTCTTCTCTGTGGTGTGTGGGCCTCTCATTGCGGTGGCCTCTCTTGTTTCGGAGCATGGGCTCTAGGCGCGCGGGCTTCAGTAGTTGTGGCTCACGAGCTCTAGAGCACAGGCTCAGTAGTTGTGGTGCATGGGCCTAGTCGCTCCACGGCATATGGGATCTTCCCAGACCAGGGCTCGAGCCCATGTCCCCTGCACTGGCAGGCGGATTCCTAACCACTGCGCCACCAGGGAAGCCCTTAACTGCCCATTCTTATTCTTATGGGTTATTTGTCCTTTATTGGTTTGTAAGAGCTCTTGGTGTATTGAAGAAATTAGCCCTTTGTCAGGTGTGTGGGAAATTTTTTTTTTTTTTAAACATCTTTATTGGGGTATAATTGCTTTACAATGGTGTGTTAGTTTCTGCTTTATAACAAAGTGAATCAGTTATACATATACATATGTTCCCATATGTCTTCCCTCTTGCATCTCCCTCCCTCCCACCCTCCCTATCCCACCCCTCCAGGCTGTCACAAAGCACTGAGCCAATATCCCTGTGCCATGCGGCTGCTTTGTGGGAAATATTTTTATTCAAATTGTCTTTTTCTTTTTCTATGGTGATTTTTTTTCATTTTCTTCCTTCTTCCTTTATATTCTTTTTCTTAATAGCTTCTGGATTTTGTTTTCTTCTTAGAAAACTTTCCATGTCAAGATTGTTTAAAAGCATAGCTATATTTTCTTCTGATACTGCTCTTATTTCAGTTTCTACGTTGAAGTCTTTTCTGTCTTCTCCAATACCAGTTTGGATAGCTCTGTATTTTAATATTTAGTAGAACTAGTATGCCTTCATTATTTTTCTTTTCAAAATAATCCTGAAGTAAAGGATAAGTGTGAAACTGACTAGAGTGATTTGTTTGTTGGTAGTAAAGCATTGAATTGGGGGAGGGACAAGGAAGACAAAGTATTGGAGAGGAAAAGAATTAGGGAGGGAGGGTAAAGGGAGACAAAAAGCAATTAATCTGTGCCATCAGGTTCTTCTTTGGCTACCTCTAATCATGAGGTATCCAAATTATCTCCGAGCTTGGCTCCCACAGTGGGGACAAACTTCTGATCACTCAGCTCTGCCAGGTTTGGTACAGCTGGACTTCCTTTACTCTGCAGATAATTTGCTGTGTGAACACGTCACTTCCCCTCTCTGGCCTCCTGGATTACTTGACCCTGAGGTTCTTCAAAAGGTGTCTTTTTTTAAAATAAATTTATTTATTTATTTTTGGCTGCATTGGGTCTTCATTGCTGCGTGGGCTTTCTCTAGTTGTGGTGAGCAGAGGCTACTCTTCGTGGTGCTGCGTGGACTTCTCATTGCGGTGGCTTCTCTTGTTACGGAGCACGGGCTCTAGGCGCGCAGGCTTCAGTGATTGTGGCACGTGGGCTCAGTCGTTGTGGCTCGCGGGCTCTAGAGCGCAGGCTCAGTAGTTGTGGCGCACGGGCTTAGTTGCTCTGCGGCATGTGGGGTCCTCCCAGACTAGGGCTTGAACCCATGTCCCCTCCATTGGCAGGCAGATTCTTAACCACTGCACCACCAGGGAAGTCCCAAAAGATGTCTTTATGGAACCCAACTCTGGGTGGAACTTTGCCTTGTTTTGTTCAACCTTTAGGTTGCTTGGGTTGATGGAATGTCCCATATTTTCAAGGGAATCATGAATTTCTTGAGTTTTATGGGAGGTAATGAGGCTTCTGGTTCACTCTCCTCACTAGGGTAGGGATCCCCTTTCACCTCCTTCCTTGGTCACCTCCTTCTCTGATTTGCTCATGGTTATGGCCTTTTCCTTAGCTAGATAACTCTCTTGTTGGAAGTTTCCTTAGATGAGCATACATCTCCCTCCTTGCAGTGGACTCCTTGGTCCTGCCTTCCGATGCAACCCAGAGCAAAGCCACTCTGCCTTATCAAGCACACACTCTGTGTACTTTACTTAATCCTTACCACCATCATCACTCAACCGCCCTGCCATGAGTTTAGTATTACTATTTTCTTATTACAAATAAGAAACCAGAGACTCAAAGAGTTTAAAAAACTTGCCCAAAGTCACACAGCTAGGAAGTGGTGGGTTAGGGCTTTGAATTCATATCTGTATGGCCCCCAAAGCCTGTGCTTTTTCCACTACACCAGTGGTTCTCAAAGTGTTATCCCAAGACAAGACCAGCAGTACCAGCATCTCCAGCAGACTTGTTAGAAGTGCAGATTCTCAGGCCCTGCTCCAGAGCTACTGAAAGAGACATTCTGGGGGTTAGACCCAGGAATCTGTTTTAATAATCCCTCCTGGTGATTTCCTTGCCTGTTCAAGTTTCAGAACCACTGCCTACCATTCTGCTTCCCCACCTGGCTGCTGCTTCTGTTCACATCTGACCAAGAATTTATAGGTAACTTCTCTAGGGCTGGATATTACTATGTCTCTGGAGCAGAAATGTGCTGCACACACACACCTTTCCCCCGAACACATACACACGCGTACTCGGTAACCAGAGTCATTTTTAAAACTGCAGATATGATGTATCTCTTTCCTACTTAAAGTTCTTCAGTGTCTCCCCAATGCACTAAGGAGAAAGCCCAAACTCCTCAGTGTGGCTTTTGTGTGATGTATCCCTTACCTGTTTTCCAGTCTCCTGTCTACACAGACCTATTCATGCTTGCTACTCACATGAACTAGAAATGTTATCATCACCTGGGAGCTTGTTAGAAATACAGAATCTCAGGCCCCACCCCAGACCTGCGGAATCAGACTCTGCATTTTAATAAGCCCTCCAGGTGATCTATATGCACATTAAAGTTTGAGAAGCACCAGCCTACACCTCACCTGCCATAAACCCCTTATGGTTGCCCCCAGGCCTTCGTGCCTGTGTTTTGCTCTTTCTGGAACACTTCTCTCTTCCCTCTCCTTTCCCTTCAGGCCCTGGGTAGGCTTGAGTTCTTAGATCTGCACCCCATCCCTCTAAGACTGGGCTTGTTGCTGGTCCTGTGTACTTCTTAGCCTCTTAACTGGTAGGACAAGAGACTCGGCCCTCCATAGCATCTGCATCTGGGACCTAGTATTGCCATTGGCTGATGACTTGTCTCTGTCCGCCAGCTGGCTGAAAGCTCCTCGTGGGTGTGCATTCTGTGAGGCTGGCACAGTTCCTGACATATAGTAGGTGTTCAATGTAGTGAGCTGATTTCTGTACTGGTTAGAGCATGGGCCTTGGAGTCAGACTGCTTGGGTATAAATCCTGACCCAACTAGTGTTATACCACCTCTCTGAGCCTCAATTTCCTCATCTCTGAAATGAGAATAGTAAGAGTCTCTATCTCATAGGATTGTTGTCAGGATTAATTGATTAATTGGGTTATTGCATGAAAAGAACCTAGAAGTGTGCCTGGCACATAATCGGTATCCAGTAAATTTTAGCTGCCATTGTTATCGATATCACCATTACATGTTTATCATCTTTTAATGCAACTCACCTGCCTGAAAAGAGCATACCTGTTCCTGTACATTCTGATCTTGGGCAAGTTATATAATCTCAGGGTCTCAGGTTAATTGGCAATCATCTGGGAAATGGTGATAGAAATCCCCAGGTAGTTAGTTATAGTTGCCAGAATCGTGCAAGTCAGTGTTTGTAAAGTGCTTAGCACAAAGCAGGGACTTGGTAAATGGAAGGAAGGGACTGTTTGTGCCACAGTGCCTTGTACCTACTTTTAGGTGCTCAGTGACTCTGTGGCTTCTTGTTACTTTTTAATGTTGTTTTCTGCTAGGGTGAGTTTTTTCTTTGTTGTTATGTCTTTTTGTTTGTTTGTTTTTTGTGTCTACTTGCTCCATTGGTTTGAGACTTTGGAACAAAAGGGTATTGAAGTCTTTCAGGATTTGCTTTTCATTCCTCTGCAACCTGAGCTCTCATGGAGCCCTTGAGTTCCCCAGGGCAGTGTCTCTCTGCTAAGATTGGAGGATTCTGTTTCAAAAGAACTGGAGTAACTTCTTAGATTTAATTGGCTTGATAACCATAAGAGATTGTAATCCTCTGCCCTGGCTTCACATCACAAATCAGATAAGGCAAAAAGTCTGGACTCTGGCTTCCTAGGAAGGGAAATTTAGAACACATATATATTTTAAAAAATTTTATTGAAGTATAGTTGATTTACAATGTTGTGTTAATTTCTGCTGTACAGCAAAGTGACTCATATATATATATATATATATATATACACATTCTTTTTCATATTCTTTTCCATTATGGTTTAACACAGGATATTGAATATAGTTTCCTGTGCTATACAATAGGACCTTGTCGTTTATTCATCATATGTATAATACTTTGCATCTGCTAATCCCAACCTCCCAATCCTTCCCTCCCCCACCCTGCCTCCCCCTTGGCAACCACAAGTCTGTTCTCTATATCTGTGAGGAGTCTGTTTCTGTTTTGTAGATAAGTTCATTTGTGTCATATTTTAGATTCCACATATAAGTAATATATGGTATTTGTCTTTCTCTTTTTGACTTACTTCGCTTAGTATGATAATCTCTAGATCCATCCATGTTGCTGCAAATGGCATTATTTCATTCTTTTTTATGGCTGGGTAATATTCCATTTTGTGTGTGTGTGTGTGTGTGTGTATATATATGTGTGTGTGTGTGTGTGTATACACAGACACACACACACACACACGTATGTATTTGCCACATCTTCTTTATCCATTCATCAGTCGATGGACATTTAGGTTGTTTCCATGTCTTGGCTGTTGTAAATAGTGCTGCTATGAACATAGGGGTGCATGGATCTTTTCAAATTATAGTTTTGTCTGGATATATGCGCAGGAGTGGGATTGATGGGTCATATGGCAACTCTATTTTTAGTTTCTTGAGGAACCTCCATACTGTTCTCCATAGTGGCTGCACCAGTTTTCATTCCCACCAGCAGTGTAGGAGGTAGAGCACATATATTTTTGATTAGCAAGAAATAATGATGTTAACTGTGGGCTTTTCATTCGTGGCCTTTATTGCATTGAGGTAAGTTCCTTTTATACTTTTTTCTTTGAGAATTTAAATCATGAATGGATTTTTTTTTTTTTTGCCTGCGTTGGGTCTTCGTTGTGCGCAGGCTTTCTCTAGTTGCGGCGAGCGGGGGATACTCTTCACTGCAGTGTGCGGGCTTCTCATAGCAGCTGCTTCTCTTGTTGTGGAGCATGGGCTCTAGGAGTGCAGGCTTCAGTAGTCGTGAAGCGTGGGCTCAGTAGTTGTGGAGCGTGGGCTCAGTAGTTGTGGTTCGCGGGCTGTAGAACGCAGGCTCAGGAGTTGTGGCACACGGGCTTAGTTGCTCCGTGGCATGTGGGATCTTCCTGGACCAGGGCTCAAACCCGTGTTCCCTGCATTGGCAGGTGGATTCTTAATCACTGCTCCACTAGGGAAGTCCATGAATGGATGTTGAACTTTGTTAAATGTTTTTTCTGTGTCTATTGAAAAGATTATGTGATTTTTTTCTTTCGTTTTGTTAATGTAGTTTATCACATTGATTGATTTGCATTTGTTGAACCATCCTTGTATCCCAGGGATAAATCCCACTTGATCTTGGTGTATGCTCCTTTTAGCAAGATGTTAAATTCAATTTGCTGGTATTTTATTGGGGATTTTTGCATCTGTGTTCATCAGGGATATTAGCCTATAGTTTTCTTTTCTTGTGGTATCTTTGTCTGATTTTGGTATCAGGTGATGCTGGCCTCATAAAATGAGTTTGGAAGTGTCCCCTCTTGTATTTCTGGAAGAGTTTAAGGATTGGTATTAACTCTTCTTTGAATGTTTGTTAGAATTTACCTTTAAAGCCATCTAGTCCTGGACTTTTCTTTGTTGGGAGGTTTTTGATTACTGATTCAGTCTCCTTTTTATTCAATTTGTTGACCTATAATTGTTCACAATAGACCCTTATGATCCTTTTTGTTTCTTAGGCATCTGTTGTAATGTCTCCTCTTTTATTTCTCATTTTATTTATTTGAGTCTTTTTCTCCTTAGTGTTGCTAAGGGCTTGTCAGTATTTTCAAAAAACCAACACAGTTCTGTTTTTTTTTTCCTATTTTTTCACATTCTCTTTTCAATTTATTTCTGCTCTAATCTTATTATTTCCTTACTTCTCCTAACTTGGGCTTAGTTTGTTCTTTTTCTGGTCCCTTGAGATGTAAAGTTGGGTTGTTTGTTTGAGGGTTTGTTTTTTTTTTAATGTAGGCATTTATCACTGTAAACTTCCTTCTTAGTACTGCTTTTGTTGCATTTTGTAAATTTTGGCTTTTTTTTTCTTTTGTTTAAGGTACCTTTAAAATTCTTGTTCAACTTCCTCTTTGATCTAAGAGGGTATTGTTTAGTTTTCACCTATTTGCAGGTTTTCCCATTTTCTGCTGTCATTGAGTTCTAGTTTCATTCCTTTGTGGTCAGAAAATATACATGGAATGATTTCACTCTTTTCAAATTTGTTAAGACTTGTTTTGTGACCTAACATGTGGTCTGTCCTGGGGAATGTTTCATGTGCACCTGAGTAGATGTGTATTCTTCTGCTGTTGGGTGGAAGGTTCTATATATGTCTATATATATAGGTCCATTTGGTCTGTAGTGTTGTTCAAGTCAGCTGTTTAACAGTTTTCTATCTGGATGTTCTATCCAGTATTGTAATTGGGATATTAAAGTCCCCTACTATTATTGCATTGCTGTCAATTTCTCCCTTCAGATCTGTCAATATTTGCTTTATATATTTAGGTGCCCTGATGTTGGGTGCATATATATTTATAATTATTTTATCTTCCTATCGAATTGACTCTTTTGTCATCATATAATGACCTTCTTTGTCTCTAGGCACAGCTTTTTTTTTTTTTTTTTTGCGGTACGCAGGCCTCTCACTGTTGTGACCTCTCCCGTTGCGGAGCACAGGCTCCGGACGTGCAGGCTCAACAGCCAAGGCTCACGGGCCCAGCTGCTCCGCGGCATGTGGGATCTTCCCGGACCAGGGCGTGAACCCGTGTCCCCTGCATCGGCAGGCAGACTCTCAACCGCTGCGCCACCAGGGAAGCCCTCTAGGCACAGCTTTTGACTGAAAGTCTATTTTGTCTGATATAAGTGTAGCTACTCCTGCTTTCTTCTGGTTATTGTTTACATGGAACATCTTTTTCTATCCTTTCACTTTCATTGTGTGTGTCTTTAGATGTGTCTCTCGCAGGTGGCATATCACTGGATTTTGTCTTTTTACCAATTCAGCCACTCTATGTCTTTTGATTGGGAATTTAATCCATTTACTCCCCAGGTTATTCTAATGTGCATCAGGGTTGAGAACCAGTATCCTAGATGTACAGATAGGGTATAGAGGTAATAGATGCCTCAGGGATTCTCACAGTAGGTCCTTGGACAGCTGGAAAGGTGGGAGGTGTCAAGAACTCCTTAAATTTGAGGATTTGAAGAAAATCAGTTATCAAGTGGATATAGCAAAGATTAAGAACCATAGTCTTCAACCTGTATGTGAATGTATGATTTTACATTTTTATAGATCAGAGGTTAGTTGATGCTTATTGTTAGCCTGTTCGATAAGGATTTGTTGAGTACTCACATCACCAAAGCCAGACAAGTGATTAGTGCAGGTGGAGAGATGGCAGCTACTTAAACCCTAATACAACATGAAAAGTGCTATAGTAGGGCCTTAAACAAGTACAGATTTAAATACTTGTCAGATAACTTAAGCGGCAGTCTTTGAACATGTATAGAGGTTAAAGTTCATTTGGGTGTTGGGTAGTTTCCAATTTCTTGCCTCTAGTGTCATCATAGAGATATTTGCCAACTGCCTTGAAAAATAAAGAAGAAAGAGGATAATTCCTCCTGTGGGGGTCTGAGGGGGTTCTTGAAGGAAGCAACATTTCAACTGGACCTCCAAGTATAGGTAGGACTTGAATTAGGTAAGGGCAAGTGTCAGAAACAGCCTGAGCAAAGGCCTTGAAGGCAGCCTCACCTGGGCAAGTCTGCTTGCCCAGGGCAGAGACAAACTTGGGGTCTTCCTGAAGGCTTAGAAAGAAAAGGTGGGAGGTGCTGATGGAAAGGCATCTTGGGGCCAGCAGGTAGAGTTCATTCCATACCAAGCTAGAATTGCTCTAACCTAGGCGTTCAGAACAGTGATGTTTTCTTTTGCCTAATTTATTTTATTATTTTTCTTAAGTGGTATAAATATGTATAATCCCCAAAGAAAAACTGGAAAATACAGATATGCAAAAAAGGAAAACATCACCTCATTTTCTCAAACATAACTTTAAAAAAGAGGGGCATATCTTGCTGAGCAGGGTTCTATCCCCTGCTTTTTCTACATAAATCTAAAGCTTGAATATTCCTACTCAAGAAGTATATCATCATGTTTAATGACTACATAAAAGGATAAGTGGTTACACCATAATTTAACCCATTCCACTAATATTGGACATTTTACTATTGTAAGTTGTGAACTATTTCACTATTTTAAATAAACCTGTGGTGAACATCCTTTTATGTACATTTTGGCATATTTGTCATATTTTTCTTAACATGTCTAGAAGTAGAATTGCAGGGTCAAAGAGTATTCACTTCTGGGGGACTTTTTTGGGGGGAGGATTTTGATAGCGTCAAATTGCCCTCCAGAAATGTTTCAGTTTATAATCCCTCCAGCTATATGAAAATATCGAAACAGTGACATTTTAATATCTAAAACTAACAGTATCATCTTGGTATAGTCATTAATTCTAAACTGAACTTCTGAATTGCTTTTGGTTGCCAACTTATATTATTCAAAAATTCTAGCATATTGTGGAAATAATTCTTTGCCATTTTTCATCTGTTGATCCTTCCTATAAGATAAATTGATTTGTGATTTGTTGATAGTATCTATGTGTGAGGATTGTCTGTTTTCTGTATCATTTTTCAAAAATTTAGAGTTGGGTTATTATTTTTAAATGACTTTTGGCTGACATTTGACATCAGTAGTACAGGGTTTGTCTTCCTTGCATTTAGTTAACTGGAATTCAGGTTCAAAGAGGAATTTGAGGAAAACAAAGGACAGGATTTATTTCTCTCACACAAAGCACTCAATCTAAGGACTGCCCAGTGAGGCCTAGCAAAGAGGGAGGGCTAGAATCTTCTGATGACTGGTCAAGTGGAGGAAATCCTCCACTTGATGGAGAGGAAATCAGAAGCTGTAACCAGCCCACAGTCAGTAGGCTTTCTCTCACAGAAAGAAAGAATAAAAATCTGTTTGTTGTTGCTGTATCAAGGCAAACCCATGCTACTAAAGGCTTCTCTTTGTATGTGCATGGAATATCTCCAGAGGGATTTTCAAGGAACTGGTGCTAGCAGTTGTCTGTGGGGAGCTGAAGAGGGAGGAAGATTTATTTTTCATGGTTATACCCATTTGTAGTGTTTGAATTACTGGATTGGCCAAAAAGTTTGTTCGGGTTTTTCCATAATCTTCGCAAATATTTACTGTATATGTTTTGCTTTTTCAAAACTTTTTTAACCTAGTTATTTTTTTAAAAGCCTCTCTTACACATGGTTATGTAATATGTTAACATTAGAGGAAAGTGGGTGAAGAGTATATGGGAACTCTCATAGTATATTCTGTAAATCTAAACTTATTTAAAAATAAAAAGTTTAAAAAAATGACAGAGGAGGGGAGCATACTGACTTCCTATACAGAATCCTACCCCATGAGACATTTTTCCACCTTTTTGTCTTGTCATTTCTTTTAAAGATCTTGCTTTCACCCCTAATTCTGCTGACCTTGTGATTACCAGATTCAATACAACTGTCTTAGCCATTTTTCACTGTTTTTGTTGGGGTCAGACTATTATTTCATATTTCATAATGCACATCAGCTGACAGATACTTATAAACATCACAGCAGATCAGAGGAAAGCACTCTATGAATATATTGCTTTTAAGAGTTTGACCAGGCTTTGTATCTAAACTAGTACATAACCTCAGAACCTTAAACTTTGAAAGCCAGTTTTCCTCAACTTGTGCTCCTGGTAAAAACACAGATGAGTCTACACTTTTGGCAAGCCCCCTGAGTGATTCTGATTCCCTGTAACACTGAGTTCCAGAAAGAATCATCTGAGAGAGAGAGAGAGAGAGAGAGAGAGAGTGTGTGTGTGTGTGTGTGTGTGTGTGTACGGTGGTGATGGTGACTTGAAGGATGCGGGGACAAGGTGATCAGGGGGCTGTGGCCAGTGTCCGATGGGAGGAAATGAGGGTCTGAAATGCCACAGCGGTAAAAGGGGTGGAGAGAGAAGGCAGATGCAGCCGCGCAATTGAGTTGGTGATCAGGTGTGTGGACGACAAAGTTCCTTGTTCAGGCCAGGCAGAGGGAAAGAAGCTCTTCTAGTACCTTGAGGGGGCGAAGCATATTAATGAAGGGAAAGAGATGCTTTGATGGGGTACTTCTTGAGGTGGGTAATTGATCTTTCTTGCCTTTGATTCCCAGGTGCCAGGCACTGGGGACACAGTCCCTGCTCCCACAGAGATTACATTCGAGTGAAGGGGGACAGATAATACACAAGGAAACAGATACATATGTCCATGCCAATCAGCTAAGTCCATGAAGAGAAGTGGAGTAAGGGGTTGGAGAATGGGTGATAGGAGCCCTGAGGAGGCCATTTTAGACAGGGTAGTCGGTGGAGGCTTCTCTGAGGAAATGACATCTGAGAGAGACCTGAATGAAATAAGGGGGTGAGCCAGGCAGGCACCTGTGGGAAGGGCATTCTGACGGAGGGAGCAGTGAAAGCGATGGCCCTGAGGGGGTGGAGAAGGACTTGCTGTCAGGAGACACGAAGGCCGGCGTGAACGGAGCTGCGGAGGCAGAGGATGGGAGGCGGCGGGGTCAGGACAGTTTTGGAGACGGTTTGTAGGAAAATGTATTGGTACCATAGGAGCTTCCTGACAAAGCAAGCCCGTTGCTATGTGGAGAAATGGGAATTAATGGGACACTGTGGAGCTTTGTTTCCTGCTGGCCCTACAGGACAGTGATACATGTGACATGATGGAAGGGACATTGCTCGAAGAGTGGGGAGCCGTGGCTCCTGTATTAGTCTGCCCTTTTGCCCTGCTGTTAATTACTGCACTCAGTTTGTGGCTCATTTCTGGAAGTGCAGGATCAGTGCCTCATAGCACCCTTGGGGGCATTTAGAGGGTAGCCTTTGGGGGGCCTCAGGCTTCTCAGAGTGGGGATGAGGCTGCGTCAGTTAAAGCAGATGTGACGGTGCCCCAGAGGGCTGTTCACCTCTTTCCCCCATTCCGACTGCCACCTCTCTTCTTCCAAGCAGGATTGGTTGCCGTGGTCCCTGCTGCTTCTCTCTCTCATGTGTGATACCGGGGCCTTCTACGTTCCTGGGGTCGCACCAATCAACTTCCACCAGAACGACCCTGTAGAAATCAAGGTAAGTGCGTTCCTGGTCTGTGGGAGCCAACTGTTGCCCAGTTGTTGGGCAGCCTGGCCAGAGGACACGTCCCTCCTGTGGTTGCAGAGAACCCAGACCAGTGCTGCTCAGCCTGGGAGGAAGAGGATTCACTGCGCATGGCTGGGGCGGAAGTGGTGTGTCCCTCGGGCCCCGCCGCCTCTCCTCTCTCTCTGCCTCTGGCTGTCTCTCCATCTCCCCCTGTATGAGTGCATTCTCTCTCTCTGTCCTTCTCTCTCTTTCTCTTTGGCTCTGTCTCTGTTTCTGGTTCTTCCTGTGTCTTTGTTTCTCTCTCACTTTCACTCGCTTCTGTGCCCACCTCTTTCTGTGTCTCCATCTCTCTCAACCTGCCTCCTTCTCTGTGACATCTCTGCCTCTCTCCATCCTCCTCTATGTTACCGGCTTTCTCTGCATAACTCGTATCATCTATGTATACGCATGATTATTATGGCCTTTTTTTCCGATTTTAGCTTCTGCCAGGATTCTCCAGTTCAGTATTTCCAAACGGTGCACTGCATGTCTGAGTGGTGGTATATGAGATGATTTTAAGTGGCTGACACGTATGTTTTATTTTAATAGCTGTTTTCTTTTAATTATACTAGAAAATATAGCCATTACTTCAACTCATGATTTCATGGCTGTCATTGTTGGGTTTCCATTTTTAATAGTGTTAAAATGTTTGCTTCTTTTTTTTTTTTCTTTTTTTTTTTGCGGTACGCGGGCCTCTCGCTCTTGTGGCCTCTCCCGTTGCGGAGCACAGGCTCCGGACGCGCAGGCTCAGCGGCCATGGCTCACAGGCCCAGCCGCTCCGCGATATGTGGGATCTTCCCGGACTGGGGCACGAACCCGCGTCCCCTGCATCGCTAGGTGGACTCTCAACCACTGCGCCACCAGGGAAGCCCAAAATGTTTGCTTCTTAAATAAAGGTATTTACCTAAAAATGAATCATATCCAAGAAAATAGCAGAATAAATGGTAAGTAGATAGAGCAAGTTGGTACATGAGTGATTCGGATTTGAAAGCATTATCCTAAATTAGAGTCCAGAAGAACAGCCAGCTGGGCCACCTCACCTTGTCAGCCTAGATACCCACCTGTGGGTCAGTCACCTGTGACAGGGTTATGGGAGAGTCCTTTAAAATATGGTTGATTGGGGCAGTGGGCAGGCTGGCACCTTGGTTAATGTCTCGGACTCTTGGTGGCATTTTCAGAGCCCTAAACACGGCTGAGGGTTGGTGGTGGATCTTCTTGGATCTCATTTCCCAGGAAACAAACTCTAAGGTGGAGATTTGGTGCAAGAGATTTATTGACTAGGCGCTCAGGGTCGGCACTCGGGAGGGAGTAATGGAAGCAGGACTGGGCAGAGGGAGATATTAAACTGTGATAAACAGAGTCCTATGGAAGGCTCTGGAACTGGAGTGGCCAGCTGCAGAGTTCTCCCACATTGAGGAGAGAGGACTGGCCACCAGACAAGGGGTGTGACCTTGTTCCAGAGCTCCCAGCTATAGGGACTCCTCTCTACCATCACCCAAATATAACCACTCTTAATACTTTGGGTTATTTTTCTTAGTCTTTTTTTTCTGTGCAGTGTTTACAGTGTAGGGTACTCGGCATTCTCACACTTCCGTAAACCCCCAGCTTCTTGACTACCACATTGGTCCCCCATAGGCAAAATAACGTATAGTTGAAGTTTTTAAGTAGTCCTTCAAATCCTTAGTGATTCTGTACAAAGGTCTAGCAAAACTTATAAAGTAATGAAAATAAATTCTGCTCCTAAAATGTACATTTCTTGTTGATGGGAACCACATCTTCACTGGTCTGTGCAAAAGCAAAGCAGTGAGATTGTGTGAAAATAAAGTTTTTATCCTGTCCTAAGCATCACACTGTTCAAAAGGGGGAACAAGCCCAGAAAATCACAAAGGGCCATCCACCTGACGTGCTGTCACGTACATGTGCCTTTGTTTGCCACCACATTTTGGGCATTTGCAAAATTATAAATTGCTACATGTCATGCTTATTTGGGGCATTAGATGCAAGCAACTTTTCATTATCCAGGGGGAGTTAACCAGTTTAGAGGTTAAAAATATAATACATTTGTGGAAAAACGAAAACTACCACAAATCAAGTTCTACAAGGGCTGGGATATTATCTTTCTCGGTTACTGCTGTGTCACCAGCTCCTAGTACATAGCCTGGTAGGGTGGATAAATACATATGATCAATGACTATTAGAAAGTGTCTGCATTTAGAACTATGTGGTAGTAACAAGCAAATGCACCATTCCATGTGTTGCATTACTGTGAGCATCCCTCTTCCTTGGAAGTCAGACTTGTAATTTTCGGGAACAATAATTAGTCACCTTTATTGAGGATTATTTACATGCCAGGCATTATGCATGGCTTAGCTCAAGATGCCCCCTAAGAGCCCTCTGAGGCAGATACTGTATGTTTTAGAGATTTACTGAACATTTTACAGTTACGGAAACTGAGGCCCGAGGAAGTGAACCAGCTTGTCCAAGGTCACATTGTGAGGGAGACATAGGGTTAGTTCAGAGCCCGGCTCTTAACCGCCACAGTACCCTTCCTCCCAGTGCCTCTGCCAGAAGCCCCCTCCAGAGCAAAGCTTGTGGCATGGGGAGGACAGGGTGGTTCTGGCTTCAGTCCTGCCAAGCTGGGCATGTGAGAACTACACCTTGGGTGGGAAGGGAGAGGGCGGGAGGGGACATAAAGGTGAGACTCAGTTTCTTTGTAATGTGGATTCTTTTTTGATTGTCCAGAAGGAGAGAATGCTAAGAAACACAAAATAACAGGCTGTTATAACAGATAATAACTTTTTGGTCATTTCGCCTCAAGCAGTTCATGAAATGCTTAATAGAGGTCCCCCGTCCTTCAATCCAACATCTAAAAAGCTCTGAAACTTAGAGTTTTTCTAAACTCTTGTAGGCGAGACCTGACCTGAACTGTTTATTAACTTTATTTTTCCCACTTAGTATGAATATTTTTGCATTTCCTTGTCATTGAATGTGGGGTACTGCTCCAGACCCAGCTGGGGGGTGTTATAAAACCCATGGTTTTATAATATACCACATTGCTCTTTTAAAATTAGAAAAATTTTAAAATTAAATTAAATTAAATTAAATTATAATTTATAAATTAATGTAATAATGTAATGTAATGTAATAATTATTAATGTAATAATGCCGAGTATACTAAAGATGAGTGAGTACCAGGGAGGATTACTGAAACAGTCATTAAATTAAATTAAATTTTAAATCTTTTAAAATTAAATTAAAAATCCTAATTCCAAAGCAAGAATTTTAAGTAAGGATTGTGGACCTGGATTCTAAAAACTATTTATACTTTCAGATGGTGTATGAGGAATGGTTAATAGTTTTTAAATAGCAAAAATAATTTTAGTTGCATTTAAATTAAAATTTGGGACTTCCCTGGCCGTCCAGTGGTTAAGACTTCACCTTCAAATGCAGGGGGTTGTGGGTTCAATCCCTGGTCGGGGAGCTAAGATCCCATATGCCTCGCAGCCAGAAAACCAAAACAAACCAGAAGCAATATTGTAACAATAGCAATAAGGACTTTAAAAATGGTCCACATCAAAAAAAACTTTAAAATAATTAATTGATTAATTTTTTTTTTTTTTGCAACATTTTGACTGGTTCTATTTTATCCATGTTTTGGGGAGTTGTCTGTGGCTGTCACTGTTTCCAGAACTGCATTCTGTGTGCTTGCATCACTTCCTAAATGTTCTTCTTCATGGTCTTCTTAAACTTCATCTTTAATGGTTGCATAATATTTAATTGAACGAATATATTGTGGTTTATTGACCAATTTCCCATTACGGGGCTTTTAGCTGTTTTTCCATTTTTTTCTCTTTTTTCATTGTGCAAACATTTATCGAGCACCTACTATGTACCTAGATCTCTAGGCACGGTGGTTACATAGGTAAGCAAGACACATATGGTCCTTGCCCTCATGGAGTTTAATCTTAAATTCTAGTAGGGGAGGCTGATTTCTCTGGAAAAAGAAAACAAAAACATAAAATAATTACATTTTATCAGACATGCTACAAAGGTAACTAGAAGTGTTGAAATACAGAAGATGAGGGAATTCCTTTGATAAGATGATAAGGAAAGGACTCAAAGGTGAGGGGCTTTAAGCTGAGACCAAATGTGAGAAGGAGTCAGAGAGTCGGGCAGAGAGGAGCAGGTTCAAAGCCTGAAGCAAGAGAGAGCTGGTCAGGCTCAAGGAACTAGAGGCAGAAGACCACTGTGGTTAGGAATGAGGAGTGAGCTCTTTGTTCCTGAAGTTTTTTCCCTTATTTGGAGTTATTTCCTTAGGAAAGATACCCAGAAGTGAAATTGTAGGGTCAAAGGATATCAGCATGTTAAGGACTCTGAGTATATATTGGATTTGGTTGTGATTTTAAACAAAATCTATAATGTAATCTAAAACTAGTGAACTGTGAAATAATTGTATTGTATAGTATACCAGAGTTGTGTCTGCTGTGGTTAGTTTGCTTATTAGATAATAATGCCGAGTATACTAAAGATGAGTGGGTACCAGGGAGGATTACTGAAACAGTCATCTTGATTTCTGGGTTGAAGAATAATGGCCTCCCTTCTTCCACTAGGCTGTGAAGCTCACCAGCTCTCGCACCCAGCTGCCTTATGAATACTACTCACTGCCCTTCTGCCAGCCCAGCAAAATAACCTACAAGGCAGAGAATCTGGGTAAGTTCTTCTCTCACACTGCTGTCACGCTATCCCAAAGAGGAACCCAGATCTCTTCATAATGTTAATAGCAGTTAACCCTTATATAGCACCTACCGTGTGCTGGACACCATTCTACATAGTTTATATACAGATTAGCTTATTTAATCCTCATAACATCCCGAAGGAGGTAGTTGTGGTGTTTATTCCCATTTTACAGGGTAAGTGATTTGCCTCTGGTTATACTGTTAATTAATGGCTAAACTGGGATTGGAATCCATGTAGTCAGGCTTCAGAGCTGGAGCCCTTGGCTACTGCTCCGACTGGCTCTCCTTGATTTCTAGGTAGCCCCTTCTGTTTCTTGTGGCTTCTGTAACCTGCTCTGCTTTTAATTAAAAGAATGAGTGATTATCTCTGGCCCTAATGGAATCAGGGACATCACCATAGTTCTTGCTAAGCTGTGCAGGCCTTGCCTCAAATAATGTGTGAAGCACCCAGTGCAGTGTCTGGCATATGTGTTCATAAATAGCAGCCATTTTATTTTAATTCAAATAATTCTTCATTTGGTGGAATTTCAGGCTTAAAGGAAAAGACATTTGGTGGCCTCTATTGAGGACATGGTTATTAGTACTTACTCTGCCATCTCAGTGTTAAGTCCTGGAGATAAAAACTTGGAACTATGCCCTCCCTGACTTCAAGGAGCTTAAGAGACTTTCCTGTTCTCTTATAGCTTAGGGAGGGGAAAGGAGAGAACTGGCTCTTGAGCAGTCCCCTGAAAGGGCTGCCTTCTCCATCAGGGCTACCCATGGCTCAGATGTTTCCAGATCCCCTAGCCAACAGGTGTACCTACTGCCAGGTATTGGATGTCCCAGACCAGCTAGGGCAGGCCTCGACCAAAAGCAGGCAGCACTGCCAGTCCCGAAGTCTCGCCTTGTACCGTTGGACAGAGGTCGGTCTCGGGGCCTGGGCTGCTCCTGCTGCCTGCCGCTTACCCTTCTTTTCTCTCCACACCATGCCGTGCTCCGGCCACCTTGCCACTGCTGGGAAGCCTGACCTGCTGTGTTCTCCAGACCCCTCACAGCAGCTCCTCCCTCCCCCTGTGAGCTGGTGTGGATTCATCTACAGCCCAAGGCTGAGCACTTGGGCACACCTCAGTGTGATACTGCGTGACCTTAACCTCCGTGAAGCTGGGGAATGTTCCTGCCTCATAGAAATGGCAACTTCCATGTACAGAAGTTATTCTGCCACACTGTATCTCATTCCAGCTTTGTGTAGTGCCTCCCTCTGTGGCCTAGGGGCTCTTTGAGCAGCGGGATCATGTCTTACATGTGTCTCTCTCTGCCACTTCTGACCCAGTGTCTGACACATAGTTGTCATTCAGTAAAAGTTTTTGTCCTCCCTGAGTGGAGCAGAAACAGCCTTGATTGAATGCCTTTTGGGCCGCATGCCTTGTACTCTACGTCCTCATCGTCATCACTGTTAATACTTAAAGGGCTCTAACAGTGAGCCAGGCATTGTTCTAAGCACATCTGTGCTTACCGTAGTTAATTCTCACAACAGCCCTCTGAGGTAGCTACTCTTACTATCCCCTTATCACAGATAACAGAAGCGAGGCACAGGAGGTGAAGTCACTTGCTACAGGTCACTCGCCGAGTTGGTGGCAGAGCCCAGGAACTCTGGCTTCAGGGTCCATAGCCTTAAGCAGTACACTCTGCGCACTGTCTTACTTGGTTCCGACTGTAACTCAGCAAAGCCAGGTATGATGGCCCCCATGCCATAGTAGAGGGCACAGCAGCTTCAGAGGTTTGAAAAACTTGCTTGTGGTCACATGGTCAATGGGTAGAGAAATTGAGATCTTAACCCAGGTTTTTTAACTCTAAAAACAGAATTCTTTCTGTTGTCCAGACTGCCTTTTCCAGAAAGGTTCATTTGGGCTGTCCAAGGGCTGTGCTCCCGATTATCATGTTGGTGGAGATTCATATCGTGGTGGGGGGGTGGGGGCATGTCTGCGGCAGCTGTACTGGAGTATGACATCACACTTGCTTAGAGGGTCCACTCAGCTTGTTGCTCGTCTAGTGTGGCTGTCTGTCTGCTCCCAGCTTTAAAAATTAAAATGAATACTTCTGTATTAGAAATGAGCTGTTCCAGGCCAGTAGTGTCCTCTTTCTTGGTTTAAATGTATCAATAATTTCTAAATATCAAGAAGTGATACCCACCTTACTTGATCTTCAGCCCTGTTCCTCTCTCTGTATGTTCTTCCTTTCCTCAAGTGAGTTCCTTATTGACCTTACTGAAAAGAAGTGAGTGGTAAGGCGTGGTGTAGAGGAAAGAGCCCAGGGGCTTAGCACTACCACAGTCACTGTCATATCTGGGTCTGGTTCTCAGCATCGTCATATGTAAAATGGCAGAGGATGACCCAGATCATTTCAGCAGTGGACCATGCAGATATCTTATTGGTGTTCTTGCCCTCCCACTGGCCGGTCCATCCCTGGGTTTTGCAGACTCATCTGTATAACTAGCCTTCTAAAAGAGGGGGAAAGCGGGGGAGAGGTGCAGAGACCTTCATCCAGGCGCCTTTTCACCCTCCCCCCTCTCCTGAGTGGCCTCATCCACTGTTGGCAGAGTGCTACTTTGCACAGCTGAGTGGTAAAGCTAGTGGCCCTGCCACTTACCATCTGTATCCCAACACCTCACAGCTTCTATCTATAGCCCTGACCTTTCCTCTGACCCTCAGATTTGGGTATCTGACTGCCTGCTTGACATAGCCACTTGACATATGCAAACTGAAAAAATGCCTTCAGTCTAAATTTGCTGTTTTTCCCATTTTCCCCCCAACTGGAACTTGGTTGTAGAAGCCCCATAGTCTTCCTGATATGCACCGCTCCTCACTCATCCTTTGTGTCAGCCAGCACCAGCCCCCCTAGATTTCACCTCCTCAGTAGCTCCTGAATCTGTGTACTTGTTTCTGCCCTCACTATACCCTCTAATCCAGCCACCATCACCGCCCACTTGCATAGCTGACTGCCATCGCCCCCAGCCAGTTCCGTGCATCTTCGATATTTTCTTCACAAAACAGCCAGAGTGATCTGTAACCAGAATTGGATAATGTCTTCTGCCGCCCCTGTTAGAAACGCTTTATTGGTTTTTGTGGCTCTCTCGATAGAGATCAAACTTCCCATTGGTCCACAGGCCCCCTGAGGTCCAGCTCTAGCCCGTCACTCCAGCGCGCCTCAAGTCACCCTTGCCATGTGCACTGCAGCCGCACAGGCCTCTTACATCTACCGTGTCATCCCCCTGCCTTCCCCCCGCCCCTCAACCAGGCAGGGGGCCTTTGTGCATGCTGTTCCCTTCTGTCTAGAATAGTCTTCCCCTATCTCTTTGCCTAGTTAAGGCTCTCTTCCTTTAGAGCTCACTTCAAGCATTACTTCCTCAGAGAAGCTGTCCTGGACCTACTCCCCCACATGTAGAGCAAGTTCCTCATACTGTACTATACCTTCTCGTTATCCTGATTAATCAGTCTGTCTTCCCACTAGACCATAAGCTCCGTATGTCTGTTCAACATTATTTCTTCAGAGCCCAGCACATAACCAACATCCAGTGGATGTTTGGGAAGGAATGAATGAATGAACGAATGAATGACTAGGCCAAGAGTCCCACATCAAGCGGGTCCACACTGGTAGGCAGCTGTTAGACTAGGCGTATGTGGGCATTAGTGCCGCCTGTGGGCTTTGGTAGGTCTCCTTCAGCTTGCCCCAGTTCCACCTCATCCCAGTAGAAGTGTTAGAATGGCTCAGAATGAAAGCACCATTGGGTTTAGTTGACAGGCCCTAACTGCTCGGTGCCTGCTCTTGGAACGTCTGGCAGCAGGTTTCTCTGAGGCAGTAGGCATGCAAGGGGTGTGCCAGTTTGTTAAGTTAAAAAGATGTTTTGGCTGAAAATCTCAGGTGCTGGATTTTACCCTACCTCCCTTCCTCCCTGAACCAGGATCTGAAGACGGAGAAATAACTAGGAAACATTATCTGCCCTTAAAGAGCTCATAATGAGGTATGAGGGCAGAAACTTAACCTATCAACATATTGTGCAAAGTCACATCACTGACATATGAAAAGGCGCAGAAGTGATGCTGGTAATAAAAATAGTATTTGTTGTCTTCCCACTCTATGCCTGGTACTTTATTTCTCACTGTAACCCTGTGAGATGCGTACTATTATCCCCATTTTACAGATGAGGAAATTGAGGCTCATTGAGCTTAAGGTACTTACCAAGACTGCTAAGCTAGTCAGTGGCAGAGCCAGGGTTCAGTAGCCCTCTCTTCGCCACTGTGCGATGCTGCCTCTGTGCAGAGGGCAATCCGAGGAGGGAGTCACAAACTCAGTCCTAAGGCGGTCAGGAAGGGCTTCCCGGAGAGTGGAATAGAAGCTGAGCTTGAAGGGTGAGGAAGAGTTTCCCAGGAACACGGGGCAGGTAATGGCACTCCAGGCAAAGGAAACGACATGTGGCCCAGAGGCACGGAATGTCGTGGCATGTTTGATGTGCTCTGAAGAGTCTGGTGGTGCTAGAGCACAAAGGGAGAGGAGGGACAACAGGGGGGCGTCAGGTGGGCAAGCCTGGCCTGAACAGGCAGGGTAACGCATTGAGTGCCAGGCTGCAGGACTGCTGAAGGCCCTGCAGGTGGGCCCTGTGTCTCTGTGGCTCTGCTGACCTCAGCAACCTCAGGGCTGAAGCTCTGAGCTCCATCTGTCTCTCTTATGGCAGGAGAGGTGCTGAGAGGGGACCGGATTGTCAACACCCCTTTCCAGGTTCTCATGAACAGTGAAAAGAAGTGTGAGGTTCTGTGCAGCCAGTCCAATAAGCCAGTGACCCTGACCGTGGAACAGAGCCGGCTCGTGGCCGAGCGGATCTCAGAGGACTACTATGTCCACCTGTGAGTTGTCCTCTGCTCCCTGCCAGCCTCGAGTTCCCATAGGGGAGGGCACTGAGGGAGAGGCGATCTGAGGGACTGAGCGGGGCCTTGGGTTTCCAGCATTGCAGACAACCTGCCCGTGGCCACCCGGCTGGAACTCTACTCCAACCGCGACGGCGATGACAAGAAGAAGGAGAAGGACGTGCAGTTTGAACACGGCTACCGGCTCGGCTTCACGGATGTCAACAAGGTAGAGTGTCTTGATGTGCTCAGAGGGCTGGGGGAGCCACTCCCCAAAGTCATGAGCACTTGGGGCCACAGAGGAGGGGGAAACATGTAGCTCTAGTCTTAGGAAAGGTGGGGATGGCCAAGACAAGTTCCTCCTGGTGCCCCTGGCCATGGCCTGTCAGAAGTCTGAGTGCTGTGGGCTGGGCTCTGGCGGATGCTACACAGGAGGTGGAAGGCACAGTGCCTAAAAACTCAGATTCCACATAAATATATGATTATATGGATTATAAGATTAACCACCCCCCCCCCCCGAAAAAAAAAAAAAAAAAGGAAGTCTGGAACTTCATCAGTATGTAAGAGAGAGAGCTCAGCAGTGGTCAAGAGCATGCAGGTTCCCTGGGTTTTGAATCCTGCCTTCACCACTTACTAGTTGGTGAGTGACCTTAAGCCTACCTCTCTCACCTCTCTAAGCCTTGGGTTCCTTATCTGTAAAATGTATGTTACAGCCATACCTGCCTTTTGGGGTTGTCATGCAGAGTAAATCAGATAATCTGTGTAAGCACTTTATAGCACAGCCACTGAGAAATATGCTAATGGCATTGATTGTAACAGTGATTCTCTTATGTTTGTCATTTTCTAAACTAAACACATATTACTTAGGGAATAAAGAACAAAAGCATTTCTTTTGAGGCACAGTCCCTGTCCTCCAGGGGCTTCTTTCATAACTGGGAAGAGAACTGACAGTGTAAGATCCTGGATCTTAAGTCCCAATCCTGACCGTGCCAGTGCTTTGACGGTCAGGACCAGAGGAGTTCAGAGGGAGCTAATGTGCGGGCAGGTTGTCACGGAGGAGGTGGGCCTTGAAAAATAGGTAGGCTTGAGCTGAGTGAAGTTGGGACGGCATTCTAGTTAAGTGAATGCCATGAACAGAGTTCAGGGTGGGGACTGTTCATGGGGCAGGGAGGGACCCAGGGAGACCAGGCGAACTAACATGTCTGGGAGCTGGGTATGTTAGGGTGACAGAAGGCCTTGAATACCAGCCTAAGGGGTCTGAACTTGTACCTAGTAAGCCCCACAGAGCCCTGGAGGGTTCATGAGTAGCGGGTTGCTATAAGAGCAGTGTTTTTGGAACGCTGGTACAGTTGGGTCTGCTAGATGAGGGAAGGGACCTAATACCTGGCTGGTCACCCTGTGTGATTTTTCTGGTGGTTTCTTGGCTCCTAGCTGTTTTGTTCTCTTTGTTGCGCTGTTTTAGATCTACCTGCACAATCACCTCTCGTTCATCCTTTACTACCACCGGGAGGACCTGGAAGAGGACCAGGAGCACACATACCGCGTCGTCCGCTTCGAGGTGATTCCCCAGAGCATCAGGCTGGAGGGTGAGTGGGGAGGTGTGACCAGAGGGGCAGGGCTGGACGGGCCTGGGCTTCACACCCAGGGTCTTTGCACCCTTGATTCCTGACATGGCTGATAGGCCCCAGTGTGGCATATGGGCCCAGCCAAGGTAGGGTCACTACATTCCCATTAGAGAAGGTGGGGGGCAATGGGAGAGCTGACATGGTGTCTCCTGGCCTGGCACAGCACCTTACCAGCCACCCCGGGAGGTAATGTGCTGATTGTGATAGGAACCAGAGGCTCAGAGAGGTCAGTGACTTGGCCAAGACCAAACAGCAGTTTGGGGGTTTGCTGGGCCATCACAAGAAGCAGCCAGCTCAAGAGCAAAGGGATGAAGCACAAGGGGCAGGGGTACCGACGGAGCTGCTGGGCAGCAGCTTTCAGTGTTTCTGCTCCTCTGTGTGAGTGATTGGCCCCGGGTCAACAGCTGTGCAGGAATGTGAGCGCCCAGGCGCAGCCCTGTGGGCCTGACAGGATCTGGTCGGCCTCGCCTTGCCTGGCAGCGCTAACTCACCACAGGGCCACTTTCACATAGCATGCCTGGCCTTTTGTCCACAGTGGTGGTGAGTTTCTGGAGTTTTTTTAAGCTGTGGAACCTCATAGTCAAACAAAGTCATACGTAGAAGTCTTATGTAAAACATAGACCCTGCACTTTCGGGGCATCATACTGCCTCTCCTCCCGTCTGTGTCATGGTTACAGCTTGACATTTACTGTGTGAGTGTTTGACAGCAGCTGTTCCCCCACTGGCTCTTCGAAGTTAGAGACCCTGTCTCCTTTTCTCACCACTTTCTGTCCAGCACAGTACCTGGCACATAGTAGGTGCTTATTTATTGTATGTTGGTTGAATGAATGGACAGACAGCAGGATGAACAAATGTGTAAATGAAGGAAGGAAGCGTCGGAGTGATTGAATTACTAAAGTGCCAGGACTCTGGGGACTAAATGAGTGAGCGAACGTATGAGAGAGTGAGTCAGTGTTGTTTTTGCCTGTTGAATGGGACTGATTGAATGAGCAAATGAATGTTTGAATTGATTGAAGGAAGAATTCGTTTGACTAAATAGGGACTCAGACCCTTCCCCACATACACCTCTCTGCAGCCCCTAAGGCCCTTTGGAAAGTCAGGGCTCTGGGAAGCACAGTTTTTTGTTTCTTTTTTGTTTTTTCATCTTTATTAGATTATAATTGCTTTAAAATGCTGTGTTCATTTCTGCTGTACAACAAAGTGAATCAGCTCTATATATACCTATATCCCCTCCCTCTTGGGGCTCCCTCCCACCCTCCCCACCCCACCCAAGGGAGCACAGTTTTAAAGCTCTAGTTGCCAGCTGTTCTCCCAGCCACTGCTCCGTAGCACACTGCCTCTGAGGGCACCCGCAGAACAGACCCTGGGTAGTGGCACCAGCCCTTGCAGGAACAGACTGAGTCTCTGTTTCTCACAGACCTCAAAACAGACGAGAAGAGCTCATGCACCCTGCCTGAGGGTACCAACTCCTCGCCCCAAGAAATTGACCCCACCAAGGAGAATCAGCTGTACTTCACCTACTCTGTGCACTGGGAGGTGAGAAGGGGCTGGAGCCCACGGCAGGGGAGGAGGGCTCTGGTCCGAGCAGGAGTTGTCAAGGTGGAGGCCTGACTCTCAAGTGCTTCCTCCCACCACCAGGAGAGTGACATCAAATGGGCCTCTCGCTGGGACACTTACCTGACCATGAGTGATGTACAGATCCACTGGTTTTCTATCATTAACTCCGTCGTGGTGGTCTTCTTCCTGTCAGGTGAGAGAGCTATGGGTTGGAGGGTGGAGAGGACAGGGGGTGAGGGATGAGGGGCTGAGGTGTCACATCACTCCCAGGAGACTTCTAGGGTGTTCTTGGAGCCAAGCATAGGTCAAAAACAGACACTAGGGCTCTGTGCAAGGCATCAGTACACAGAGGTAAACAAGATTCACCCTCTACTCTGGAGAGCTCCCTAGGGGAAGGCTGCGCCGCCTCTTCACGCACACCTTCACTGACTCATTCAACAGTGTTTCGGCATTGCTCATCCTGTTCGGGCCCCATGCCGCGTGCTGGATATGGTGTTGAGCAAGCCCAACCCAGTCTCTGCCCTCACGGTCTGTATTCTGGTGGCAGGAGAGAGACAGAAAAGCACAGAAGTAGTAGGGTTCCAGATAGTGCTAAGTGCTGTGAAGCATATGCATGGCTGTTGAGGAAAGGGCGAAGGCTGCTTTAGAGAAGACCTCTCTGAATGAGGAGCCACCATTCAGAGACCTAGGGAAAGACGGTCCCAGCAAGGGTCACGGCCCTGCAGTGAGACAGGCTTGGTGAGAAGCCAGATGGCAAGAGGGCATTGAGCAGAGTGAGGGTGGTTGTCAGAGGTAGAATGAAACTGATCGTTTCAGTATCAGGAGAAGTAAAGATAATTCTGTCTTTATTAAACATTTACCCAGGGGCCAGCTGCTGTGCTAATAAACACTTAAATGCATCCCCATCCTCGCAGCCCCGTGAGCTAAGCCAAAAAGCGTTAAGTTAGCTCAAGGTCCTACAACCCATTGTCTTAACCACTATGCTGTGCTGACTAGATAGGTAAACAGGGCGCTGCGCACGTACCAACGGGGGCGCCTCTGGACTGTTTGCGGTGTTGAGAAGAGAAGATGTTTTGAAGTGTGAGTAGGAGTCAGGACAGAGTGGGGCATTCGGGTAAAGGGAACAGCCTGGGTTACAGGCACGCAGGTGAGAGAGAGATGGGGCTGTGACCTGATAACTAAAAGCAACAAATAACCAGAGGCAAGTGAGAGGCGAGCCTGGGAGGAGGTGAGGCTGGAAGGACCAAGCCCTGGAGGAGCTGGGATGCTGTTCTCCCTGGAATACAAGCGGTGTCCTGTGACTGCCTCCGCCCATCCCAGCAGCTCATTCTTCCCCTCCTTGGGGGGTGACCCTCTGTTTACGCTGCCCTGTAGCTGGGGTGGAGCTATGCCCAGGAGAGAACCTGAGGCGGCTGCATAGCCAATTCCCACTAGAGGAAGCCACGTGTGCCCAGAGGGCAAGCAGCACAGAAGACTCAGATGGCCGTGCTGACGACTCCTCTTCTTCCCCACCCCTGTTTGTTTCAGGCATCCTGAGTATGATTATCATTCGGACCCTCCGGAAGGACATCGCCAACTATAATAAGGAGGATGACATTGTACGAGGTCATGGCTGGGGAGGGATGGACTTGCAGAGGGAGGGCAGTCTAGCAGTGGGGCTCTGGGCCTACCAGACCAGGACGCGCACATGCACGCACGTGCCTCTGTGTGTGTGTGTGTTATCATTCATAGCGTAAACCAAGTATTGAAAAGGAAAACAAAATGTTTAATGACCCAAAGTGATGGGGATAAGGCTTTCTAATTTCTAAGCGTAAAAACAATGGAAGAAATCACAGAAAGAAAACTGGATTAATTTTACCTTAATCCTGCATGTTAAGAAATGTAAACAACAGAAAAGTGAAATGGCAAAACAATATATGCAACAAATTTTTAAAAAGATGATAGTTAAAAGAACTGGTATAAAATCTCTAAAAAAAAAAACCACGAAAGTCCCTAATGTGATAATGAACAAAAAATTTACAGACAAGGAACCATACATGGCCAGTAAACATGTGAAAAACTGTTTTTACCTCAGGGATAAGCCCCCAACGTGCAGTGTCCAACAGTCATGAGAAGACAGTTTTGGACCTTCAAATTAGCACAGATTCGTATACATAGTACTAATTGCCGGCAGGGTTAATGTGAGATAAGCACCTTTTCATGCCACCCGTGCAGGTGTAAACTAGGAGATTTCTGAAAAGTTATTAATTGGCAGTACCTATCATGAACTGCCAAATAGTTAACTTGTTTGTTTGTTTTGTTTTTAACATTTGGCTGCACTTTTAACTGTTGGTGCGGCCTGTGGGATCTTAGTTCCTCAACCAAGTATCGAACCCGCACCCCCTGCAGTGGAAGCACAGAGTCTTAAGCACCGGACCACCGGGGAAGTCCTAGTTAACTTGTTTTGATACACTATCTTCTAGAATTTTCCTAAGGAAAGCATTAAAACCACAAAAATTTGGTCTAAAAAAAAAAATTTGGTCTAGAAATATTTATTGCAGCCTTTTTTATCATTTAAATAAACTGTAAATTGCCTGATATTCCATAATAATGGATTGGTTATATTATGGTACAGCCATACAATGAAAAATTGTACAAACATTAAAATAGTAATTGTAGAGAGTGTTTATTGACATAAGGAAATGCTCATGATCATACATCAGCTTAAAATAACAAAGTATTGTTACACAGTAAATACAATATTTTATTGTTAAAAATTATATATACATATGCACATGTACATACATAAAGGACTGAAGGAAATATGTCAAAACAGTGGTATTATTAAGTATATAAATCATTTTCTCTATCTTTCTGATTTATTTTTTAATCTATGAATGTTTATGAGTTTTATATTTTTTGTTCAGTCTTTCTGGATTTTTAAAAAATTGTCTACAATACTCATATACTACTTTTTGTTCATTTGAATATCATGCCATATATCAAAAAAATTTTTTTACTTATTACACAAGTAAGAGCACATACAGACATACCTCAGAGATACTGCGGGCTCAGTTCCAGACCATCACAATAAAGTGATTATCACAGTAAAGGGAGTCAAACAAATTTTTTGGTTTCCAAGTGCATATAAAACTTATGCTTATACTATACTGCAGTCTGTTAAGTGTGCAGTAGCAGTATGTCTAAAAAAATACCTTAATTTAAAAATACTTTAGTGCTAAAAATGCTAACCATCATCTGAGCCTTCAGCAAGTCCTAATCTTTTTGCTGGTGGAGCGTCTCACCTCAGTGTCGATGCTGCTGACTGATCAGGGTGTTGGTTGCTGTAGGTTGGGGTGGCTGTGGCGATTTCTCAAAATAAGACAGCAGTGAAATTTGCCAAATCAATTGACTCTTCCTTTCATGGACAATTTCTCTGTAAACATGCAATGCTGTTTGATAGCATTTTACCCACAGCAGAATTTCTTTCAAAATTGGAGTCAGTTCTCTCAAACCCTGCCTCTGCTTTATCAACCAAGTTTATGTAATACTCTAAATCCTATGTTTTCATTTCAACTATCTTCACAAATCTTCACCAGGAGTAGCTTCCATCTCAAGAAACCACTTTCTTTGCCTATCTGTAAGAAATAACTCCTTATCCATTGAAGTTTTATCATGAGATAGCAGCAATTCAGTCCCATCTTTAGGCTCCACTTCTTCTTTTTTTTTTTGCGTTACGCGGGCCTCTCACTGCTGCGGCCTCTCCCGCTGCGGAGCACAGGCTCCGGAAGCACAGGCCCGGCGGCCATGGCTTATGGGCCCAGCCTCTCCGCGGCACGTGGGATCCTCCTGGACCGGGGCACGAACCTGCGTCCCCTGCATCGGCAGGCGGACTCCCAGCCACTGCGCCACCAGGGAAGCCCTAGGCTCCACTTCTAATTCTAGTTCTCTTGCTGTTTCCACTGCATCTGCAATTACTTCTTCTTCTGAGGTCTTGAACCCCACAATTCCATCCATGGGGGTTGGAATCAGCTTCTTCAAAACTCCTATTAATGTTGATATTTTGACCTCTTCCTATGAATCACGAATGTTCTTAATGGCATCTAGAATGGTGACCCCTTTCCAGAAGGTTTTCAGTTTACTTTGCCCAGATGCATCGGAGGAATCACACTCTGTGGCAGCTATAGCTTTATGAAATGTATTTCTTAAATAATAAGACTGCAAAGTCAAAATGACTCCTTAATCCATGGGCTGCAGGATGGATGTTGTGTTAGCAAGCATGAAAACAACAGTAATCTCATTGGACATCTCCAGCAGAACTCTTGGATGACCAGGCGCATTGTCAATGAGCAGTGATGTTTTGAAAGGAATCTTTCTGAGCAGTAGGTCTCAACAGTGGATTTAAAGTATTCAGTAAATCATGTTGTAAACAGATGTGCTGTCATCCAGGCTTGTTGTCCCACTTCTAGAGCACAGGCAGAGTAGATTTAGCATAATTCTTTAGGGCCCCAGGATTTTCGGAGTGGTAAATGAGCATCGGCTTCAACTTAAAATCACCAGCTGCATTAGCCTCTAATGAGAGTCAGCCTGTCCTTTGAAGCTTTGAAGCCTAGCATTGACTTCTCCTCTCTAGCTATGGAAGTCCTAGATGGCATCTTCTTCCAATCGAAGGCTGTTTCGTCTACATGGAATATCTGATGTTTAGAGTAGCCACCTTCTACATCAGCACTTGCTGCTTTACATTGCGCTTTTACGTTATGGAGATGGGATTCTCTCCTTAAACCTCATGAACCAACCTCTCCTAGCTTCAGACTTTTCTTCTGCCGCTTCCTCACCTCTCTCAGCCTTCATAGAATTGAAGAGGGTTAGGCCTTGCTCTGGATGAGGCTTTGGCTTAAGGGAATGTTGTGGCTGGTTTGATCTTCTATCCAGACCACTCAGACTTTCTCCATAACAGCAATAAGGCTGTTTTGCTTTCTTATCATTTCTGTATTCACTGGAGTAGCACTTTTAATTTCTTTCAAGAACTTTTCTTTTGCATTCACAACTTGGCTAATTATTTGGTGAAAGAGTTCTAGTTTTTAGGAATCTCAGCCTTTGACACGTGTTCCTTGCTAAGCCTAATCATTTCTAGCTTTTGATTTAACGTGAGAGACAGGCAACTCTTCCTTTCACTTACACACTTAGAGGCGTAGGGTTATTAATTGGCCTGATTTCAATATTGTTATGTCTCAGGGAATAGGGAGGCTGGAGGAGAGGGAGAGAGATGGGGAAACAACTGGTTGGTGGAGCAATCAGAACACGTTTACTGATGAAGTTTGCCATCTTATATGGGCACAGGTCACAGCACCCCAAAACAATTGCAATAGTAAAGTCAAAGATCATTGATAACAGAACACTATAACAGATATAATGAAAAATTTTGAAATGTTGTGAGAATTACTAAAATGTGACTCAGAGACACAAAATGAGGAAATGCTATTGGAAAAATGGTGCCAACAGACTTGCTTGATGCAGGTTGCCACAGACCTTCAATTTGTAAAAAATACAGTATCTGCGAAGTGCTGTAAAATGAAGCACAATAAAATAAAGTGTGCCTATATTACTTTTATAATCAGTTAAAAAAATAATAGCTTGCTTCTAAAGACACCACTCAAAAACTATCACAGTTAACATTTTAGTGTGCTGGTTTACATTATTTTTCCATGCATTTGGTTTTTGGAATGTGGGGAGGAGATTTTCCTTTTGTATAGCTGTAAGCCCATGTTTGTGCCCTCCTTTTTCCGTGTGACAGTTCTCTGGGATATACGTTCTCATGTCACTTATACTCCTGTGTCAGAGTGGAGCTGGTTGACACCTGAGGGACCCTCAGCCCTGGTCAAGGATGTGGGTCCTTGGGGGTGGTCCCTGCAGGAGCTGCCTTCTCCAGAGCCCAAGAAGAGTCTCGCTTTCTGGCCCTTTGCTGCAGGAAGACACGATGGAAGAGTCCGGGTGGAAGCTAGTGCATGGCGACGTCTTCAGACCCCCCCAGTACCCCATGATCCTCAGCTCCCTGCTGGGCTCGGGCATTCAGCTCTTCTGCATGATCCTCATCGTCATCTGTGAGTAAGCCCGTCAGGGGTGGAGGTGGGCTGGGGGTTTGGGGAGGGTGAGCTGTGCTCACCAGCGCAGGACAGGCCTGAGTCTGAGAAAAGGGTGGGCGTCCCTTCCTGGGGCAGGGGGGCATGTCAACATCTCTGGGCCAGACAGAGCCGTCCATCCCAGCAAGAGGGCTGGTCCTCTCAGCAACAGGCCCTGGTGATTTGCTCCTCCTCAGATCTTGCCAGCACCATCGATAGCCCCCGACATCCACACCACCAATGAAGCCATATATCAGCACTCTGAGGTTGGCCTCCTTTTGCAGCCAGGCATTAAGTGACTTACCCATTTCAGCACCAGGATTAGGACTGGAATCAGGTCTTTTTTCTCAGAAAACACCCCCCAAAATGAATATATAGTAGTTACAGGCAGTTCTGAAATCAATCTGCCTAAATTTTTTTTTTAACCATTTTAACTTCTTTTTTTTGCTGACATATAACACTGTATTAGTTTAAGGTATACAAAATAATGATTTGATATTATATGTATATATTGCAAAATGATTACCGTAGTGAGTTTAGTTAATATCCATCACCTCGCATAGTTACAATTTTTTTTTCTTGTGATGAGAACTTTCAAAATCTAATCTCTTAGCAACTAATCTGCCTAAATTTCTGTCTCAGCCTCATGCCTCCAAGCTTTGTGACCTTGGACAAGTCATTTAACTTCTGTGAGCCTCTCATTTGACCTCGTGAGCCACAGTTTCCTCATCTAAGGAATGTGGGAACTAACCACCTCAGAGGGCTGATGAGGTAGATTCAGTGAGCTGGCATTCGTAATGCTCTCAGCTCAGTGCCTGGTTGGTTGCAAGTGCTCTGTGGGCTGGCCATTACCATTAAGATGCATGGGGCTTCCCTGGTAGTACAGTGGTTAAGAATACGCCTGCCAATGCAGGGGACACGGGTTCAAGCCCTGGTCTGAGAAATTCCCACATGCCGCGGAGCAACTAAGCCCATACGCCACAACTACTGAGCCTGCACTCTAGAGCCCTCGAGCCACAACTACTGAAGCTCGCTCATCTAGAGCCCGTACTGTGCAACAAGAGAAGCCACCGCAATGAGAAGCCTGAGCACTGCAATGAAGAGTAGCCCCTGCTCACTGCAACTAGAGAAAGCCCGCGCGCAGCAACAAAGACCCAACACAGCCAAAAATACATAAAAATCAAATAAATTTAAAAAAAAAAAGAAAAAGACGCAGCCAGCCATGGCCCAGCAACTGCTGCACCCCTCTGAACCCCAACTAAGACCCAGTCTTCTCCAGTAGAGTAGGGAGAGGGAGTAGGGAGCCTCATCTAGCCTCACCTGCCCTGGGGCCCTGTGAGCCAGCCCACGACTGGGCCTTGGGGCCTAGAGACCCTGACTTTCCCTCTCTTGCCCTTCCCTCCTCAGTTGTGGCCATGCTTGGGATGCTGTCACCCTCCAGCCGGGGAGCTCTCATGACCACGGCCTGCTTCCTCTTCATGTTCATGGGGTACGTGTGCATGAGTGGGGTCCCAGGGCTGGCGCAGACTGCCTGCACCGCAGCTAACAGGTCCCCTTGGTGTGGATCCCTTCCGTTTCCCCACAGGGTGTTTGGTGGATTTTCCGCCGGCCGTCTGTACCGCACTCTAAAAGGCCATCGGTGGAAGAAAGGAGCCTTCTGTGTAAGTGTCCTAACCCTCCTCCCCATGTTCTTGCGAGGCCAAGAAGCTTCTTCCTGGGCTCCTCGAGAGCAGCATAAGCAGGCTCTGGTGGGGGTTTAGGGCCAGGTGCTGGGCAGCAGCCTGATGGGTGGGAGGAGCACACCCAAGGGCCAGGAGAGCTGGGCTCTCACCCCTGGGTGCTTACCTCTGAGGCCTTAGTAGCCGCATCCATGAAAAGAGGGAATTGAACTTAGATGATTTTTAGCCTACATTGTCCCATGGCTCAAGCACAAGAAGAAATAGGGGATTCAGAATAACAGGATTTAGACACCATCCCAGGTGTCAAAGTTTAAGGTCAAAACCTGATCAGGGCAGCTGTGAGAACACCCTACCCAGCAGAGTAAGGAGAGAATTACCTGCCAGGGGCGGGAGAAGCCAGGCCCCACGTCACTGTCAGCCTGTTTTCCAGACTTTGGGGCCTCTGTTCCTCTTCAATAAGGTCAGCTTCTGGTGTTCACTGTCCTCCTGGTGGTGAGGAGAGTTCTTGGCAGCAGAAAAGACCACAGAAACCAGAGGATGCCTGGGAGTGGACCCTGCCTCCCAGGGAGCCCTGAGCCCCTTCTCCCAGAGCAAGTGAGCCCTTAGAGGACCAGGGAAACCCCTGGTGCCAAATTCAGAGAAGCCTCTAGACCCAGGCCTTCTGAAACCATTCTCACAGCTATCAAAAGAGCAGGGGAACTCAGGCTATCCCAGCTCTGGCAAATACCCCTGGCAGTTAATAAGCCCTCAGTATAGAAGAGCTGTGACAGTGGTTGTTCTGGAAAGATCAAAAAGAGTTTCCTAAATTCTTGACGCATCAGGTGTTTTTCTCAGGCTACTGTGTGCTAAGACCCAGGGATCTTCAGAGCTGTAAAACCCAGCCCTCTCCTCACCCGGTGAGACTTCCCTGATGAGGTCTCCCACCAGATACCCTCCAAGTCTCCCTGTACTGGTGCCACGGCAAACCCCGTCTCTCTGCCCCAAACCTGCTCCCTGCATCCACTGGCACCATCATCCACCTGGGCCCCCAAGGCAGTCACCTGGGAGGCTCCCTGTCTTCCTCCTACTCACTAGCGCCCCCGCCTCCTCTCATACGTCAAGTGTGGATGGTTCTCCTGCCAGATAGTCCACGAATTCCTTCCCATCTCCATCCCCAGGTTCAGGCACCTTTCCCTCCTGCCTGGGCCCTTGGCCGTCCTAGGCCTCCTCAGTTTCCCTGCAAGATTCTGGCCCTTCCCTGGGTGGAGCTCTGCCTCGCTCCACAGGCGGGCCCCTGCTGCAGCCGCAGCCGTGCAGGTGTACAACTGCTCTTCTCTCCCCCAGCCTCTGCGTGGGCAGCTAAGTCTTAGGTCCGGGGTCACTTCCTCCCCCACCGATTCTAACTTCAGGGTCCTCCTTGGCACCCCAGAGGGGCCTGGGCAGAGCCTTGTGCCTATGAGTGCCACTTATGTTGTTCTCCATTTATGGGTCTGAACATTTTTCCTGTTCTTCCTGGTATCTAGCACAGTGCTCAGTCCATACATTTCAGCCAGGAGGACAGACGAGGAGTTCTCTGCTACACAGCAGAGTAAAGTAGGAACACACAGGAAGGGGGGAAATGACATTTGAGCTGGGCCTCGGAGAGGAGGGTTTCAACTGGATGGAAGCAGCCAGCAAGGAGGCCTCAGGTTCTGGAATCTCCTGGATCCCAGTCCTGGCTCCGTTATTTCCTTGGTTGGTAACCTTGACCAGCCCTCTGAGCCTTGGTTTCCCCATCTCTCCAGTGGGGGCTGGTTGCACCTAAGTCTCAGGTCGTTGTGTGGTTGGAAGGAGACTGTATACAGAAGGCCACTGGTTCAGCACTGGCACTCAGACGGCGGATCCCTGAGATGCTGGTGACTCTACCTCATGAAGGCCCGGGGTCAGGGACGTAGAGAGCAGTGGCCAGTTAGTGGGTGTGGGAGGCTACAGGCTAAAGGTAAATAAAACTGGCCGTGAAGCTGAGCACCAGATTGCAGGGAGCCTCAGGCCTCACGGGCAGACCCTCTTGGATGCTCAGGCAGCCGCAGTAGTAAAGGAGGCTCCACTGTAGGTCTAGGGCTTTGGTTCCCAGTGCCTGAGCCCCAGCCCCAGAAGTCTTGACTGGATAGAATACACCGCAGGGCGTCAGGAGCAGGGCCTCTGGAGTCAGACTGCCTGGGTTTGAACCTCTGCTCCACCCTTAACTGACTGTGTGAAGTTGGGGTGTGGGGTATTTAACGTTACTGGGCCTCTGTCCTCTTCTTGAAGAGGGATAGTGACAGTCCTTCCCATCTAGGCCTGTAGCGAGGATTGGGTGAGATGATTGATTCATGTGGAGGCGAGCACCCACCACCCCTAAGACTCAGTTAAAGCTTACCCACCACTCTGGACAGTTTGGGTTGAGGCCCAGACCTACGTGTTTAGTAAAACTTTTATTTGATCATTCCTATTCAGCAAATGCTTATTGAACAGTACTGTGCTCTGAGTGCTGGGAGCGCATCAGTGAGCAGGACCTGATCCTCCCAAGAGCTTATGTCTGTGGGGGCAACAACAGCAAATGACTACGAGCACGGATGAGGGCGAGGACGGTGCGGTTCACGGATCTAAAAGGACAGAGAGCAGGAGGCTTGCCTAGTCTGGGGGTCAGGGAATGCTTTCTGGAAGGGTTTATCCTTGAGCTGAGTCCTGCAGGACAGGGAGGGCTTGAGAACCTCTAGTCAGGGAGCCCTGATGGGGCAGGTGGGAGCTCTCCCTAGATGCCGCTCCCCAGCCTGGCCTCTCTTGCTTCCAGACGGCGACATTGTACCCTGGCGTGGTTTTTGGCATCTGCTTCGTATTGAATTGCTTCATCTGGGGAAAGCACTCATCAGGGGCGGTAAGTGCCCTCCCCAGCAAGGGAGGGCCAGCTGTGCTCAGGCCCATTCCTGCAGGTCACCTCCTGCTGCTTCCTTCCCTTTTCTAAATCCCCAGAGGGCTGGCCACGGTTTCTCCATCCCTATGCATCCATCTGTCTTGCCCTTCCTGTGGGCTCTTTCAGACAGCTGACCAAAGCTCACTTCTCTAAAGGGAGATTTCCACAGTCCAGGGGCCAACTGGGGAATTTCCCTCGTCTCAACCAAGGGAAAGCTGCTTGGTATGACTTGATGAGGTCAGTCTCCCAAAACAATGCTCTCCTCCTAGTGTTCCTGCCCTGAGCTCAGCACCAGCCCCCCTGTGAGGATTGTGGACTCAGCTGGGGGTGGGGAGATGGTCTTGATGGATTAGCTGCGGGAGAGGTGGGGCAGGTGTTTGCCATCCCAGCCTCAGCGGAGAGAACGGCCTCCCCTCCACTGGCAGGTGCCCACAGAAGGTGCTTGGGTGAGGCTTGCAGTCCAGGCTGCCGGAGGACTGGGTCCTTCCCAGCGGTCCAGGGAGCTGCCCCCAGGAAAGACAGGGTCATGCTCTTCCTCTCACTTCCTCTTTTTTATACCTGTCTCCCTTCTCTCTTGTCTCAACATTTTTCTCCCAGTTACCAGCTGCTCACTATAAACACTCATTGCAGAAATTTTAGAAAAGAAACGTGCCCCCTGCAATGGAAGCGCAGAGTCCTAACCACTGGACTGCCAGGGAATTCCCTGTTTTTGCAGTCTTTTAACCTCTTTTTAGATATATTTAAAATGGAATAATGTAATCGTAAAATTATAAACTAATAGCAAACATTTTTATAGTGCTTACTTTGGAATAAGTACTGTTCTGAACACTTTACAAAGATTAATTCATTTCTTCCATTTTGTGTGAGTTGTAAAAACCTCAGACTGTGCAGAGGGGAATTAAAAAAAAAATGAAAAATCAATTCCAAAGCCCCATACTCCATCTGAGTAAGTGCTGTTAACTTTTTGGTGTAGGCCTCTCCAGGCATGTATGCATATAAGTATTGGGGTGTTTTTATTAAAATGGTGTTCTCTACATACAGTTTTATATCCTGCCTTTTTCACTTCGTGGTATATTGTGGTGTTTTCATTGAGCGAAATTGGGAACGCACTATTTGTGCACTTCTGTATTTTCCCCTTCGTTTTCACTTAACAGACCACACGTAATTTCTCTTCATTCTGGCCCTTCCTCTCCCCTTCATGCTCTCAGCCCCTCCTTCCTTGTTCTTTCCCCACGTCCTCCCTGGTGACAAGCTCCTGTAGGATGCCGTGGTTCCTTCACTTCATGGCTCAACTGGCCCTCCATCTGCCCTCTGCTTTTCCCAGGGCTGGGGTCAGCCCCAGGACAGTCTGGCCAGGAGCCCTGTGGGGGGGCGTGTCTGCAGGAGCTTCCCCACCATGGTGGTCCTGCTGTGCCCTTCCTGCCCTGGGACCCAGAAGGTCCCCCCTGCCCCTGCACGACCCCAGCCTGGGCTTCAGGGCTTGTGGAGCCTCACGGTGCTGTGCCCACAGGTGCCCTTCCCCACCATGGTGGCCCTGCTATGCATGTGGTTCGGAATCTCCCTGCCCCTTGTCTACCTGGGTTACTACTTCGGCTTCCGCAAGCAGCCATATGACAACCCTGTGCGCACCAACCAGATTCCCCGGCAGATCCCTGAGCAGCGGTGGTACATGAACCGATTTGTGGGGTGAGTCTCCGGCAAGGGCCGGTTGGGGGCTTCTGGAGTAGGCAAGGCCAACGTTCCCCTGAGCCATCTCCTTGGAAAGACAAGGACAGGGGTACCCTCCCCCTGTGGGGGCTATGACAGGTGCTCCTGCAGCCCCGGCTGGCTCTAGTAGACTTCCTGAAAGCTTAGCTTCACTCCAAGATAGAGAGGACCAAGTTGTAGCCAGACTCGGTGTTGGCCAGGGAAGGGGTGGAGTGGAAAGGTGCAGGGTGACAGGTAAAGACTACCTTGGACCTTGGGCAAGTCGCGCCACCTCTCTGTACTTCAGTTTTCCCATCTATAAAATGCGGAGAATGATGCCCACCTCTTGAGAGGCTATAATGGTACAAAAGAATGCCGAAAGATTTAGACCCACCAAACAGTGTAAGCATTCTCATTCTTGCTGGCTCAGGAGGGAGCCTGAAGCTTCCAGTGGCCCAGGTCTCCCAGCAGTGTTAACCCTCCCATTCTCTGCAGCATTCTCATGGCTGGGATCCTGCCCTTTGGCGCCATGTTCATCGAGCTTTTCTTCATCTTCAGTGTGAGTACTGCTACTTGCTCCCCACCCCTCACCTTCACCCACACTAGCCTAGTCCCTGCCCCTCCACTTAGGTGCTCTGCCTCTTACCGCCTGTGACATTTCAGACAGACCTTTTAGCCTCTCAGAGCCCCCATTGTTTGCCCTAAAATAGGGTAACAGTCCTGCCTCTCAGGACAGCTTGGAAGGCTACGTGAGATGTGCCATATGTACGGGGTCTGGTGTGGGAAGGGCTCAGTAAATAGAAGCTGCCGTGGCTGCTTTAGCAGCATTGCAGTCAGCCACCACCACTGTCAATGTCATTGTTGCGTCTGCTTTGACTGCTGGGTTTACCTAAGTTACTCAGAGCTCCTAGGAAAGTGGGGGGATGGTGCCTAATCCCCAGGATCATCATGAGGCTGGAACGTGATAGCGTCTGTAAAAGGCACAGCGCCTGGCACTCAGGAAATGCTTGGTGACTTGTAGCTGCTGTTGTAATGCTGATTACCCCTCTCCCAGGCATGCCGACATGAAAGCTGGCAGAACAGTTCTTCAGAGCCATCTGAGTCCAGCTGACCCAGCTCAGCGCCTAGCATGGAGGGAGGGTCTTGCAATAAGTCAGTGCTGGACAAGCATCCACTCCTCTGGAGTGGCCCAGCCTGTCCCTGCTGAGACCCCCTCGCCCACCCCGCCCTGCCTAGGACGGGTTGGCTGCCTGGGCAGGGGGTCTACATGTGTTCTGTTTGTGTGACACTGGGCCGATCACCAGCCTCTCTGAACCTTGACTTCTTTCACTGTAAAATGCCATGCTTTCGTAGGCCGACACGTGGTGTTGTGCGTAAAGCACGTAACACTATACCTGGCACGTGGTGAGCTGCCCCAGGTAGTGGTGGCTGCTGTGTAATTTTGATTGGGGTGGGATTCATTATTTTCCGCAAGCTGCTGAGTTCAGGCGGGGGCCACCCATCTCAGGATCAGCCATGCCCCGGCCCCTCCCTAGGAACCCTTTGCTCCAGGGAGGAGAGACCAGTCAGCCACGAGCCAGGCTCACAGGCCCCAGTGGTGTCATGATGGTGTCTCCATTCCTGCCAGTCCTGACTAAGGGATGGAGTTCCCGAGCACAAGCCGGGAATGCCAGGGGAGTGGGGGCAGGCTACCTGAAGGCCGGCTGTGGTATATCCACAGGCAATCTGGGAGAATCAGTTCTATTACCTTTTCGGCTTCCTGTTCCTCGTCTTCATCATCCTGGTGGTGTCCTGTTCGCAAATCAGCATCGTCATGGTATACTTCCAGCTGTGTGCAGAGGTGAGGGGAATGGGGCCAGCAGTTTGGGGTGGGGGCAGCTGGGGCCAGTATTGAATTGGATCAGTGAGGCTGTCTGGGTTTCTCATGTGGTCCTGCCTCTTCTGGCCATGAGGTCTTGGGCAAGTACATCACTTCCCCTTGCCGAGCCTCCATTTGTTCAGCTGTAGACTAGAGTTAATGATCCCTACCTCACAGCATAGCCTTGCAGGGAAGTCACCACGACCTAACGACAGTAGACTCGTCAGTACTGAGTCCACTCCAGTAGTGGTTTCTTCAACAGCTGATGCAGTTTGGGTGACCTGCCCTCCGTCTGGGGACTAGCTCTCGATGGGCGAAACAAGGGCTCTGGGACACAGCCTGAGCTGAAACCCTGGCTCCTCTGCTAGTAGCTCTGGATCTTGGGCAGTCGTGTAACCTCCGTGTGCCTTCCGGGCCTAACTCACAGGGTGGCTGCGAAGACTCAATGAGCTGATTCGCATAGAGCACTTAGGACAATATGTGGCACGTGGTGAGCGTTTGCTCAAGAAATGCTAATGTTGTTAATAATGTTCTTTTGTTGTTGCTGATTTTTCTAAATTGAGATATAATTTATAAACAGTGGAGTTCACCCTTTTTAATCTACAGTTTCTGTAAGTTTCTAGAAATGCACACAGTTGTGTAACCACCATCACAGTCAAGGTATAAAAAGCTTCGCGTCAGCCCCAATATTACAGTTCTTACCCAGGGTCTTTAGTCCTCAGGCAGCTCTGAAACTTGGGGAAGAGGCTCTGCCTGGAGACAGCTATGACCCTTCTCTGTTTCCTCCTCAGGATTACCGCTGGTGGTGGAGGAATTTCCTAGTCTCCGGGGGATCTGCATTCTATGTCCTGGTCTATGCCATCTTTTATTTTGTTAACAAGGTACCACCCTGCATGAGGGAGCCCCCTAGCCCTTTCAGGGCAGGATTGTGGCGGGGAGGGTGCTGGGGAAAAACCCCAAGTGTCTAAGTCTTACTTTTCTGCCAAGAATGAGGAGGACCAAAGTCATCCTAGAACTGTTCCTGCTCTTAGAACATAATCTTTTTAGGAAAGAGAGTATGTTTGGGTGACAAAAGCCTTCAGGATAAATGACAATGAGAATGTTGTATGCAAAACCTGTGAGATACAACCAAAGCAGAACTTAAAGGGAGTATGTCACCTTAGAGTGCTTTTAAGAGGAAATAAGAGAGACTAACACAGTGTTCACCTCAAGATGACAGAAAAAAAAAAACAGTAACTTGAAAGAATGAAAGTAAATGAGAAGAGTTAATAAAGGTAAAAGCAGAAACTGCTGAAGTAGCCTTTAGCACTCAGATTTAGGAACTCAGCTGTACTCACAGAGCTCACTGTCCCCAAAGAGCGGCGTAAGAGCAAGAATACAGACAGATCCCCACAGCAGGCTTATTAGATTTGTGTGTAACACAAACCAGATGGGCCATTGAGAGGAGTCTGGGGTCGCTCTGGCGGACCTCATGTTACCTCTGGAGCTTACGCTGAAGACAGTTTTACCCGCTGTACTTTGGGTATCCAGGACCCCAAACCGAGAAGTCCTCTGCTTATAACCAGGGTGTATTCCCAAACTAGAGGCATAGGTCAGCTGGGTGAAGCTTGGAATTCCCTTTCCCAAAAATGTCAGGTTGGAAAGGACTGTCCAGATATTTGAGTGCGGTGCTGCACCCCTGCTTCCAGTTTGCTGACTGCCCTCTTCTCCAGCGATCCCAACAAGTGATCATCTAGCTCAGGGGTCAGCCAACTGTAAGCCCATGGGCCAGCAGGCCTGCTTCTGTAAACAAAGTTTTATTGGCACACAGCCGTGCTTGTTCATTTACATTATTGTCAAGGCTGTTTTTACACTACAATGGCAGAGTGGAGTAGTTTTGACAGAGCCCACGTGGCCTAAACTATTTATAATCTGGTCCTTTAAGAAAAAGCTCGCTCACCTCTGCCCTGGCACATCCAGCAACAGAAGACACTCCCTCCTGATGCTCCCATTCTCTTTGGATAGCTCCTGTCATTATCAAGGCCTTCCTTAAGTCACACTGAAATCTGCCTCCCTGTAAATTCCATCTTCAGACCACAGTCTGGTTCCTGGACTCCTGCAGAACAAATCTAATTTCCCTTCTCTACAGCCCTTATTAATCAGAACTATTTTGAATGGAAAGTGACCAAAACCAGTCCCGACTGGCTTAAGCAAAAAAGAGAATGTTTTGGCTGATGTAAGTTTAATAAGAAGTTGGAGTTCTAGCTTCAGGCTTGGTTAGATCCAGCAGCTCAGATGGTATCAGGGCTCTGTGTTTATTCCTCAGCTCTGTGTGTGTTTTCTTGGCTTCAATCTGTAGGCAGGATCTTTCCACAAATAGAAGGATGACCAATAGCAGCCCTAGAGTCTCCTTTTCTCAGCTTTGCAGCTCTAGAACTAAAAGAACATCTTTCTTCTATCATTATGTTATAAATCCCAGGGAAGACACTCATTGGCCCAGGCTACATGCCATCCCTCACTGTTCCTCATGTCCAGTAGGATGGCATACTCTGATTGACTAGCTTAGGTTTTGTATTAGGACCGACAGCCCCAATAGGACCACAAAGTAGGGAGTGGGTACCCGAGACACCAGGAAGAAGGAAAACAGGAGCCAGTATTGGGCAAGCAAAACCTGCTACCATAGCCGCCTACACAAGGGTCACATTTCAGCCTCCTGCCCTTCCTGCCTGTGGCCCAGCCTTTCTTCTCTGCTCTAAAAACCTCCTCCAGCCCCAGAGCCCTGTCTGTAAAATGGTGGCCTTGGCCTGTCTGAACTCTAAGGAACTTTCCAGTGCTGCCTTTTTGCCTCATCCCTTTCCTGGTTTTACCACTGGATTTACCACTGCCCTGTTTCCCCCCTCACCTTCACCCCATCTTCAGCCATAAGAAAGCTCATAAAAGGAGACATAGACAGTTGAGCTGGAAAACATGGCCTTCACCCCTAGTTTGAGGACATTTGACTTCAGGGAGACGGTCTCAAACAGTGACCCTTATTGTTTTCTTCTGGGCTCCTGGCATTTTGTGGCCATTTGTCTTCCCATGAGCCCTAGAACAGGCCCCACTCAGGCCCTGGTGGGCTGGGCAGGTCTTGATACCAAGGTCCTAGATTAGTTCCACTTGGCCCAGCAAACCCCACCACACCCCAGATTCCCTAGCATCCCTGCCCAGGCCTCAGAACTCTGCAAAGGAGTTCAAATGCTGCAAGATAAAAATCCCCATGAGAGAGTAACGAAAGTGACAGAGCGCACTCAGGTGGAGAGGACTGTAGGCTGAGACAGGCTCATGGTGGCTCTCTGTTCCTAAAGCCAGGAGCCCTGGATGCCTCTCTCCTGCCCCCACTTCCTGTGCTCCAGCATCCAGGAGTCTCACTGTACTGTTCTGGGGACTGTGGCGAGTGAAGAAGTGACAGCTATGGCCATTGCTGCCTTTGTCATTCTGGCACTGGCCCCTGAGGTCAGCCCCATCTCCCAGCGAGCTCCCAGGCCCTTCCCCAGGAAGACTCCCACTCCCTCCTGCCCCCACAGGAAATGTCCTGAGTCAATGGATTTGGGCCTTGGGCTCTTAGCCCTCTAGCCCCAGGTTCAAATCCCAGCTCCTTCTGTTTCCCGGCTGTGTAACTGTGCCCCATCTGTAAAGTGGGTTAATAACCTACCATAGTGGTGGTGAGCATCCAAGGCAGTGCACGGGCCCTGGTACTGATGAAGGTCCACCATGACTGTGAGACCCACCTGCCCCTCGCTGCCCACCTGGGGCAGGCCCCTTCCCCTTGCCAGTCTTCAGCTTCACCACGAGATCAGTGAGAAGGTAGGGGGACACCCAGTTGGCCACGGCAGGCTGGCACTAAGCGTGTCCGCTCTCTTCTCTCCCCTGCTCATGCCCCAGCTGGACATCGTCGAGTTCATTCCCTCTCTCCTCTACTTTGGCTACACGGCACTCATGGTCCTGTCCTTCTGGCTTCTCACGGGCACCATCGGCTTCTATGCAGCCTACATGTTTGTCCGCAAGATCTACGCTGCTGTGAAGATAGACTGATGGGGGTGGACCGTGGCCTGGCCCACTCCATCCACGGACAGGAAGCCACCCCGCGTGGGGAACTGCAGGCACGTAAAATAACTCCTGCTCGTTTGGAATGTAACTCCTGGCACAGTGTTCCTGGATCCTGGGGCTGCATAGGGGCGGGAGGGCCTATAGATAAATCTTGCATTTTTCTTCATCATCTTATTCCAGTTCTGTTGGGGATGAGTTTTTTGTGGGTTGTTTTTCTTCAGTGCTAAGAAAGATCCCTCCAGCAGGAACTCTCAGACCTGTTTATTCAGGTTTATTTTTGGTTTGGAGTTTTTTCCTTAGTTTTTTTAACAAATGGATCCAGGATGGATAAACCCATCAAGACGCTGGGTTCTGGTCACTGTCTCCACCTCAGTTCCTCAGGGCTGTTGGCCACCCCACGACTAACTGGAAGAGGAAACGCCGGGCCTTCCAGGCTCCAGCGAGATTTCTGAGCCTCTTGCTGCCCGTCCTCGCCATTGATGCCGCGACAAAGCACAGCTCAGCCCGGACACGCATCCTCAGTGCCAACCAGCCTCTTCCAGCCCCTTTCCTCCCTCTTCTCTCCTCCCCAGCCTCCTCCCAGGGCTGCTCGAGGCGGGGCTTCCCGCCAGGCCTCCGGTCATCTTGTCACTGGGAGCAAGCCCAGGTCTTGGTTGCTACAAGGAAATCCCCTGGAAGTACTGGGCACCAAATGCCCCAGGACAGCAGGAGTTGCCCCTGCTCAGAGCAGTGAGAGTTTTCTGGACCGGAGGAGAGACTTGCAATGAACTGTCTTCGTGCCAAGAAACCCTGGGTCCAGGGCCAAGTGTTTCCAGAGCCAAACCAAGCATCCATGTGTGTCTGGGCTGAGGGTCCTCACCCCGCAGGAGGCTCCTCAGCCCCTCCCTTGTGGGGGTCACTGCTCTTTGCAGAGTGTGCTAGGGTGGGCCCTCTCCTCCATTTCCAGGGCGAGACAAGGCCTGGAGACCGCAGATCCCCTCCTTTAGGTGGCTGGGAAGAGGCACTCTCCCTGACATCCCCCAGCCTTAGTGCCCACACACAGCTCTTTTAGCCAGACCCCTCCCCTCCACCTCCTGTCTGAGTTCTTGTCTCCTTTGAGGAACACCCAGAACACTGGTTGCGAGAAGGAAGATGGAAAGTAAGTTCTGTCATTCCTTCCCCGAGTCCCAGGAATAGGCAAGGAGCCTAAGAAAGAGGAGCTGACGTGCAGGCCTGGCTCCCCTGTCAGGGCCCACTCCTCCTAACCCACCCCCCGCCCCCGTGCGTGTCACAAGACGTCTGCTCTTAAGCTGCAAGAGACCAAACCCACCCTGGGGTTAGGGTTCAAGTAGCAGCCACTCACCCTGGCTGCAGCCCCTTGAGGAAGACAAAGCTCAGGATGCTGGCTGAGCTGGGAACACACCCCCCTCCCCGCCGCCCTCCCCCCGCACTCTCCCAGCAGCCCTCACCAGCTCCACCAGTCAAACCGGTGATCTTCTCAACCTTGCCTCACAGCGACTCCGCAGTGCCAAGCGGCGTCCGCCAAGAATCAGGCTGGAGGAAAGGGAGCCCAAGCAGTAGAGTGTGATAATGGAGTCTTCTTCATTCGGATCTTGGATTTTTTCCCTAAGAGATTCTCTTCTTGGGGGGACGGAAACGGACTCCTCATAAAGGGTTCAAACAGCATCGATTTTTCTGACTTTTTAAATCATCATCATCATTATTTTTAATTAAAAGATGCCTGTATGCCTTTTTGTGGTCCAGTTGTAAATAAATATGTCATTGTCCTGTTGTCATGTCTCTTGAATCTCTTCAAGGGTCTGGGGTGAGACAAATTCCTCAAATGTGTTGAGCTGAGTGGTTTCCCTCAAAGCTCGGTCTCATGTCAAGGCTTTCTAGGGCCCAGGCCACTGCTCTTCCCCTGCCTGGTGCTTGTTCATAGCCTCTGCCATCTGCTTAGCCCCTTGATACTGAATCACTAAGCATGCCCCTCTGGTCCCACAAGTAGGAGATGGTAATCATGTGTGAGCTTTGGTAGCAGTGAGACCTGGTTTTTAAATGATTTCCAGCTCCAGTATTTTGCTGCTAACTCACTTCACCTCTCTGTCATGTAAGACACCTTCAGCTGCAGGCAGTGGAAATGGGTCACACAGCCTAAAGCCCCAAGGAGGATTGACTAGCTCATAAGTCAGCAAGGAAAGGAGTGGTTTGGCTTCAGGTCTGGGTAGATCCAGGGGCACAAAGGATAGCCTTAAGATTCTCCCTGTCTCCACTGTGCTTTTCTCTGTATCATTTGTCCCATTGTCAACAGTCTTCTTTCCTGTGGGGGAGGCAGGGAGAGCATGGCACAGATCACTCTAGGCTTACATTAGCCAGTTTAGAAAGCCCAGAAGAAAAAGAAAGACATCTTATGTCAGTACACTCAATATTGATAAATCCTAGGAAAGGTCTCTGATGGGCCCGGCTTGGGTTACTGTTCATACATCTTGGACCAATCACTACATCCTGGGTGATAGAGTCCTATTACAGGCTGCATACCCCAAGTGTACTGGATACTGTGAATTTCAGCCCACCAGAGTCACGTGGAATGGGTGATGAGGAAAGAACAGTTAACCACCGTAGGGTATGCACAGCAAACAAAAACAACATTTGCCTGTTAGACCCACCCACTCCAGTGCCAAACCTCAGTGAGAAAGGTGCTGGTTGCCATTCATGGGATACTTCCTGTGTTCCAGACACTGTTACAAACACTTTCCATGTGTTAGGCCATTTAATCTTGAATATGATCCTCTGAAGCATGTTCCATTATTTAATTTAAAAATTTAATTTCCGTTATTTAATTTTGAAAGAGTCCAATTATCAATTTGTTCTTTCCTCCCTTTTCCGGAGGAGGTAACAGGCACCAGTAGTTCAGGTAGCCTGCTGTGGGGGGGGTCCCATGGCAAGTGAGTGCTGGAGTAGTACTCAACTGAAGCAGCCAGACTCCAAGGCCTGTTCTTCCAACCACTACTATAGCTGCTTTTTTAAAAGAATGTGTATTAAAAAAGTGTATTTATGTTTATATTTTTAATATAAATTATAATTGATAGAAACTACACCATTTGATCTGTTGTATGTGTGTGTGTGTGTGTGTGTGTGTGTGTGTACAATTTATTTATTTTATGGCTGTGCCGTGTAGCATGTGGAATCTTAGTTCCCCAACCAGAGGTCAAACCTGCAACCCCTGCAGTGGAAGTGTGGAGTCTTAACCGCTGGACCACCAGGGAAGTCCCATGTTTTGACATATATATATATCATGAAACCATCACCACAATCAAGATAGTGAACATATTCATCGACCCAAGTTTCTTCATGTCCTTTGTAATCCTGGCCTCCAGCCTCTCACCATTCCTGTTTTCTTTCACTATAGATTAGTTTACCTTTCCTAGGGCTTTATATAAATGAAATCATATGTATGCTTTTTTTGTCTTTTTTCATTCAGCGTATCTATTTTGAGATTAATCCACATTGTTATGTATATCAGTAGTTCATTCCTCTATATTTCAGAGTATATGAAATCCCATTGTATGGCTATACCATAATTTATCTACTTATCTATTGACAGACATTTGTGTCTCAAGTTTTTGGCTATCACAAAGAAAATTGCTGTGGGCTTCCCTGGTGGCGCGGTGGTTGAGAGTCCGCCTGCCGATGCAGGGGACACGGGTTCGTGTCCCGGTCCGGGAAGATCCCACATGCCGCGGAGCGGCTAGGCCCGTGAGCCATGACCGCTGAGCCTACGCGTCCGGAGCCTGTGCTCCGCAACGGGAGAGGCCAGAACAGTGAGAGGCCCGCGTTCCGCAAAAAAAAAAAAAATTGCTGTGAATAAGTGAAGCAGTGAAATGGCTGGATCGTACGATAGTGGTAACGTTTAAGCTAAACGGCCAAGCTGTTTTCCCAGGTGGTTGTATCTATAATTTCACATTCCCATCAGCAGTATATAAGAGTTCCAGTTGCTCCACGTTCTGACACTTCCTGTGGTTAATCTTTTTAATTTCAGCCATTCTAACAGGTGCAAAATAATGTCTCACTGTGATTTCAATTTACGTATCCCTAGTGACAACTTTTATTGAGCATCTTTTCATGTGCTTATCTGTCATCCATATATCTTCTTTGATGAAGTGTCTGTTCAAATCCTTTGCCCATTTTTTAATGAGTTGCTTGTTTTTTGAAATTAAGTTTTGAGAGTTCTTTATGGATTCTGCATACAAGTCCTTTATCAGATATATGCTTTGCAAAGATTTTCTCCCAGTTTGTGGCTTGTGTTTTCCTTCTCTTAATAGTGTCTTTTAAAGAGCAGAAATTTTTAATTTTGAAAGAGTCCAATTATCAATTCTTTCATGGATTGGGGTTAGGGTGTCATATCTAAGACATCTTTGCCTAACTCAAGGTTACAGTGATTTTTCTCCTATGTTTTCTTTAAGAAGTTTCATAGTTTTAGGTTTTGTGTTTAGATCTATGATCCATTTTGAGGCAATTTTAGTATAGGTGCAACATGGATCTAAGTTTTTTTGTTTTTTTTTTTTACCATTTCTTGAAAAGCTTATCTTTTCTCTTTGTGTCTTTGACAAAAATCAGTTGCCCACCTGTGTGTGGATTTATTTCTGGAATTTCCATTCTGTTCCATTGTTCTGTCCATTTTTATGCCAATGCCACACTTTTTATTACTGTAGCTTTATAATAATTCTTAGAATCAGGTGTTGTTAGCCCTCCAATTTTGTTCTTTTTCAGCATTTCGAGGCCCTTTGATTTCCATATGAATTTTAAAATCATCTTGTCAATTTCCACAAAAACACCTGCTGTAATTTCTTTTTTTAAAAAATTATTTATTTATTTAGACTGCGCTGGGTCTTAGCTGCAGCTCACAGGATCTTTGTTTAGTTGCGGCATGCAGACTCTTAGCTGCAGCATGCATGCAGGATCTAGTTCCCTGACCAGGGATCGAACCCGGGCCCCCTGTATTGGGAGCTTGGAGTCTTACCCACTGGACCACCAGGGAAGTCCACACTTGCTGTAATTTCAATTGAGATTCTGTTAAATCTATAGATCAATTTGAGAAGAATTGACATCTTAATGTTGAGTCTTCTGACCTGTGAACAACTTATATCTCTCTGTTTAATTTCTCTCAACCATATTTTGCAGTCTTCAATGTATAGGTCTTTCACAGCTTTTTGTCAGATTTATTCCTAAGTACTTCATACTTTTGATGCCATTAAAAATGGTGTTTTTTAATTTCTAATTTTTTCATTGCTAGCAATAGAAATATAATTGAGTTTTGTTTTTGTTTTTTTGGGGCTGCACTGGGTTTTTGTTGCTGCGCACGGTTTCTCTAGTTGTGGCAAGCAGGGACTACTCTTTGTTGTGGTGCGCGGGCTTCTCATTATGGTGGCTTCTCTTGTGGAGCATGGGCTCTAGGCGCACGGGCTCAGTAGTTGTGGCTTGCGGGCTCTAGAGCGCAGGCTCAGTAGTTGTGTCGCACGGGCTTAGTTGCTCCATGGCGTGTGGGATCTTCCCGGACCAGGGCTTGAACCCGTGTCCCCTGCATTGTCAGGCGGATTCTTAACCACTGTGCCACCAGGGAAGCCCCACAACTGAGTTTTATATATTGATCTTATATCCTGAAACCTTGCTAAATTCACGTATTAGTTCTAGTAGCTGTTTTTTGGGGGGGGGTTGTTTGTTTTGTTTTTTTTGTCTTTTGTATATTCCTTCAGAATTCTACATAGATGATCATGTTGTCTTGCACTGGCTACAGCCTCAAATACAGTGCTGAATGGTGCGAGTGGACATCTCTCTTTAATTTGCTCTCTTCTGGTTTCTTAAGGTGGAAGCTGAGGTCATTTATTTGAGGTCTTTTTTTTTTTCTAAAATAGGTGTTCATAAATTTCTTCCTAAATACTGCTTTAGCAAGATCCCAGAAATACTGATATGTTGTGTGTTCATTGTCATTCAGTCCAAGATACTTTCTAATTTCCATTTGACTACTTGTTTGATTCATGGTTATTTAGAAGTATGTTATTTAGTGTCCAAATATTGGGGGATATTTTTTCAAGGATATTTCTGTTATTGATTTCTAGTTTAATTCTATTGTGGACAGAGACAATAATGGGCAGAGACTTTATATGACTTGAATTCTTTTTAATTTATTGAGACTTGTTTTATGGTCCCAAATATGGTCTGTCTTGGTAAATATTCCATGTACACTTGAAAAGAATGAGTATTCAGCTGTTTTTGAGTGGAGTGTTATATAAATGTCAATTAGGTCAAGTTGGTTGATAGTGTTTTTCAAGTCTATGATGTGCTTGCCTATTTTCAGTGTTCTTCAAGTCTATGATGTGCTTGCCTATTTTCTGCCTGCTTGTTTTACCAGTGATTGAGAGAGGAGTGTTGAAATCTCTAACTGTAATCGTAGGTTTGTATATTTCTCCTTGCAGTTCTGTTTTTGCTATATGTATTTTGAAACTCTGTTAGGTTCATATTGTTCTTAGGATGAATTTATCCCCAGAAATCTACTTTGGTATTAATACAGCCAATCCCACTTTCTTTTAACTAACGTTAGCACAGTATGTCTTTTTCCATTCTTCTACTTTTAGCCTATTTGTATTTTTATATTTAAAGTGTGTTTCTTATAGGCAGCATATAGTTTGGTTTTGCTTTTTATCCAGTCTTACAATCTCTGCTTTTTAATTGGAGTGTTTAAATCGTTTACATTTAATATGATTCTTTCTTTCTTTCGTCTTTTCTTTCTCTTTCTTTCTTGCTCGCTTACTTGCTTGTTGCGTTGGGTCTTTGTTGCTGCACACAGGCTTTCTCTAGTTGTGGCAAACAGGGGCTACTCTTTGTTGAGGTGCACGGGCTTCTCATTGCGATGGCTTCTCTTGTTGTGGAACACAGGCTGTAGGTGTGCAGGCTTCAGGAGTCGTGGCACATGGGCTCAGTAGTTGTGGAGCAACTGTGTAGAGCACAGGCTCAGGGTTGTGACACATGGGCTTCATTGCTCTGCGGCATGTGGATTCTTCCCAGACTAGGGCTCGAACCTGTGTCCCCTCTACTGGCAGGCAGATTCTTAACCACTGCACCACCAGGGGAGTCCCTAATACGATTCTTGATTTGGCTAAGTTGAAGTCCTTCATCTTGCCATTTGTTTTCTATTTTCCCCATTTGTTGTATCCTTTTTTCCTCTTTTTCTGCCTTCTTTTGGACAAATTAAGTATGCTTTGCATTTTAATTTCCTTCATGGGCTTATTGACTGTAACTTTTTTTGGATATTTCAGTAATTACTTTAGGGTTTCTAGTGTGTATCTTTAACTTGTCACAGTCTACCTTCAAGTAATATTATACCACTTCACATACGGTATAAGAACCATACAATAGTATACTTCCATTTCTCCATTACCAGCCTTTATATTTCGATTGTCACTCCTTTTTTACTTTTACATATGTTATAAACCCCACAATATACTGTCGCTATTTTTATTTAAACAGTTGTCTTTTTTCTTTTAACAGTTGTCTTTTGAGACCTTAAGTAATAAGAAAAAATCTTACATATGTACCCAGGTAGTTATTATTTCCAGTGGTCTTCATTCCTTTGTGTAGACACAAATTTCCATCTGGTACGACTTTCCATCTGCCTAAAAGACATCCTTTAATATCCTTTAATATTTCTTGTAGTGAGGATCTGCTGATGATGTATTATTTCAGCTTTTTTTTTTTTTTTTTCACCACATGGCATGCAGGACCTTAGTTCCCCAACCAAGGATCAAGCCTGTGCCCCCTGCAGTGGAAGCATGGAGTCTTAACCACTAGACCACCAGGGAAGTACCCTTTCAGTTTTTGTATGTCCAAAATATTTCAGTTTTAGCTTTGTGATTGAAAGATATTTTTGCTGGGTATAGAATTCTAGGTTGACAAGTTTTTTTGTTTCCTAGTACTTTAAAGATGTTAGTCTACTCTCTTACTGCTTGCGTTGCTTCCAACAACAGAGCTGATATCCTTCTCTTTGTTCCCCTGTATGTAACAAGTCTTTTCTCTCTGCTTTTACTATGTCAGTGGTTTTTGAGCTATTTGATTATGGATGCCTTGGTATAGTTTTCTTCATATTTCTTATGTTTAGGGTACATTGAACTTCTTAGAACTGTGCGTTTATTGTTTTCAGTAAGATTGGAAAGTTTTTAGGTCACTATTTCTTCAAATATTTTTTCTCCCCCCCTCAGCTTTCCTCTGTGATTCTGATTACCCATGGGTTAGACTACTTGAAGTTGTCTCACCACTGATGTCCCATCCACTGATGCTCATTTCATTAATTCTTTTTCCTGTGTTTCACTTTGGATAGTTTCTATTACTGTTCCTTTAAATTCACTAATCTTGTACCATGTCTACTCTGCCACTAATCCAGTGGTTTTCATCTCAGACATCGTCTTTTTCACCTCTAGCAATTTGATTTAGGTCTTTTCTTTTTATATATTTCTACCTAATTTTTATTGTGTAAAGTATACATAAAATTTACCACTTTAACTGTTTTAAAGTGTACAATTCAGAAGCATTAAGTAGACTCACAAATTGTGCAACATAATTTGTGCAACAAATGTGTGGTCACCAGCCACCTCCAGAACTTTTTCATCATCCCAAACTGACACTCTGTTTATGCGTTAAACACTAACTCCCCGTTCTTTTCTCCCCCCAGCCCCTGGTAACCACTATTCTACTTTCTGCCTCTATGAACTTGGCTACTCTGGTGGAATCAGGACATATTTGTCCTTTTGTGTCTGGCTTATTTTACTTACTGTGTCTTCAAGGTTCATTCACATTGTAGCATCTGTCAGAATTTCACTCCTTTAAGGTTTAATATCCCATTGTATGTATATACAACATTTTGCTTATCCATTAACCCACCAGTGGACATTTGGGTTGTTTTTACCTTTGGGCTATTGTGGATAATGCTGTTGTAAACACTGGTGTACAAATATCTGTTCAAGTCCCTGCTTTCAGTTATTTTGGGTATATACCTAGGAGTGGTATTGCTGGATCTTATGGTAATTTTATGTTTAATTTTTTTGAGAAGCCACCATCCTGTTATCCACAGTGGCTGTATCATTTACATTCCCACCAGCTATGCATGAAAATTTCAGTTTCTTTACATTCTCACCAATAGTTGTTATTTTCTGTTTTTTGAAAATACCCATCCTGGGACTTCCCTGGTGGTGCAGTGGTTAAGAATCTGCCTGCCAATGCAGGGGACACGGGTTTGAGCCCTGGTCCAGGAAGATCCCACATGCTGTGGAGTAACTAAGCCCGTGTGCCACAACTATTGAGCCTGCGCTCTAGGGCCCACGAGCCACAACTACTGAGCCCGCATGCCACAACTACTGAAGCCCGTGCACCTAGAGCCCATGCTCTGCAACAAGCCACCACGATGAGAAGTCCACGCGCTGCAACAAAGAGTAGCCCCCACTTGCTGCAACTAGAGAAAGCCTGCGCACAGCAACGAAGACCCAATGCAACCAAAAATAAATAAATAAATTTGTTTTAAAAAAAGAAAATACCCATCAATTCTAGTGAATGTGAAGTGGTATCTTGTGTTTTTGATTTGCATTTACCTAATAATTAGTGATGTTGAGCATCTTTTCAGTGCTTATTGGCTGTTTGTATATCTTCTTTGGAGAAATGTCTATTTAGGTCCTTACCCATTTTTTTAAATTTTTTAAAAAATTTTTTATATATATACACTACCAAACGTAAGGTAGATAGCTAGTGGGAAGCAGCCGCATAGCACAGGGAGATCAGCTTGGTGGTTTGTGACCACCTAGAGGGGTGGGATAGGGAGGGTGGGAGGGAGGGAGACGCAAGAGGGAAGAGATATGGGAACATATGTATGTGTATAACTGATTCACTTTGTTATAAAGCAGAAACTAACACACCATTGTAAAGCAATTATACTCCAATAAAGATGTAAAAAAAAAATCTATTCCTAGGTATTTTATTATATTTGATGAAGTTGTAAATGGGATTGTTTTCTTAATTTCTCCTTGTGATTTTTTTGCTATTAGTGTATAGACACACAGCAGATTTTTGTATTATTGTATTATTTGTATTGTGATTATATCCTGCAACTTTACTGAATTCATTGATTAGTTCTAACAGTTTTTTGTGGAATCTTTAGGGGTTTTTATATAGAATATCATTTGATCTGCAAATTAAAAAAATTTTTTTTATTATTTTAAAATATTTATTTATTTTGGCTGCACCAGGTCTAGTTGTGGCTTGTGTTAGGTTAGGGTTACTCTGAGCCCGTGTCCCCTGGATTCAGCAGGTGGATTCTTAACCACTGCGCCAGGAGGGAAGCCTCTATCTGCTCATTTGGACATCTATTTCAGTTGTGGGCTGGTTTTCATTGCTTATTTTCCTCATTGTGGATCGTATTGCCTGCCACTTTATAGGCTTCATGGTCTTTGATTGAATGCCAGATGTTGTGAGTTTCACCTTGTTAAGGGCTGGATATTTTTGTAATCCTGTAAATCCTCTTGAGCTTCGTTCTGGGACAGTTGAGTTACTTGGAAACAGTTTAATCCTTTTGGGTCTTACTCATAGATTTTTTAGGCAATTTCAGAGCAGTGCTTTTTCTAGGGCTAATTATTGGCCGCTATCGAGGCAAGACCTTTCTGAGTATTCTCCCGTATATACCATGACATTCTCACCAGTGCCATGGCTGGTGGGAATAGACACTATTCCCCACTCATGCGAGCACTAAGGACTATTCCCTTTCATTCTTCCTGTTGGTTCTTTACTTGGCCTCAGGTAGTTTCCTCGCACACCTGTGCTGATCAGTATGCTAATGAATACTTCAGGGGACCCTATGCAGAGCTCCAGGGGTTTCTCCTTGTACAGCTCTCTCTGGCTCTCTGGTATTCTCTCTGAGAACTCGCTCTCTCTCTCTCTCTCTCTCTCTCTCTCTCTCTCTCTCTCTCGTCTCCCCTCCCCTTCTCTCCCCCTTTTTCTTTTTACCTTTTAATCCCCTTTACCCATTTCTCCCACCCCCTGCACCTCTGGCAACCACCAATCTGTTCTCTGTATTTATGAGTTTGTTTTTATTTGTTTTTCTTTTTTTAGATTCCACCTACAAGAGAGATCATATGGTATTTGTCTTTCTCTGACTTATTTCACTTAGCATAATGTCCTCAGTGTCCAACCATATTGTTGCAAATGGTGATTTCAGTTTTTATGGCTGGATAATATTCCATTGTGTATATATACCACAATTTCTTCATCTCTTCATCCATCGATGGACACTTAGGTTGTTTCCTTATCTTGGCTATTGTAAATAATGCTGCAGGGAACATGGGGGTGCATCTTTTTGAGTTAGTGTTTTCATCTTCTTTAGATAAATACCCAGAAGTAGAACTGCTGGATCATATGGTAGTTCTATTTTTCATTTTTTGAGGAACCTCCATATTGTTTTCCATAGTGGCTGCACCAATTTACATTCCTACCAACAGTGCACAAAGTTTCCCTTTTCTCCACATCCTCACCAATATTTCTTGTCTTTTTGATAGTAGCCATTCTAACAGGTGTGAGGTGATATCTCATTGTGGTTTTTGACTTGCATACTCCTGATGATTAATGATATTGAGCATCTTTTCATGTACCTGTTGGCCACCTGTTTGTCTTCTTTGGAAAAATGTCCGTTCAGATCTTTTGTACTTCAGTCCCCCTCCTTATGCTGCAGCCTGAAAACTCTCTCAAGGAAGTGAGCTAGAACTTACCTCACTTGTTTCCCATCTGTCTGGGATTACTGTCCTTTATTGATCAATGTCCAAAGCCTTGAAAACCACTGTTTCATATATTTAGTTTTTCTGGTAGTTTCAGGTGGGAGGATAAATCTTACCTGTTATTTCATCTTGGCTAAAAACAGAAGTCTCTGCTGCTCCCTTTTTTAACCTGTAAGATCACGGGGTCTCTGAAGGGCTGTGTGAGTCCTGTTACATGAAAGGATCACTCATGGTAGCTGCTCAATCGGTTCCTCCCTCCTCACCCATGAATGGTGAGTCTAAAGGGCCTAATTCCTAGCAATCTAAGTTTGGCAGTGACTTGGCTGCACCTAAGAATGCTCTAGGCCCAGAAACTGTGCGATTGAACCTGTGCTAGCCCAGAAGTCTGCCCCTTCTCACCCTGAGGGCCACTGCAGGGTGAAAGTGCCATCTAGGGGGTCCCACAGGAGAGCTGAATTATAACTGTAGCTCCTAGAGATGACAGTCTTAACCATCCCACTGGACGTTGTGGACAGACATCCAGTTTACCCCTGATGTTTGGTCCAAGCAAGTCACGGTACCACGTTCCCCCTCACCGATAACTGATTCAAGAGCAGACGTGTTACCCAGTTCTAGCAGATTAGATGCAGAACCCAGAAAGTCTAAAGTGGCTTCTGGGAAAGTTTTATTCCATTTTAAGCAAGTCATGGGAAGACACAATCTGCCTTCTCTGGAGTTGCCATATCCCGAAGTTACCCTTGGAACTACTGCTACCATCTTGGTACCAACCCGAGAATGGAACCAACAGGAAGGATGGCAGATCAGAGAAGAAGGCCCAAGTCTTTGCAGACACCATTGAGCTGCTGATTCAAACAGCCCCAAAGCCCACCTGACCTCTGGATGTTCACGTAAGGGGAAAAAAATCTCTTGTTTAAGTCAATTAGAGTTTCTGTTAGATGCAACCAAAAGCACTGAGCCGGCCACCTGGAGGGCTGGAGGCTTATGGGAGGGGGAGACACCTGAAGGGACTTTTTCCTCCCGCTAAAGAATTTCCAAGCTTTCCTTTAGGTGAGAAACTCGGGCTGAGAGCCATGAAAGGATGTGTCCAAGGCCACACAGTGGGGAATCAAGAGCATGCCAGCCTATCAGCCTTCCGGCTAGTGCCTGCTCCACCCCAGCCCCTGCCCTTGAGGTCGAGTCAGCCGTGATGGTGGGGCCTGTGAGGTGGGAGCCTCGAAGTTCACTGGCCCAAGTTAGCATTTAGTTCTCCTGCTAAGCAAAGGCAAGCGGATATCAGAGATACTTGCATCTCTGTGCTGAAATCATGTCCTTGGGAGAAAATATCAAAGTCCCCCAATGTGTAATCAGGGCAGTTATAGGTAACAACTAATTGCTATAGTTTCTAGACAGATTCATTCTGATTGAAAAGAACTTGTCCAAAGTTCCTTCCCAGGACAACGGAACAGGGCAGACCTCTGAGAGCATAGGCTCGTGTCTGTCACACCAGAGCAGGAAGACCCTCCTCGCCCTGAACTCCTTCCTCCACCCTTGGAGCATGTGTAAGCCAGGCGGCCATATCTCTGTAGGAGGGACCAGGAATGGGCCCAGAGACATCACCTCAACTCCAGAGAGTGCCTGGAAAATGGCTGCCTTCGGGCCATACAGAGCTCCTATCCTTAGAGATCGTCTGCCCCTTGCCCACCTGTGAGAGCTTCCTGAACCTCAAGGGTGTGAAGCATTCATTCCTCAAAGAGTTCCTGAGCCCCCAACTGTGCCAGGTGCTACTCTAGGTGAGGGGTATTCAGCAGTGAATAAGACAAAGTCCCCATGAGTGCAGAGGAAACGGCAGATCAATAAATCAATATGCAATCTAACGTAAGGGGTTGTCAGTGCTATAACAAAATCCAAATCAGAGAACCGGGAGGAGGACTGTCAGGGTGTTTTTCGGAAAGGGTGGTCAAAAACGGCCTCCCTCAGGAGGTGAAACTGTAACAGATGAGCTGAGAAACCTTAATGAATCGAGGAGTCGGCCGTGCAGATATCAGAAGAAGGTTCCAGGTGAGGGAAGTGCAAGCAAAGGTTTGAGCCAGGTTTGAAGACTAACAGGAGTTGGTGTCACTGGAAAGCGATCTGGAGGGAGAGGTGGAGGAGATGAAGTTGGAGAGGTGATAAGGTCAGATCTTGAGGGTCTTGCAGGCCACGAGGAGCACGTTGGCTTTCCCTCTTGTGTGCGATTGGAGCTGTTGGAGGGTTTGGAGCAGAGGAAAGACATGACCCGACGTAGGTTTAAAGAACCACTCTGGCTACTGTATCCATGTGAGCTCCCTGTACACAGTAGGTGTTCACTAAACGTCAGGGGTTATTATCACTGTTTTCAGGCTCTTGAGCTCACTGAGAGCAGAAACCTGAATAGAGTCATCTTGCGCCCCCAACATCCGGTACAGAGGACGCTAAGATGCGTGGATAAACAAATGACTCAGGACCCGAATAAATGAGCAAGCAGGAGTGGGTTCTGAGGACGAGACTCAGGCCCCAGAAGAGCGCCAAGACCCACAGTTGCCAAGGCCCCCCGCCGAGGCCAGTCACGGCATGAAGGAGGTGTGCTGTTGGCCATGCAGCAGAAAGATCAAGTGAGCACCTGTCTGGGTAAGCACCACTGTCGAAGGCCTAAGGACCTTCTGGGTCCAAATTGCAGCTGGGCCCCAATTTGGGCTGCAGGAGCCAAAGTGCACCTGCCAAACACCAGGCGCAGGGCAGGCAAACCACATGGGGCACTGGCTTCCAGGATCGCCAGGCTGCCTCCACTTCAGGCTCACCCTGATTCCCCTGGGAGCATCTGGGACAGCACAAAAGAGAACCCCAGAGGGTGCAGCCCAGCCAGGCACTGGTGTGCCAATTTTGGGTTCTCAGTCTACTTGGGAGGTGGCAGAGATTGTGGTGGGCTAGGGCAATCATGGAGGGCTTCCTGGAAGAGCTGCAGCCTGGACAGATGGAAAAGATTCAAACTGAAGGTACTGGAGAGCGGGAGTTGCAGACACTGACCCCTGCCTTGCCTCCAGCTGCCCCGTGAGCTCTCCCACCTTTGAACCACATCTGATAGCCCTCCCCACTATCTACAGGGCAATGCTTTGGCTTTGCATTCAGAGGTCCTATTTCCAGAAAATGGCCTGAACCTACCCATCTAGGCTTGCCTCTTCCAAGCAGCCACATGCAGGGCACATGTTGTGCCCTAAACACATCATGCATTTTCTATCCCAGCGCCTCTGGTCACATTGTTTGCTCTGTCAGGAATTTCCTTTTTCAGGCCCAATTTCTAAACTACCGCCCATTTTTCAAAGGCCAGCTCCAGTGTCCTGGCTTCAGAGAAGTCTCCACCCTCTGATCCCACATCATACACAGCTGGGAAGAGCTGTATGCCAAGCTGGACTTAGCTGGGTTCTGTCTCTTTGGGGTGACTGTTATGTACCAGTTAGGCCTCTTGTCCTGGTGTAATTATTAGTAGCGTCCCTTTCACTCCCAGATGTTTCTAGCTAAGGACAAATTACATAGTCACCCTTCACTGTCCCCACACTTCTCTGCCCAGCTGAAATCCTTTGGGCAGCAACCACGTTGGCACGTTGGCAGAGCAGAGCACGATACTCTGACACATTTGGCTAAAGTCATTCATTTCACACAAGCAATTTTTGAGGTGCACGTGGGGCAAAGCAGCAGACTGAGAGGTCCCTGTCCTCCTGACACATGTTAGATGGGAGAGGAAAAGAAGAAAACGAAGATCACTTCAGAGTTACAAGTGCCATGGAGGCGATCAGGAAGAGAAAGGGAGAAGCAATGCCGAGGGGCAGAGAATGAATTTAGACAGGCTGGGCAGGAAGGGCCTCGGGAGAAGCGTTTGGGGCCAGAAAAGCAAGTGCGAAACCCCTGAGGTCGGAATGTGCTCAGTGTGTTTAAGGAGCAGCTTCGAGGCGAGCATGGGGGAAGTGAAGGGAGATCGAGGGGAGATGTTGGCAGGGACCAGAAAATGCTGGAATCTGTCAGCCACAATAAGGAATTAGGATTTTTTTTCTGTCAATGGAGGGTTTTGGATGGGGGAGTAACGTGATCTGAGGGGTTTTTTCCCCCCAGACTGAAAAGTTTTTATTTTTTCATCAAACAATAGAAGACAAAGTGCCATGAATCCTCTTCTGATTGGACAAAGCCACCTTATGACTGTTTCTCTGTCTAGAAGCAGTGATGTCAGTTACAGAGATGTCATTACAACACCGCCACTGGGACACAGGTCATCAAGACCATCAGAGTTACAGATTTATTTTCGGAGGTTATCCTCACAGAATATGGTAACAATTTCTAGTCTTAAGTCCTACAAAACAACCTTATTCAAACTACTTCTAAGTTCAGGGTTATATTAACAGCCACAACAACTTAATAATAATGATGAATAGCCACATAGGTTTCCAAATGGTGTAGAAAAATTACACTGATATTCTTGGTAAATGTTCTCAGCTAAAAGCAACAAGCAGGACTGGACAGCTCAATTTCCCCAGTGGATGGAAATGGAGAAGGGGATGCATCGGGGCTGACTTAAAAGCAGCAAAATGAGGGACTTCCCTGGTGGCCCAGTGGTTAGGACTCCATGCTTCCACTGCAGGGGGCATGGGTTCGATCCCTGGTTGGGGAACTAAGATCCTGCATACCGCACGACCAAAACAAAACAAAACAAAACAAAAACAAACAAACAAAGCAGCGAAATGTAAAACAGAGCATAAACTTTCTACATACCCAAAGTCATACCTGGATTGAGGGAACCTCTAAAATTGTAGTGTTCTGTTATGAGTTCTTCTAATTTAAAGAGATGCCACCAGAAAACTACTAGAGCTAAACAATGAATTTGGTAAAGTTGCAGGATACAAAATTAATGCACAGAAATCTCTTGCATTCCTGTACACTAACAATGAAAGGGCAGAAAGAGAAATTAAGGAAACAATCCCATTTACCACTACAACAAAAAGAATAAAATACCTAGGAATAAACCTACCTAAGGAGGCAAAAGACCTGTATGCAGAAAACTATAAGACACTCTTGAAAGAAATCAAAGAAGACACAAACAGATGGAAAGATATACCATGTTCTTGGATTGGAAAACTCAATACTGTGAAAATGACTATACTACCCAAAGCAAACCACAGATTCAATGCAATCCCTATCAAATTACCAATGTCATCTTTCACAGAATTAGTACAAAGCCCAGAGATAGGGGCTCCCCTGGTGGTGCTGCAGTTAAGAATCTGCCTGCCAATGCAGGGGACACGGGTTCGAGCCCTGGTCTAGGAAGATCCCACATGCCACGGAGCAACTAAGCCCGTGTGCCACAACTACTGAGCCTGCACTCCGGAGCCCACGAGCCACAACTACTGAGCCCACGTGCCACAACTACTGAAGCCCACGCGCCTAGAGCCTGTGTTCCGCAACAAGAGAAGCCACCACAATGAGAAGCCCACGCACCGCAACAAAGACTAGCCCCCACTCACCGCAACTAAAAGAAAGCCCGCACACAGCAATGAGGACTCAATGCAGCCAAAAGTAAAAATTAATTAATTAATTAAAAAAAAAAAGAAAGCCCAGAGATAAACCCACACACCTATGGTCACCTAATCTATGACAAAGGAAGCAAAAATATACAATGGAGAAAAGACAGCCTCTTCAATAAGTGGTGCTGGGAAAACTGGAGAGCTACATGTAAAAAAATGAAATTAGAACACTCCCTAACACCATACTCAAAAATAAACTCAAAATGGGTTAAAGACCTAAATGTAAGGCCAGACACTATAAAACTCTTAGAGGAAAACATAGGCAGAACACTCTTCGACATAAATCACAGCAACATCTTTTTTGACCCACCTCCTAGAGTAATGAAAATTAAAACAAAAATAAACAAATGGGACCTAATGAAACTTAAAAGCTTTTGCACAGCAAAGGAAACCAAAAACAAGACGAAAAGACAACCCTCAGAATGGGAGAAAATATTTGCAAACGAAGCAACTGACAAAGGATTAAACTCCAAAATATACAAGCAGCTCATGCAGCTCAACATCAAAAAAGCAAACAACCCAATCCAAAAATGGGCAGAAGACCTAACAAACACATGAAAAGTTGCTCAACATCACTAATTATTAGAGAAATGCAAATCAAAACTACAATGAGGTATCACCTCACACCCGTCAAAACAGCCATCATCAAAAAACCTACAAACAGGGCTTCCCTGGTGGCGCAGTGGTTAAGAATCCACCTGCCATTGCAGGGGACACAGGTTCCAGCCCTGGTCTGGGAAGATCCCACATGCCACAGAGCAACTAAGCCCGTGGGCCACAACAAAAGAAGCCACTGCAATGAGAAGCCCGCCCACCACAACAAAGAGTAGCCCCCGCTCGCTGCAACTAGAGAAAGCCTGCACATAGCAACGAAGACCCAACGCAGCCAAAAATTAATTAATTAAAATTTATTTTAAAAAACCTACAAACAATAAATGCTGGAGAGGGTGTGGAGAAAAGGGAACCCTCATACACTGTTGGCAGGAATGTAAATTGATACAGCCACTATGGAGAACAGTATGGAGGTTCCTTAAAGAACTAAAAATAGAACTACTATATGACCCAACAATCCTACCACTGGGCATATACCCAGAGAAAACCATAATTCAGAAAAACACATGCATCCCAATGTTCACTGAAGCACTATTTACAATAGCCAGGACATGGAAGCAACCTAAATGTCCATCAACAGAGAAATGGATAAAGAAGATGTGGTACATATATACAATGGAATATTACTCAGCCATAAAAAGGAATAAAAATGCATCATTTGTAGAGTCATGGATGGACCTAGAGAGTGTTATACAGAGTAAAGTAAGTCAGAAAGAGAAAAACAAGTATCGTATAATAACACATATATGTGGAATCTAGAAAAATGGTATAGATGATCTTATCTGCAAAGCAGAAATAGAGACACAGATGTAGAGAACAAACGTATGGATACCAAGGGGGAAAGGGGTGGGGTGGGAGGAATTGGGAGACTGGGATTGGCACATATACATTATTGATACTATGTATAAAATAGACAACTGATGGGGACATACAGTATAGCACAGGGAACTCTTACCTAATGCACTGTGGTAACCTAAATGGGAGGGAAGTCCAAAAGGGAGGGGATATCTGTATGTGTATGGCTGATTCATTTTGTTGTGCAGTGGAGGCTAACACAACATTGTAAAGCAACCATACTCCAATAAAAATTAATTTTAAAAAATCTACACGCAGACGTAGAGAATGGACTTGAGGACCCGGGGAGTGGGAATGGTAAGCTGGGACGAAGTGAGAGAGTGGCATGGACATATATATCCCACTAGATAGCTAGTGGGAAGCAGCTGCATAGCACAGGGAGATCAGCTCGGTGCTTTGTGACCACCTAGAGGGGTGGGATAGGGAGGGTGGGAGGGAGGCACAAGAGGGAGGGGGTATGGGGATATACGTGTATGTATAGCTGATTCACTTTGTTATAAAGCAGAAACTAACACACCATTGTAAAGCAATTATACTACAATAAAGATGTTAAAAAAAATCTACAAATTTCCTCAATAGGGTTGACCATCAAAATTTTTAGAAACTGGAATAATCAAATAAAAATACATTTAAAAAAATAAAAGGAAAAAAATATTAAAAAATTAAAAGATCAGTTGGTGAATCAAAAAAGTTAAGAAGATTCGGGGGCTCCCCTCCCTGCACCTTGCAGGCCCTCCTCCATCCCTGTCTTCCCAGCTGGCTCCAACTTCTCTTGCACGCCCCTGCCGAGAGCAGCCCCCCCCTTTATTTTGTGTTAAGGTCTCCCCAGGTCCTCGGGAGCAGAAGAGAAGCCCTTCCATGGGAAGGGACCTGGGTATGGTCATTCCCCCAAAATGAGATGGAGACAGCCCAAAAACACTGTCTTGGGGGTCTCAGGAGTGGGGCTCGGCTAAGCTCCTGTACTAACAGGATCCCATGAGGGTTTGGACCCGGCGAAAGGAGAAGAAAGTAGAGTTGGAGCTAAAGTTAGTCTCCAAGAACACAGCACAAAACAAAACAATGTGCTATCCCTGCGGGCCCGGAGCTCCTGGTGTCTCTGCTCAGGGGCCCTGTGCTGTCCCCCCGTTGCTGAGGGGGACAGGGCACTGGAGCAGAGGGGGCAAAGAGAGCTCTGCCAAGCTAGAGGACAACCCTCCCTCTCTGGAGACAATCGGAGAGGCAAATTCAACAAGAAAGCCTGTCTCCTCAGCTGTTTGTAAAAAACCTTGCTTCTTCAGTTATTTTGTTTCTGAGCTATCACTTTAAAGAAAATAAAAACAAACATGTGAGATCTCGGCAGGTGGAGAAAGGCCTCACGACCAGAAACACCCCCTCTCCAGCACCCCCAAGCTGGCCGCCTAAAAACAAGTGGAGACAGGGGAGTTGGGTTCTGTGTGAGTCCAGTGACTGGAGCTCAGGAAGGTAGGCTTCTGGAAGGGACTCCATTACTGCCCCTGCCTTAAGTGCATGCCCAGATATGCCAGCGTGGCAGAGTTCCTGGGGTTTGGGGAACTCTTGTGCATTGGCAGGTGGCCCACCTGGGTTCACAGGCAGTTCTTGAGGTCCTTATAGACCTGGGAGCAGGCAACAAGGTCGCTGGCAACCTGGGTGAAACTCATGAGAAGGGCGATGACCAGACACAGGCAGGACACAGACCTTCAAAAGTCAGCAGCAGGGGTAAGAAGAGCAGTGTGATCACAAAGAATGCACTGCCCACTGCTTCATGTCCTTGACCTCACCCCATGCCCATTCTGCTAGATGCCCAACAGTCCATTAGCCTGGCCTGTGGTCCTGAGGTCCTGGAATGTCCAAGTCTGGCTGACCAAATGCACCCACTTCCTCTTGGGTGACAAGACTCAGCTTGCCACAGACAGGTGTGGGGTCAGCATTAAGTATGAAGCCTGGCATGCTGTGGCCTTGAAGGAGTAGGCCTCAAAAAGGCACTGGTCCTCCTAGTGATGACCTGTGGGTGTCCATGTAAAAAATGGGTGGTGGGGCTTCCCTGGTGGCGCAGTGGTTGAGGGTCCGCCTGTTGATGCAGGGGACGCGGGTTCGTGCCCCAGTCCGGGAAGATCCCACATGCTGCGGAGCGGCTGGGTCCGTGAGCCATGGCCACTGAGCCTGCGTGTCCGGAGCCTGTGCTCCGCAACGGGAGAGGCCACAACAGTGAGAGGCCCGCGTACCGAAAAAAAAAAAAAAAAAAATGGGTGGAAGGCCATGATCAAAGACAGGTCCAGGCCATGAAGATGATGGTAGTACCTGTCCACAGCGCTGGGTGCTTGGGTAGACACTGTGGCATGTGACAGTCATGTGATGCATGGAGCCTACATGGAAATAGAAGAGCGTGGCCATGAAGGCCACAATCTCGGAGCTGAGTCCACTGAAGTCCAAAGGGGTCAGAGTACGTGGAACAGAAAGCAGACAGCAGAGTGCCATGGCTGGCCTAAGCCCAGGTCCCCAGGAGGCAGAAAGGAGTCTTGTGTAGGGGCCAGGTCCCAGGGCAGGACTTAGCCAGACTGGAACCCATAGGGCCTAGGAGGGGCCTCTGTGGGCCACCTTGCTAGGCCTTGCCTGGCTCTGTGGGGCCTATCCCAGAGCAGGTAGTACTGCAGGCGGTTGGGCCACAGGTCCTCTTTAATCATCTGGGCAACCCTGTCGGCCTCCGGGAGGCTGTGCTTTGAGAACCAGCTGAAGAAGCTGTGGATGGTGTCCCGGTTCCTGTGTACCAGAGTTGGAGGTTCCTGGCCCCAGTGCCAGCAAATGCGACTTGCAATTGACACCACCCGGCCTAAGGATCTGCACTCATACTTCTTCACTATCACCTTGTTCCGGAAGTAGGGGTTGCCCCCAAAACTGAACTTGAACTTGCAGCCCGTCCTGGCGTGCCTGTGCTCCCTCACTTCCAAATTCATCAGGTAGCAGAGCATGTCTTCGCCTCGGGGGCTGATTATGGCTGACAGCTGCGGGTGGTTCAGGAAGGTGGTGACCCAGAAGCCAGGAATATTCTGGATGATGAAGCTCCTTCGGGCTAGGTGCAACCGGTGCATGCGCCCAAACCTGCGCTCCAGCCGCAGGTAGGCCCTGTCTGCCTGGGCCCTCACGGCCTCCAGCTCCCACTGGATGGCTTCCAGCGGGTCCACAACTGGGCCACCAAAGTTCAGGGGCCCCGGGCCTTGCTGCGCCTCCGCTCCCACCTCCAGCTTCTCCCCCCGCACCAGCTTCTCGGCCACCTCCATCTCCTCTCCCCCAGGCTGCTTCCCCACCTCCCGCTCCGCCTCCTCCATGAAGATGGCGCCCTCCCCAGTCGTCACTTCCTCTGCCTTCCCGCCGGCTCCAGCCCGAGCCTCCCACCCTTCTGTGCCACAGGTTTCTGGGCCCCCGTCCCCGAAGAGGCCGTTTTCTGGGCTCAGGCCAGTGGCCGCGGAGGCCGCTTCCCGGCCCCCCGGGGCAGGTAGGGCGGTCCCTGGGCGGGCTGCGGGGACGGGATACCCGCGTCCCCCAGCCTCTTGGGCCCCAGACGCGGTGACCGGGCGCGCGGCGGTTTCCAGGCCCCCCGCACCCTCGTCCGCCATCACCTGCGGGAGCCTCTGGCCTGGAGGGGCTCGGGGCGCGCGGGCGATACTGCGGGTTCAGCGAGAGGGGCGGCTGAGTGGCTGGCAGCGACCCCAGCGGGACCGCGAGTAGTAGGCAAGGAGGCCCGATTTTCTCCTACGGGGCTCGCCCCGCCCCTTGCGCCCCGACGCTTTTACGGATGTGATTCGCAAGGGTTCCCCGGCTGTCTTGGGACTAGGCGCCTGGTGGAGTGGCAGGGGGCTGCCCGGTGGGGATGCGACTGCGGGCGCCCAGACAGAACTGGGAGTCGGCGGTGGAAATGGGGTGAAGTGCAGGGGTGTACCAAGCAGCGAACAGCTCTGAGCAGGCGCCCAGGATCAGGCCCAACCCCAGAGCCACCACGCCAGGCAATTACTGTTCCCCGCATGTGCGGTGGACAGGTGGGAGTCGGCTGATGCCCACACTCGACTGTGGCTTGGGGCAGCTTTCACAGGATAAATTACTCAGGCATGTGCAGAGGACTCAAGAGGCATCCTTTGCAGCGGCTGACTAGACTGAAACTTGCATAGTAATCGTCCGGCACACAGAGGTGCTCAAAATATTTGTGGGGAAAGGCAGAAACAAGGTCTGAGTAGAAGGATCTAAGGGCAAGGGAAGATCCCAAATGCTGCCGACCAGGAAGCAAGTGGGCCTCTGCCTGGTTTCCCTGAACGAGTCCTGGGCTGACAGGCTGAAGGGTGGACATGGCTTCACCTCGTTCTAGGCCTAGGGGCTACCCCTTTCTCTGCTCCAGACATTTCACAAATGTGAACTCTAGTCTGAAGTGCAGGGTCTGTGCACAGATGGTAAGAGCCTGGATGGACCAGCCCCTGCAGCCCTGATCCTGCAAGTGCACCTGCACTCCTGTGATCTCGGCTCCCAAACTTGTGGCCCATGGAGGTCAATACACCCAGTACCCCACCCGCTCACCTGGAAGTCCTTGCCACCTCCTCCAGAAGGCCTTCAGCTTCCTCCCATCCAATGGAAAAGATAGCTTTGAGCCCCCAGACCCACTCCTGGGTATGCATCCCCTAGAGGGTAAGGTGGATTCTCTTGGGGCCCTAGCAGGGATCCAACCCACTGGGGTGGACAGTTAGTCAAGTAAACAGAAGGCCAAAGAGATGAACAGCCAGCCCACTGCCTTTGTACATAAAGCACCTGTTACACACATTAACACTTAACGTCCCATAAATTCTTGGGCTGGTCTCTGGAGTGATTTGCACTGCTTGGCTATGAACACTGGCTCCAGACCCCAGAAAAGCAAGCTCAGTCTGAGCCCTGGACAGGAGGATCTCAGTTCAGATGGGGCCTGGAATAGTGATGACTACCTTCACTGGAGACTGGCCAGGCAACATCAGGTGAAGCCATAATGGTCTTTCAAGAGTCTGTCTGAACCAAATGGGTAGGCACGAGTGTGGTCAAGGTTAGGTCCTAGCTCTGTCACTTACCAGCTGTGCGCCTTGGGCAATGGATGACATTTTTTTCTTGGACAACCAGCATCCATTCCTCATCCTAACACTACCCCAAATTTCCTTTGAGAAACTACTCCAACCCTTGTCTCAGCCTCGTCATCACTGGCCTATAGTGACTGGTTTTGGGATGGCACAGAATGCCATCATGGCCAACGAGGCAGGAGACGCTTACGTGAATAAAGGACTCCTCTCTCCCAGAAAGGGTCCCTCTCCATTTGTGGTCAGCACTGTGTGAAAATGACTGGAATTATGGCAGCATTCTTCTCCTACATAAAGGCACAAACCATTTTGAAGGGCTGGAGGATGAAGTCACAACTGCACAAGATAGGGCAAACACAGGAATGCTAAGGCCAACCATGTTTGAGCTGCTGGATCAATATTAACCTCAAGACTGCACTTCATCTGGCATTTTCAGTGACATGAAATTTCACCATTTAAGCCAATTTGGTTTTTCTGACTCTTGCACCCAAAAATATTAAGTGGTGGCATGATGCCACTTACCTCAAAGATCTTTAATATCAAAGTGCAAAGTTTGTAGGTGCTAATGTGAAAGGTTGTTACTGTCTGCCCTATACTCATCATCCCCTTGGATGCTAAAGATGTCTGGATTCCAGTTCTTCAAGCTCTCTCCTACCCCTTCCCAATCAAACAGGTTCACAACTTCCAAACACATCATTCAGAAGTTTTTAATAAACAACTTCATTATAAAAACTTTTTTTTGAAAATGTAATTCTGCAGAACATTGAAAAATCTACTTTAACAAAGATAGGCCCTGTGCATTTTCTAATGGCACTTATATTTTACAATTAAAAACCTTGTTTTATATAAAGCCAAAAATACTCCAAGAGGTTATTCACTGTGTTTACAAAGTGCTAGAAGGTTTTGTCTTGTATTTTTCTCTCTTTAAATAATCTGGCGTTCCGAAAGAGTGGCTCCAAAGCCTTGACCACTGGGAAGGAGGGAGGGAGGTGTATGAGAAGTGGTGTTTCAGGAGTTCTAGTGCCAAACAGTAGGAGGTGGAGAGGTGCACTAATGGGGAGAACCCGCTAAGGAAGGAAGCTCACACCCGAAGAAACTGAACTGGAATGCTTCTTCCAAACCCCTCCATAGAGGCACTAGATTATGATGGTGGATCCTTCTCCTGTCACACCAGTACACCCCTTTCCCTCGCCACAGACCCTACTCTCCAGTGGTGAGGTTACAGCCAATTCCTTCCACAGCAGGTTCAGAGTTCCAGGAGAGGCCAGGGTGGGGTCCCAGAGGAATCTGGACTTTTCTGGCCAACACCTGCCTAAGGCAAAGTTTCTTATTACATAAATATCCTTGTTAAAAAGCAAAATATTGATCCTGTACAATATAAACTGTTAAAAAAAAATCGTGCTTAAAAACAGCTCCTAGATAAGAGAGGAGGTGGAGAGAGGGTGGAGAAAACAGCTACCAAAAAGAAGGGGGGTGGAGACTTAAAGGGCTACTAGGGGAAAGTTTAGGGCAGTGAGAGAATTTCAACTTAGGACAATATCTACGAGCAAAAGAAGTAATCACACCTGCTTCCCAGATTTCCATTAACAAAATGCCATTGTAAAAGGGTGAGGGAAAAAACCTCATTGTTATTCCTTTCCCTACCTCTCACATCTCTAAGATGTGCACAGATCCTCTGAGCTGACACAACTGGGCATGCTATCCCCTGGCCCCCAGGACTGCACTCAACCCTGACCAGCTACTGTGCAGAGGGGGAGTTGCCTGCCACTGTTCAAGGCAGCTCATGCTGACAGAGGTTGGAGGTGGTGGGGGGAAGGGAACATCACCCCTTTTCCTGGTCCCCATTTGGTCTCTGCCAACATGCCGTGGCTCCTGTCCTGGGCAGAAACCCCTAGGCTCTCATGGCCTCAGTAAGGGTACTGAAGTGGGTTTGGTACTGAGTAGGATAAAGCTATTCTTATCCTTTGAACCAGGCCAATATGGACTTTTTTCTTTTTTTAAATTTTGGGGAGGTTTAAGAAATGGCTGGGTGTCTATGGTCCAAAAAAAAAAAAAAAAAAAGGTGAAGGCAAATGTTCCTCTGCACCAGCAAAGTTCACAGTGATAGGAAAATTCCTTGTGGGTAGGAAGGGCATTGAAGGAAGAAGAAAAGAGGAATAGGACGGAAGGAAGAAGTGAGGGGAGGGGCAAGGCCCCAGTTATAAGGTTTTAAATAGTTGCTTTGCCTGTCCTATGAGTTTCCCAGCATCACTAATGGGGGAGAGTATTCAAGGAAGGGACAGGAAAGAGCAGGCAAAGAGGAGGCGACTCTTCTAACAGCCCAAGACTTTATATTCTGTGGCCAGAGGCCCATTTGCCTCTGTAAACGAAAGATGCAGGGAAGGTGGCAGGGAGGGCTGAGGGTTGCTGGGTCTAGTGATGAAGATCAGAGACGACAAGGAGAATGGCAGCAGAGTCCTGTTTGGATCCTCACATACCATTTCCTATATACGAGTCCCAATAACATGCACAGCATGCAGGAGGCGGCTGCGTACCAAGGGGACGCTTTTAAAAGTAAACCTTAATTAGTCCCTGGGACTCACTGAAACTAATTTTTAGAAGCAAATCACCTACTCTGATTCTAATCTTGCCAGACACCTTTATATCTGGTTTTGTCTTTTTTTTTTAAAAGGTATCCCAAACTAGCCTGCCTAAATTAAAACATGCTTATTCACTCCACATTGCTTCCAATCAAGGGCCAGGGAGCTACATTATAAGGCTTTCACCTCAAAGGAAGAGTACTGGCCTGGGCTGAAGCAGAAGGCTGGGTCTTGGACCTGCTCAGTTCCTGATGATAAACCAAAGTGATTTCTAGACAGAAGGGGGACGGGGGGAGGACTGGGAAGAGGCTGAGGCGGTTCCTCGGTAGTTTGTCCTGAAACCCTAGTGGAGAAGCCAGTATGAGGCACCTGCTGAGAGAAGCGCCCAGAAACTGCTGGCTGCATCTGTAGGAGTTAACAGTAAAGAGGTAGGAGTGTGTTTCTGAATCAGAGTGGCAGTGTCTCAAGAGGGCCCCACACTGGTGGTCCCTGAGCTGCCTCCCTTCCACGAGTGGGAAGAGCGAAGCCCATGCAGAACTGAGATGAAGCAGGGGTGGGGTTCAGCTGGGCAAGAGCTGTGCTGTCTGTGGCAGGGAGCCCCACAAGTCAGAAGAGAAGAACTAATCATTTGTTGCAAGAAACTTGCTGAGTACTGGGGGCAAAAGTGAGAGGGGCCACAAAAGGAAGATGGAAGTTCTTTGATGGAGAGCAGAGAAGCCCAGGCACAGTGGGCCTGAGTCCACGGGACTGCAAAGTGGGAAAGAGGAGGAACACCGTAAAGAAAAAAGTTTGGTATGGGAGGCAATGATGTACACCCAGAGATTAGGACTCAACTATCTGCCCAGTCCTGACTTTCTGAAAACTCTTCTTCCAACAATTCCACAGCTTCCTGGAAAAGAGACAGGAGAGAGACAAATGAGGTCTCAACCCCTCCTTTGCTATCCACACCAGCCTAGAACCGGAGTCCCTCGTTCCAAGACTAATGATAAAAGCTCATGACATTCAGGGTGGAGATTAGAGAATTGGGGCGGGAGGTGATGGAAGTGGGCATGCCTTTCACTTCTTCCCCTCTCCAGTTCAAAAGGAGGATGAGGGGGTCATGACGTACTTGGAGAAAAACAGAATTGCAGACCTGTGAGAAAACCGCTCCAATCTTCTTGCCTGTCTCCTGTGGACTCTGCCGAGGAAGGCAGGAACAGACACAGTCATGGAAGATGGCAGAGACTGAAGCAGTCCAAAGTCAGTTTATTTCCCCACAGGGGAAAAATATGACCTCAAGTGAAGAGAAGTCAGTGAGACCCGACTCCGCCTTGTAAACAGGGCTCCAGTTAACACCAGGTACCAAATGGTTCCGGCTGGTGCCAACTGGAATGGACTGGTGGGAATGGATTCACGGTGTGTAAACAATGTTCACTGCAATCATTCTAAGGCTATACAGCTCAGCAAGGGAGGTGAAATGGTGTGTCTGAGGCGACTGTGTAAACGGTACCGTTGCTGGAAAACACTGAAAATGGAGGTGCTAGGACAGGAGGGATGGAGGTGATGGGGAAGAACAGAGGCCCTCTCTCCTGCCTGTTGGTTGGAAGCAGGCGATGGACCCGCTGCAGCAGGGCCTGACCAACTGCTGTGGGGTCTGCAGGCTGGGACCAGAAGACGGGCTTCTTGGGCTATTTCTCTAGAGGTCATCCAAAGTAAAACCCTCTGTGTCTCCAAGAGCCCTCTCCCTTCTCCAAAGAGGAGGAGGTTCTGATGCTTTGGAGAGGGAGAGGGCTAGGTGTGGCTCCCGATTCAGATTAAAAAAAAAAAAAAAAAAAAAAAAAAGTAAAAATACCTGAAGTCCTATTGTATGAAATCTTTTCATGGGGTTGGGGCTCAAGGCTCCTCCTGGAACTGATCCTGGAGCCCAAGCCCCCAAACCAAGTGCTCCATACAGATACTGAAATTTTTCTTTTTGAACTCAGCTCTGAAAGCTCAGCTGCCTTCATGGGGGATGCATATGGGGTAGATACTGAGACTCCCTGACAGAGCCAAGACTGAGCTGAGGTCCTCCTTGGGGCTACTGGAATGCCTGGTGGAAACGAGGCAGGGTGGTGGTGCTCAGGCCAGAGGTGAAGACAGGGGGCAAGGAGTGCAGAGGCCCAAAGTTCAGCGGTCCCCCAGCTCCCGGGGAATCTTGAGGCTGAGCTTGCAAAGTGGTGAGCAGGGGCTGCGCCTCGGCCTGGGAGTAGCCCATGACCAGGCCTCCTGTGGCCCCGGGTGGGTTACACGGGGGCAGGTTGAGAGGAAGAAAGCCCAGTAAGTGGGAGAAGTCCACATTAGCAGCGCAGAGGGCCTCAGAGAGGTTGGCGGGGCTCTTGGTGAGCAGTGCTTCATCTAGGAGGGCCGCAGCTGCCGCCGGCTGAGGTGAGGCGGGCTGGGGTTCAGCGGATGAGAGAGACAGGCTTCCAGGAAGCTCCGCCAGAAAACTATCCACCTCCACTTTGGGCAATTTGTCGGGCAAGTATGAGGTAGATCCAAGCTGGTATTTTGGAGGAAGCTGAGCCGGGGAAGAGATAGGTGAGGACTCCAGAGGGTAGCTCATACCCATGGGCAGCGTGTTGTGCACCAGGGAGTGTGGCACGCCCGCACTGGGCATGGTAGGGATGTGGGCACCATACATGCCCATGGGCAACATGCCAGGGAAGGCCTTGGCCCCCATCACGTCCCGAGAGGCCATGCACAGCACGGGGCTCAGCTCTTCCTTCACACTGACTGTGGAGCTGCAGCTGAGTAGGCCTAACATGTCCACTGGCTCTGTCTTGATCTTGAGCAGCTCTTGCGAGTGACTCTTCTTGACATGACGTGTCAGGTGGTCTTTGCGGCCAAATCGCTGGGCACAGTACTGGCACAGGAAGTCTTTCCGGCCTGTGTGGACCACCAGGTGCCGCCGCACATCCTTACGAGTATAGAACCGCCGGTCACAGTGGTCACAGGGGTGCTTCTTCTCCTTGGTGCCACCTGCTACCCGGCGTGAGTGGGCCTTCAGGTGCTCTAGCAGGGCCTGGGTACTCTCGAAGGTCTGCAGGCACACCTTGCAGCTGAGGTCACCACTGCTGGCGGCATGCATGGCCAGGTGGCGCCGGTAGCCCAGCTTCGTATTGTAATTCTTACCACACTCAGAACAGTGGAGGGCCTCTTTGTTGGGGTCATGGGTCTGCAGGTGGTTCCGCAGATGATCCTTGCGGTGAAACATCTTATCACAGTACATGCACTGGTGGGGTTTCTGGGCTGAGTGAGTGGCCATGTGCCTGGAGATAGGGATGGAGGACAGAGGAGAAAGAAATGAGATCACAAGGGCTGGCTAGACAACTGAGTTGTCCACTAACAGGCAACCAGACACAAAAACTATGGTACAGCCATGCAATGGAATGGAATACCACGCCAACTGTATTCTATAGCTATCCCTGACCACCTGCAAAATCACATGTACTGCTATTCTTTGCAGCACTGATTTTAGTGGCAAAAAATCAGGAACAATCTAAATGTCCATCAATAGGGAATTGATTAAGTTATTCTATGTCCATAAAATGACTCAACTTTTTTTTTTTCTGGCCATGAGGCTTGTGGGATCTTCGTTCCCCGATCAGGGATCGAACCTGGGTCCTCAGCAGTGAAAGCGCAGAGTCCTAACCACTGGACCACCAGAGAATTCCCAACTCAACTTTTTAAAATAATGGCAGCTTTATACGTACCACAGGTAACAAGCTCCTAGATACACTTAAGTCAAAAAAACCCATGAGACAGAACAGTGCCTATGGAATGGTACTATACATATGAAAAGAGGGAAGATATATGTATGTTTGCTTGTATGAGCTTAAAATATTTCTGGAAGGCTACACAAGAAACTGACAACACTGGCTACCTATGCGGAGAAGAAATGGGCAGCTTTTATGGGTGTGATGGAGAATTTTCATTATATACCTTTTGAATTTTGAATGCATTTCCTTTGCAAAAAAAAAGCGTATTTATAAAAATTTAAATGACACAATAAAGGGAAAATGAAATGTATCTAAACTTCCTGATCTGGAACAATATCCGAAGATATAGGGAGCCAAGTCAAAAAAGGAAGTTCAGTATAGTGTGTATTGTAATACAATCCCCTGTGAAAATAAAGAAGGAAGGGAATACACGTTTGAATGTCTCAACAAGGACATACAAGAAACTGCCTTTGGGGAGGAGAACAGTGGCTTCGAGTGTGACAATTCATTTTTCACTGCATGTCCACTGGTACCATTTAAATTGTTTGCCACACAAAGCAGCAACATTCAATTTTAGCATATGTGCTGCCGAAGCGAGCACAGCAGCAACATTTAAAAACTTTTTTTTAGTGATCTGGCACCTCAGTGTCCCTTGGTTTGCTCCTGCTCCTTTCTGTCTGGAAAGCAGCTCCGAATCCGGGAACTGCAATCCAGAGCTCCATAGTACATTCAGAATCAACTCAGCAAGACTTTGGAGTCCCACGGTTTGCAAGCCCTGTGTGAGATGTGTGATTAACGCTGTTCTCCCTAAGAGGCTGAAACACAGGGCAGCCCCACCCACCAGTCAGTAAGTGGCAGAGGCTGAATTTAAACACAGACCTTTTTGAGACCCAGGTTCACTTAGGTATGCCACTGCTGTCTCTAGCACAGCACCCAGTGATTCTTATCAATCGTACCCATTACCCGCATGCTATGTGTGAATGCTCACACCTATGAGGGTTACTATTAACCTCCTGTGACACAACTGGCATGAAAACGTATGAGAGGGAGATGCTGAGTGATCCACAGTCTATTTCCCTCATTTTGAAGGTGAGGAAACAAAGGCCTAGAGAGGTTTAGTAATTCACCTAAATTACAGTGACTAAGGGTGGAGTCAAGGCTCCTGTCTCCTGGCCTAGGACCTTTCCTGTAGCCTCCCACTGACACTCAGACTGTCACTAAGAAAGTCTAAGAGGACAGCCCCAACTGGAATTCACCTAAGACAGAGGAGCACACAGAATCAAAGCATTCCTGAGGACAACAGAACTGTCATGAGGGCAATCCTGGCCACACGCTACCCTGTTACCTGTTTTAGTTCCTTCCTATCAACTGTTTTCCAGACAAGGAACTGAGGCTTTCTGTGGTCATCCTGTCCTTGTATTTACTCATTTACTGTCTGTCCCTGCTACTAGACAGTAAACTCAAGGAGGGCCAGCACCCCCATCTGTCTGGCTCACTATTCTGTCCGTATCACTGAACACTGTGCCTGGTATGTGGCAGGAGATCAATAAATAATAGTCAAGAGATAAATGACTGTGCATCAGGGAAGTCTACATTTTTGGTAAAGGGCATGTTCATGGTCCTCTGACGGAAAGGCAAGGATAAAATCAAAATTACGTCCGAGCGGGCCCCCCTCCCTTCAAAGCTGCTCTGTCATTATCTGCTTTACACCAGGGCTTTCACATTCCATTTCACTTTAAGTAGGGGTTCTTGGGCTTAGAAGTTTCAGGAAATCTTCCAACCCAGAGGACACCAGGGACTCTACAGAGACATAAGTAATCATCTGAGTGGCATGCTAGTTCAGTAGAAGAGGTACTGCAGGACCTAAGAAGCTATAGACCTTGGGTAAGTTACTTCTCCACTCTGCGCCTGCACTTTAAAATGTACAGATTGGATCTGAGGGTCTCCTTTTCCTTCTAAACTTCTAAAACTGATTCCTAATTTGGGGCTAATATTCTGACCATTACCTGACATAGGTGGGGAAAGCAGCACAGGCGTACCTCAGAGATATTGCAGGTTTGGTTCCAGACCACTGCGATAAAGTGAACATCACAATAATAGGAGTCACATGAATTTTTTGGTTTCCTAGTGCATATAAAAGTTATGTTTACACTATACTGTGGTCTATTAAGTGTGCAATAGCATTATGTCTAAAACACCAATGTATATACTTAATTAAAAAATACTTTATTGCTAAGAAATGCTAGCTATCATCTGAGCCTTCAGCAAGCTATAATCTTTTTTTGTGAGAATTACCAAAACATGACACAGAGACATGAAGTGAGCAAATGCTGTTGGAAAACTGGGCCAACTTTCTTGACTGAGAGTTGCCACAAACCTTCAATTTGTAAAAATCGCAGTATCTGAGAAGTACAATAAAGTGAAGTGCAATACAATGAGGTATACCTGTATTGAAAAAAAAAAATTCTATCTAGTTTGTTCGTGGCTATCCGATATTGTACCCATCAGATTCTAGTGTTTGAATAAAAAATACCACCATTATTTTTCAGTGAGTGACCTCAAACGGCTGACGTTCAGGGTACACTTATGGGACAAATTAACCTCTACTCTTCTGCCACAGATAAAGTCCCACACTCAGTGGAGTCTCTCTGGCTTTATCCTCTGGAAACCTCAGGGCAGGAAGAAGTATGGGAGTATCACCTACCTATACAGCTTGTACTTGGAGGCAAACGCCTTGCCACAGTGCAGCTGAGGGCAGCTATACGGTCTCTGCTCTGGATGGGGGAGGCTCTGAGGCCTCAGCTTCTCCCCATTTGAGAAGGGTGTCCCCGAGATTTCACATTGGCACTTCACTTGACTCTCCGCCTCCCGGCCCCGAGGCCTGGGAACTAGTTTCCAGCCCACTTCCTCCTCCTGCTTTGCATCTTGAATCCAGGGGGGTACGCTGGTGAAAAATGTGGTCATGGCAAGGCTAATGGCGAAGGGCCATGTTATTGAGAAAGCCTCCCCATCAGCTCCACAGGGCTCTGTGCTCTGTCACAGCCTCCAACGCAGCCTTCAGAAAACAATCTCTTCACCTGAAACATCAGAACACCTGGTGTTAGGGAGCCCAATACCATGAAAACATGGGCTCTGGAGGCAGAGAGGTCCCCGTTCCATCCCAGCCCTTCCACTTAGAAGCCATGTGACTTTCAGCCAATTACTTATTTCCCTGAGCTGTTCCCTCATTTACAAAATGGGCTTAATAATCTCCTACATCATAAGGATCTTTTGAGGATTAAATGAGATAATAAATACAAAGCATTAAGCAGAAGGCTGGGCACCTAGTGCTTAGTGGTAACTATTATTACAAGTACCACCTAGGCTAATAGGAAAACAGGATAATCAGAGGAAGTAAAAGCCCTAAACTCCAGACTTTCCCTTCCAACTTCACTTTTACATCCTTTCCACTAAATTTAGAAATAGCAGCACCTCCTCCTCCTCTTCACCCTACCTCCTCCTCACTTTCTACAATTCTCCTCATAGAGGTGCTAAGGAGCAATAAAATGCCCAAAAGGCATCAGAGGAGAAAGAAGCCATTACTTAGGAAATTTACACCCTGGAGAGTCAGCCCCTGCGCCAGATGTGTTCCTTAGCAGATGTGTTTCTTAGCAGCATATCAACATCAAGAGGTTCTGTCTGAGGAAGGCAACAGCAAACTCAGCATTTCCACTAAACCAGTACTGGTCCTGTCCCGCCCTCAACCACCACTCTGGGTCTCTTGGTCTCAGGGCCCAAACCATACTTCTTTAGCAAAGTCCGTTGAACACGCAACGTGTTGAGTGGTGCTGAGGATCCCAAAGACCCTCATAGAACACATGCATGTCTCCATTATGAGCAAGTAACACATTTGCATTAGAACTTAGACGCCATCACAAAACTCTGATTCTTTGAGAGTTCAGATCACATCTCTTTCATCTCCACACACCTAGCATCTAGAAAAGGACTTTCAACTTTCTTTTAGATGAATAAATCAGTCATTGAATGCAAGTGGATTCTTATTGGCTAACATGCTCAGGAAGTTCTGGTTTAAACTGAGTTCCAAAGTGGGGAGCCAATATCTTGAAGTCTGATGCTTTCTACTGGGCTGTGGAGTGGGGCGGGGGAGCAAAGGTGACACAACTTCTTTCCTGACTCAACTCAGAGAAAGAGAGAAAGGGCATTACCGTACTGATTCTCAAAAGGGGGACAACAGAGCCACATTCACACTCACAAGCTCATCACACGAGATTACCAACCCCAATGCAACTTGCTATAACAGGGGGATTTCCTTTGAAGAGGTCATGCCAAAATTTGGTCATGAGGCTTTTCCATGTGAAGGGAGCAAAAGGGGTATCTGGGGGTTGTCCATGAGCATCTGGGGAGGGCTCCAATTGCACGAACGAGCTGTGGGCCAGAGAATGCTGGCTCAGCTCATTAGCACCTGCTGCTCACAGTGACCATTCAACCAACAGGCTGGCCGTGAACGAGATGATGGGATCAGCGGGTTTATGCCCGAGAGAGCTTTGCTCATCATTAACATAAGCTACGTCCTGTTCAGGAACCATTCCTCTTGTTGAAGAAACACTGCAATGTAATATGATAAACATCTCCCTATCACGAGTGGAGATTTGCCTAGAAAGATCTGCACAAAGGTGGCTGCATTTTGTGTGAGTCACGTGTTAGCAGTAAAAACTAGTCCCACTTGAGCCTTCGAGTCATCATGGCATATTTGCCTGCTTCACGATAAACCTCAAAGGCCTCTGATGTCTGGCTTTCATCGTTTAAGTCCCCTCCTTCTTCCAAAGGGTGGAATTACCCGTTTATAATACCAGTGATTACTAGGCAGCTTGGAATTGGGTAGAGAGCGAGCACGAATTTGAACATCTAGTTTGAAGGGAATTTCCCCCACCTTCAAAGTCAAATTCTGCCCCACCCCCCCGTCAATATGTGAAATCATGCACCTCAGCCTCCGGAAAGTTGGGAATGGCAGCCAGAGGGAAGCAAGTCACATCACTTTGGCTGATGTGAGAGAGGAGCCTAGCTTTGGAAATTCCACACAAACTCAGAAAGAGAACAGTATGTCCCCCACCTCCCACACGTCCACCTCATCTGTTTTCCTGAACAAGCACAAACAAGACACAGCAGTTTAGTATGCTGCTGCTGGAAGAGTAATGGGCTTCTAGGAAAGAGGCTGATGGTGGCTAAGAAGAGCTCTCAAGGTTGTACTGATAGAACCAAAGAAGGAAGGCAGCAGCCATGTGCTTGCCTTGATTTGCACTTAATGGGGCTATGGCTTTAGCGTTACCTTAGGAACCCTTCTGGAAATCTAGTTTTTCTCCCTCTGTCCCTTGTCTGCAAACTCCTTTCATCCAGGAAGATTCCTGGGCCTCTCCCACATTATCCGAAGGCCTATTCCTTCAGACATCTTCCTCTGCAAAACTGTGAAAAAATTCTGCTTCTCTTTCAAAGCTGCTCTTCTGGTCTCATACTCTAACCTTAACAACTACAGAAGCTGACAGAACCTGTTCCCATAAAACAAACACAATCAATCCCTCCCAGTTACTGGTGTGACTCGGTATATTTTCATCCTAAGATTCCTTCTGGAGTCTGATATGAAGAGGGAGGTATTGTGGAAAGAACCTTGGACTTGCTATCAGAAGACTGCCACTTACTGGCTGTGAAACCATGGGCAGGTTACGTAGTTTCTCTGAACCTCAGTTTCCTCAATTTCTAAAATAGACATTTGTTCTCCTTACCTATAAAATTCTCATGGAAGATTCAGTGAAACACTCTTGAAATGTCTGACATAAAACGTGTAAATACAAACAGTGCTGTCTCTGAGGTCTAAACTGTGTCTCTTTTCCGCACGGGGCCTGAATAGTACTACTTTTTTTTCCTCCCTAGATGAGTCTTCTCAGGCCTCAGAGTGAGTTTCCTTCCCTTCCCAGCATCTCCCCAGAATGCAGCCTTCCCCTTTTCCCTCACAATTAACCCTCAGCACATCCCCCGGAGCCAGTCCCCCTTACTTTATCTTCCTCCAGCACCATATCCTGGGCCTGAGTTCCCTCACTGTAGGAATCTCCTCTATTATTAAGGCCCCATACCCCAAATACAAATGCTTGCTAAAAACTCTGTATGGCCCTCTTTGGAAGCCTTTAAAAGAGACAAATCGCTTCCTCGTCTGTCTGTCCTCTGTTGTGTGCCATGATGCCTGCTGCCCTCTGATGAAACTATAGTTTTTATGGTGTTACATCATCTCTATAGAGACTGCGTTCTTTCTCCATTATTAGCCTGTTTCCTCATCTGTAAAACTAAAAATACTTACCTCACAGGCTTGTTGTAAGGATTATTTTAGTCAGGTATGCAAAGGACTCAGCACAGGGCTTGGCTTGCTCTAAGTACCCAACAAAAGGCAGCTATTATCTTTGCCTTTGTATAGAGTTGCATGTTCCCACCTTCTGCTGCCACAGTTGAATTCTCTCAAACCTCCCCCCAAAACTGTTGAGAAATAGCGCCCCTGCACCAAGGAAAGGGTTAATCTGTAAGTGTTCTTAACTAGAGAGACCCACAGAGGATTAACAGCTCCACTTCAGTGACTACCCTAAAATAGCTTTTATCCCTGCTGCCCAAGAGCTACTTGGGGATCTGAAGAACTCAATTCAACACCTGCCGAGGAGGAAACACACCCAGGAACTTTCCTTGCGGTGGACACAATCTTCCCTTAAGCAGAACCCAAAATAGCAACTGGGAAATTATAAATAGACTTAGAGATAAAAAACAGGTCCTGACCTGGGCATCAGAAACAAATCCAAAAGACACACTGACTGACTGGAGAACAGTGAGAAGGAAAGGGGGAAATGGGTATAGCTGCCCCCCACAAAACACACACACAAACACACATACACTCCAGAGTGGGGGGGGGGAGAATTAAATTACAGGGAGGCTGAAGCGTCTCAATGACTTGCATCATTCCAGGAGACATCAAACAGGATTAACAGGGGCTGCTAGTTCTTCTATCGATGTAGATGGACCCTTTTTGGAGTCCTTTTGATTCATGATTTCCTCTGATTCCCGCTGCCTCCCACTCCTAAGGAGGCCTTGAGCAAATGGCTGCAACTCACAACAGCCCCATTTTCCCCGAGAGGAAACCTGATTAGACACCCCCCCCCACCCAATCCCGTGGCCTCACCTTGGGCGGTAGGGTTAGCAACCCCAGGCGAGACTCTTTCAGAGTCCCAGGCAGACAGGTGGGAAAACACACAGGCCAGGTCACAGGAACACTTGCTGGTGAAAGTACCAACTCCCCACACCCGATGTCCCCTTATCTTGCACCTTACAAGTCCCTTTCCCCCACCGAGATGGGGCCAGGACAGGATTTGCAGGGGATAGCCTGTCTTCTGGTTCGTTTCTAGACCACCATACTGCATGGGGGGAAAGGTTAAACGCCCCTGGGCTGGGAGGGCTGGGGGTAGACGGCTGCCGGACCAGGGACAGAAATTCAGGAAGAAGTCTGGAGGTCTCAGGAATGGAAGGGAGGGAGGAGCAAGTTATCTCGATCCCTAAGAGACCCCCACCCCACCCTCCGCAAAGAAAGAGAGACGGTGGGGGGTGGGGGATGGATTACATGGGCTGGAGAGTTAAAGGGGCTGAAGATAAAAGCGAATTCCCTGAATTTCAAGAGTCTCAAAATGGTACCGGGTGGAAGCTGTCTAGAGTTTGGGAGTACGATCGCCGAGGAGGGAACTATAGGTAGAAATTATTTGGGTTCCCCAGAACCAAATAATTGGGGGAAGCCTCAAAAGGGGTTATGTGGTTCTGGGAAATGAAACAGAGGAGAAAGAGCGAACTATTTGGAGCAGGAAAGGGGGTTATGTGGGTCCGGGTAGGCGTGTCTGAGAGGAGAGAGCAGGTGCAGTTTATCTGCGTCCCCCAGACCCGGGTCCCTGGTAAGGTCAGCAGCGCGTTATCTGGGTTTCCAGGGAGCCTGCGGGGTCGGGAGTGGGGACCCCCCCCCCCAGGGCTGAGGCTCCAGGTCTCGGAAGGGAGGGGGCCAGCGGGGTTTCTTCAGGTCCCCCAGACCCAGGTATCGGGTCCGGGGAAAGTTTTCGTCACCCTGGGGCCTATCTGGGCCGGGCTGGCGCAGAGGGGGCCTCGGGTCGGGGGTGTGGGCGACCGCGCTGAGGGGCCAGAGATGAGGGGCGCTGCCACTCCGGGCGCCGGGCGCGCGGGTGCAGCGAGACTGCCTCCCGCCCCGCTCCCCGCCGTCCCCCGGGGCCCTCGCCCACACTCACCGCGCTCCGGGCCCCGCGCTGCGGGCCGGGCCGCGCTCGGGCTCCGCCAGGCCCGCTCAGGCCCCGGTAGTGGCGGCGGTCGGGCCATTGTGCGGTGCATTCTGGGAGCCGCACGAGCGGGCGTTCTGCCCGTGGAGGGGGCGGTGCCGCGGGCTCTCTATGGTCCCGCCTGCCCGCCGGCTAGAGCGGCCGGAGCGGCGCGCGGGCGGCGCGCGGGGGCTGACGGGAGCGGGGCGGACGCTCGCGCCCTTCCTTCCCTCCCCGCCTCCGAGTCGCGGAGCGCCCTGGCTCTGGGGCCGATATGGGAGTCGCCGCGTGGGCATCGTCGCCCCTGCCGCCGCGTGTGTCTCTCCTGCTGCTGCTTCTGCCGTTCCCGGGGCTGCCCGTGGGCTCCTGGGACCCGGCGGGTTACCTGCTCTACTGCCCATGCATGGGTAAGGCCTCCCGAGCCTTCTGTCCAAATGGGGAAACTGAGGCCCAGAGAGGAGAAGCAATTTCTCTGAGGCGCCCAGAGACGCCTTGACAGGTCCAGGAAAGGACCCCAGCGCGGGGCAGGGCCTGCTCCTCGCCTTTCTGCCCCAGTTGCAAGGGCACCGAGGGGTGTCCAACCTTCCGTTTGGCAGATGAGAAAACTGAGGCCGGGAGAGGTTACAATGTGTCTTGCGCAAGGCCTAAGCCAGCCCCGAGTCCAGTAAATGGAGTTAGTGGGGCAGGACTTGATGTCACTGACCCAACGCTGGCTCTGGGCGATTCTTTCATTCATTCAACACATATTTATAGGGCACCTACTGTGTGCCCAGCCCTGTTCTCTGCTCCAGGGATACGGTGGTGATAAGACAGAAAGCTCCAGGCCCTTGTAGAGCCTTCATTTTAGTTGGGAAAGACAGACCATAAAAGATAAATATAAAAAATAAGTAACTGCATAGTATTTATGGATGAGTGCTATGGGAAAATAAAATAGAGCAGGGTAAGGGAGAATCTAAAAGCTGGCTTAGGAGTGCTATTTAAATGGGAGTGGTGGATCGTCACTGTTAAAGTTATTTCTTCTTAAAATCCTTCACACTCCTAACCATGATGATGTTGCCCTCTGCGCATCATCACCACACCCTTCTCCCCAGACCCTCCAGCTGCAGGCACAGTTATCCTTTTCTGTTCCTTACACATACTCAGGTCCTGCAGCCTGTGCTAGTCCCTCTGCTGGGGAACACCCTCCCCTTGCCTTGTGCCAGACCAACTCCTTCCCATCCTCAGGCCACAGCTTAAATGTCACCAGAAAAGACTTCACTGACCTCAACCCAAATAATCTCCTCCTCATTGTTCTCCATCACCAAACTTTTTTCACTTCATTTTTGAACTTATCAAAATTTATCACTGTATATTATTTGTTTATATGTTTACTGTCCCCCTACCTGGACTGTGAATGCCTTGAAGGCAGAGACCTTGTCCTTCTTGCTCACTCCTGTGTCCCAGCACCTAGCAGAGAGCCTGACACATTGTGGCCTCTCAACAATCTTTGTGGAATGAATGAATGGATGCCATGCTGGGGATAACAGAAAGAGTCAGACAGGGACCTTGCACCTGAGGCATTCACAGGCTGAGGAAACAGCCAAAGGCCGGGAAATGGGAAAGGACATTCTAGGAAGAGTGAAGAACCACAAGTAACTCATATCCAAGGTGGGAGGCAGGGGAGGGGAACTGAATATGGCAGAGGGGTAGTGAAAGGATCCCAGTGAGTGAGGCATTGGAGTTACCCCTTCACATGCAGATGGGAGGAAATAGAAGTAGAAGGTCACTCCTGGCTGATGGAACAGCAAGAGCAAAGGCATGGGGTGGGGATGGGAAGTGTAGAGCATGTTTGGGAAACAGCAAAGAACCTGGAGTGGCTGAGGCAGAAGAGGCACGGCCTGAAGGGCCTTGACTGTCAGACCCAGGAGTCCAGACTTGATCCCATGCTGCCAGCTCCCGTGGCTCTCATTGGTGTCCTGGCCCTCCACACTCCTGGCTCTGCATCCTTTCTGAGCCTTGCATGCCCCAAGCCCTCGACGCCATAGTCCTCACTTCACCTGCAATATACCATCCAGGGCGCTTTGGGAACCAGGCCGATCATTTCTTGGGCTCCCTGGCATTTGCAAAACTGTTGAACCGCACCCTGGCTGTACCTCCTTGGATTGAGTACCAGCATCACAAGCCTCCTTTCACCAATGTGAGTACCTCCTGCTGTTGACCCTTGTCCACCTTTCCCTAATCCTGCTCACCTCTGCTTGACCCCAAGTCTTTCTGTAGGCTTTACCTCCCACCCCTCTGAGTTTGCCCTACCTCCCCCCACCCCGCCCCCTGCCAGAACTGTCTTCCCTGGCTAACTGGCTAACATTTATCCAGCACCTGTTGTCTGCCAGGCACTGTTTCTGAGCACTGCATCAGGATTAGCTCTTTTCCTTCTCATCACATCCCTATGAGGAAATGGGTTTAGAGAGGTTAGGTAACTTACCCGCGCTCACACAGCTTGTGAGTAGTAGACTGGAATTCAAGCCCATGTCTCTCTGACTCCTGAGCCTGTGACCTGAACCTCCAGACTCCATTTCCAGCCTTGTTTGGTCCCACCCATTGGTCAGAGGTGATGGTTGCTATTATCAGTTCTGAAGGAGAAACAGAGGCACAAGTTGGTTAATAACATGTCCAGGGCCACAAACCGGAGCAGTCTGGCTCCAGCACTGCCTCTCACCTCATCAAGGGGTCCCTTAGCCTGGGAAGCCCAGCATCATGTAATTTCTTGCATGTTCTTTATGTCTTCCACCAGTCCTGTGTCTGTCATTGTTCACAATGTAACTCCAGGGGCCTGGCAGTAGGAACTGAATTAATATTTAGTGAATTGACTTTGAAAGTTTTTAATAAACTTCAAAAAATTATGTTTAGTATGTACAAAACACTGTACTTTATTCTTACAGCCTAAAACGTAGGTTTTATTTTTTCCTGCACATGCCTGTATTTAGAAAGTTTAAAAGCCAGAGTACCTGAGATCATAGCCTGGCTTGGCCACTTACTAGCCGTATAGCCTGGGCAGGGTACTTGACCTCTTTGTGCCTCAGTTTCCTCATCTTTAAAACAGGCTGGTAATAGTTGTTGCTACCTCCCTCAGTGAGTTAGTGATTGTGGAATGCCTCCCTCTTAGGATCAGCTGAAGCCATCAATGGAAAGTGCTTAGGACGCAGGGAGTCCTTAGTAACCGGGAGCTGTTGATGCTCTGACTTTTTGTACTCACTGTTACAGTTTAGACCTGGCCCGTTGGTCTCCCTGTGGTTTGCTTGCCTTCTCTCACCTTGCCTTCTCAGCTAGGAGTCTTTCAGAGTCTCCACTTCTTGCTTTCTACGGGTTACTCAACCTACCCCAGTTGGGCTCCCCTTCCCCACTGAGACTGTTCTCACAGAGGCCAGCCACTAAGGACCTCAGAATTGCCAAATCCAGGAGTCATTTCTCAGTCTTTATCTCAACTGACCTCCCGGTGGCACCTGGCCCCATGTGCCTCTCTCCTTCTTGAACTTCCTACTCCCCTGGCTTCCAAGACACAGCCTGTTCCTGCTTCAGCCCAACCTATCCACATTTTCCTCTTTGTGCTGCATCAGGGGCTCCTCTCTCCCCACCCACTGTTTAAATGTTGGTGCGTCTCCTCTTTCTGTTTGCTTATTAGCTGTGTGACTTCAGATGAGTTACCTAGATTCTGTCCACCGGGGTTTCTTCATAAATAAACTGGAGATGGTTGTATTCCTACCTCTTACAATTAGATGAATAAGTCCATGAAACATCATGAGTACAGCACCTGGCGCTAACCCAGCACTCAGTAAATATTAGTTGCTTTTATTACCATTATTTGCTTTGCTATAAGTTTCTGTTGACTCTTGGGCTTTCACTTTTCTCCACGTACCTCCCAAATTTACCTATGGCCCAGACTTTCCTCTGACCACAGGCCTCGTGTTTCTAACTCCTCCGCCTTTGGGTCTATTTGGATGACCCACAGGTAATCTGAAGTTCACAAAGCCAGAACTTTCCCCCTCAAACCTGTGTAACCACCTATATTTCCAGCCTTAGTTTATGTCACCTCCATTCACCTGGGCCAGGATCCTAGAAGTCATCCTAAATGCTCCCCTTTACTCTGTACTTCACCTCCCTTTACATTTTTTAACCTGTCCATGCTTCCCCATCTCTCGGACTTTTGGAGATGCTCAAAAATACGTGTTGAAACAAAACAAAGCATACAAAACAAAACAAAAATACATGTTGAATGAATACTTGAACAAGTAAAAGGACCATTGCAGTAGCCTCCTAATTCCTCTCCTTCCTCTTATCTTACCATCAGTACATTCTTTCTTCTGCCGCCAGAGTGATCTTTCAAGGAAGCATATCTCACATTATTTCTGCTTAAAATCCTTCAGCAAGACCTTGTTGCTAATAATTAAGGGTCTCGAAGTCTGTTCATTGGAACATCAATGGCTCGTGCAGGAATGGTGCAGTGGTTAAGTCAGTTTGGGAAATTGTGTTCTCAATTCCTCATTCCCCCCAAATTTGGAGATTCAAAATGCATGTTAGCGTATTAAAGGCCCTGAGAAGTTCTGTCATAAAGAAACCTGCTTAACATAGCATTTCCCAGGCCTGTTTATTTCTGGAGCCTTTTTATTGCAGAACCCTTTACCCACCTGAACTAGTGGAACATGCTTGGGAACTCTGACCTATAGGATAAAGTCTAAATTTTATTTCATGGTGTTCTAAGAAATTTTCTTAAATCTAGAAAAATACAGAGATTACTATAATCACCGTCCATGTATCTACCACTAGAAATGATAATCATTAATATTTTCTCATCTTTGCTTCATGTTTTCTTTTTGTTAATAAAAGAAATAAAAGTTTATAGATAAAGTCGTTAAAAGATTGTGTGTCTTGGCTCGAGGCTACTTCTAGTCCCTCCCCCATCCCCAGAGGCAACCACTATCATGGATTTAGTGTCTTGGTATGACTCCTTCCAAGTTTTTTCCTGTACTACTTCCATTGTGGCACTGAGCATCCTTTTATCCATCTCTTGGTACGAAGGGCAGGATTCTCTAAGGCAAATACCTAGAGGTAGAGGGCACCTTTAAAATTCTATTAGATGCTTGTAAGGGGTTACACTCCAAAGTAGTTGTTCCAAAATGTATACTTCTACTATCAGCCGTATCTTTTCCAGTAATTAGAGTTAAGCTTTTAAATTTTTGCTGGTCTCACAGGTAAGAAGTGGTGCCTTGTTGTCATTGTAATTTTCTTTTTCCTATTTCTCGTGAGCTTGCACATGTTTTGAGTGTGTTGGCTATTTGGGTTCCCTTTGCTGTGAGTTGCTCACTCCTATCCTTTGCCCATGTTTTCTCTTGCATCATTTGTCTTTTTTCTTATAAATCAGCAGGCATTTTTGAATATGAGGTGTATTACTGTTTGTTCTTTAGTTTGCAGATGTCTTCTCCCAGCCTCCGTTCTGACTGTGGTATCTTTTATCAAAAGTTGTTCATTGACATGTAGTCCAAGCTGTCTGGGTCTTAGAGTATATGGTTTTAATGAATGTCTCTGAAACAGCCACTAGGATACTGAGGAGGGGCCCTCGCCCCCTCCTTTTCCTCACTTTTCCTGTAGCTCCATGTGTCCTACCAGAAGTACTTCAAGCTGGAGCCCCTCCAGGCCTACCATCGGGTCATCAGCCTGGAGGACTTCATGGAGAAGCTGGCACCTACTCACTGGCCCCCTGAGAAGCGGGTGGCATACTGCTTTGAGGTGGCAGCCCAGCGAAGCCCTGATAAGAAGACATGCCCCATGAAGGTGGGTCCTGTGGGTCTGGGGGACCCTTTCTGCCTGTTCCAGGTCCTCTAGGCCCCTGAGACACTGTGCGATAGCAGTGTGTGGGAGAAGGCACCAGAAGGGCCTAGAATAGAAAGATGGAGATTTAAGTCCCATTTCTGGCATTTGTCAGCAGTGTCACTTTGGGCAGAGGACTTTGCTTCTTCTGAGCCTTTACTTCTGCCTACAAAGTAAAGACACCAGTTCCTGCTGTGTCTTGCTCATAAAGTATCAGTGAGGGCCAGGTGTAAGAGTGCTTGTAAACTGTAAAGTGCCACATCAGTAATAATCACTAATACTCACATAGCACTTACTACACACCAGTACCATGTTAAGAGCTTTCCACATATTATCCCACTTAATCCTTAAACTGTTCCATGAGGAAAGTACTGTTAATACCCCATTTTATAGAGAGGACACTGAATGCAACAAAGAGAGGTTTAATATTTTGCCCAAAATCATAATAGCAAATAAGTTGTGGTAATATGGCTCCATTGTCCACCCTCCTAACTTGTATACTTTCTTGCCTCTCAGCACATAAATGAAAAGCTGTTATATTTATCAGAAGTTTGTAAATTTCTGGCACTTTTGGAATAAGACAGTCCCCAACATGTGTTTCAGTGCTTATGCTACAGTCTGAGGAGGGTGGTTGGAGGAGCTGTGAAATTTGAGAAGGGAGACCTTGCTTACAGCCCCAACATTGCCCTCACTTACTCTGTGAGCTTGAGCAAGTGTCTTGTCTGGGTCCTGGTTTCCATCTTGAAAATAAGGGCATTGGATTAGCCGGGTCTTGAAGGTCTCTTGGAGCTCATAGTCCATGGTCCTAAATCCAAGGTTGACTTGCTCCCCAGACCCCCACCAGTGCTGCAGGGTCAGCGGCATATGGCACACGAGCAGGAAAGACTCCTTCAGGTATTGTGGTGAACGTTGCCTGCTGAAAACCAGACTGGAGGCCGAGCTGCCCTCCTCAGCACCCAGCCCAGAAATTACGACGTGATATTCCTACTGGCCCATCCTGTGAGAGTATTTCAGCCTGAGTCAAATCACCCAGGGTTCCCCCATCCACAGTCCCTTGGCCCATCCCCAACTGGCCTTCCCTCCTGCTCAGTAAGCCTTTTCCCACTCTCTTTCTCTAGGAAGGAAACCCCTTTGGCCCATTTTGGGATCAGTTTCATGTGAGTTTCAACAGGTCTGAGCTTTTTGCAGGCATTTCCTTCAGCGCCTCCTACAAAGACCAGTGGATCCAGAGGTATGTGGAGGGGGCAGCATTGCTGGGATTAGGGGAGAGGTGGGGGGCCCACGGGCATTCAGCACCTTCCTGGCCCTCTTCCCCTCTACCACACCCTGATGTATGAGACCAAAGGTGCGGCTGTTCTGTCTGTTGAACTTGGGATCCTATGTGATCTGTTCCCATCTCAACGCCTGACACGGTGGGACGTTGACCTGCCACAAGGTTGAGCAAGAGTTTATCAGCCAATAAAGGATGTCATAAAAAGAATATTGTGCAGTCACATGAGTCTCGATTTCCTCCTCTAGGCGTGAGAATCACTCCCCTGTTACCTTCCTCTTCACAAGGTGAAAATTGGAAGCTGCTTCTAGAGAAAAACAGCTTCAGGTGCAGACGGAGAAATGATGTCATCCTGATAGTAATTGGATGTGCTTTATTAATTGTGCTCCAGTAAGCCCTATTAAAGAACAAAAACTAGGTTAGCAGGGCATAGGCACAGGCTGTGAAATATTTATAGAGCATCCGTCACGTATGAGACGTAGTGCTCAAAGGCCAGAGGTGATGCATAAAAATGAGGAAGACCCAGTCTCAGCCTTCAGCGGGCTACAGTCTAGATATAATGATGACACTAACATAGTACATTTGCCCCTGATGCTGTAGTGTGGCAAGAAAGAGCGTGGGCTTAGGTGTCAGACCTGGGTTAGAAACCATGAGGGGCTTATGAATTCTTGTGAGGTCCCAGCGCTTGGCATTTAGTTAGCCAAAGATAGACTGACGCAGAGGAACGAGCACAGGCTCAGGATAAGACAGCCCTGAGCTCTGACCCAGCCCTACCTCTTTCTCAGATGACGCTGAGTGAGCCACTCCAGCTGTCTGGCCTGAGTTTCCTCCTTGGTTTAATGGAAGGAGCACTATGGTATCTGCCTCCAAGTGTATAAATCACATGGCACATAGTAGAGGGCCAGTCACTGTTACCTGTTACTATTATTCACATGCTTTATTTTATTTAAGTCTTTGAGAAATTTCATGAAATGGGTATTATGATCAATCTCCATTTGACAGGTGAAGAAACTGAGCTCAGTAAGGCTGAATAACTTGCCCAAGGTAATACAGCTATTGACTGGGCAGCAGGGGTCTGTGTGTAAGGCTTTCATAGGTAATAAGAACTAATATTTATTTAGTGCTTACTTGTGCCAGTTGCTGTTCTAAATCTTCACTACCTAAGTCTTCTAAGGTAATAGCTCGTTTAATGTTTCCATGAGTCTGGGGGACAAGTGTTACTGTCATCTCTGCTTTACAGGTAAGGAAATTGAGACAGAGAGAAGTGAAGTCACTTCCCTAAGGTCATGCAGCTTGAAGTGGCAGAGCTGGGATTTGAATCCAGGCAGCCTGACTCCAGAGCACCCATTCTTCATCAATGTAGAGAAAAGAGCTGTGCCTTTAATAGCTGCCAATTCCTATTTGGGACTTGCCTTCAGAGCTAGTTCATGAGCTACTGAGGATACTCAGTCCTGGCAGAGTCTAATCCCGCTCATTGTTGATCCCAGATAGGGAATTGTTGATTCCCATTTGATCACCTGCTTGGTTCTCCCCATTCAACTCTGAATGACCCAGAGCTATTGCCAGACGGCAGACCTGTCCTCAAAGGATGGAGATTTGCCTCTAAAATGCCAGGGGGAAAAAAAAAAACATGACACCAGCTCTAAAAGCAGCTCTAAGAGCAAATTCCAAAAAGCACACAGTCCTGGTTGGAAGAGAAGGGACAAGGCTCCATGGATGCATCAGTCGGACAATGTTGCTGAAACACTTGTTCATGGCTGCATGGTCTTGCTTCAGATCATTGAGTTGTAGGAATTGTGTAAGGGCTTGGGGAAGCTTGTGCCTCACAACCAAATTTTTGGGAAAGGAAGACTAGTGGGGAAGATGAGGTCCCTGGAGGCAGTTGGAGAGAGCTAGGACCACCTGGGCAGCTGCCTTCCTTCCACTCACATGTAAGAAGCACCGCCTGAGTGTCAAGCACTGGTGTGGATGCTGGGGAGACAGGCAAGAATAAAGCAGATAAGGCCCCTGCCCTGATGGAGCTGAGTCTAACAGGGGAGACAGTGAATACATTTTTACGTAAGATAGTCCCAGAAGACATAGTGCTGTGAGGGACATAAGCAGGTGATGTGTGATTGGCAGGCAAAGACCTTGTCTTTGTCAGCTTGGACTGCTATAACAAAATACCACAGACTAGGGGGCTTAAACAACAGACATTTGTTTCTCATGCTTTTGGAGGCTGGGATGTCCGAGATCACGGTACCAGCGTGGTCAGGTCCTAGTAAGGACTCCTTGACTTGCAGTTGCTGCTCTTACTGTATCCTCACATGTTGGAGAGAGAGCAAGCTCTCTGGTCTCTTATAAGGGCACTAATCTCATCACGAGGGCTCTACCCTCATGACCGTCTAAATGTAACTGCCCCCAAAAGGCCCACTTCCTAATACTATCACATTGGGAGTTGGGGCTTCAACATATGAATTGGTGGTGGGGCGGGGGCGGGGGCACAAACATTTAGTCCATAACAGATCTGAAGGATGAGGAGCCAGCCGTGCCAAGAGCTGGAGGGAAAGGTAGTTCTTCATGGTGGGAACATTGCAAGCTCTGAGGCAGGACAAGCTTGGTGTGGTCAAAGGGCAGAAAGGCCAGAGTGGCTGGTGTGGAGCATTTCGGGAGGAGAAGGGTAGGGTGTTCCCATCGTCCGTCACAGTGTAATAAGCCACTGTAACCCTCGGTAGCTCAAGGACAATTGAGAAGGATTGCTCAGAGTTCTGTGGGTCGACTGGGCTTAGCAGGGCAGGTCTTTGGTTTGGTTTTTGTTTTTCCATTTTCTTTATGGAATCCCAGCTGTCCAATCCATGTTAAACATCTAATTTCTTAAGATGAATACTCTTTGGAATACCCACCACATTTGGTGTTTTTTGTTTTTTTTTTTTAATAAGAAAATTAAACTTACTTATACTCCCATCACCCCTCCAGAAAAGTATTAGAATTTTGATATGTATACTTCCACCCTCCAAAATGGGTGTATTTTTATGTACATATACAATGTATACCTATACATATTAACTTAAAATGAAATTATTACATATAGTTTGTAATTGAGTAACTGTCTTTTCTGAGGAGTAATTGATATTTATCAGGTTAGTAAATAAATATCATTGGCAAGATCAGTTCTAAACATGTAAAAACATGAGATTTCAAAAAATGGTTAACTGGTGTGTATATGTGTATTCCACTCCATGCCAATGGAGTGTATTGGGTAGGGTATGTGTGTGGGATGTCCATTCATCTGTTGATGGACACTTGGGTTAGCTGGGCACTTCTTGCTTGTGGTCTCACATGGCTACAGTCAGCTGTCGGCTGATCTGAAGGCCCAACTGGGCTGCATGTCCAAGAGGGCTCACTCATGGCTGGCAGGTGGCGCTGGCTGTCATCTGGGAGCTCACCTGAGGCAGTCGGCTGGCATGTATACTCTTGACCTCTCCGTGTGGCTTGGATTTTGGACAACGTGGCAGCTGGATTCTGAGAGGGTGCATCCAGGGAGTGTGTGCTCCAAGAGACAGGAGGTGGAAGCTGCTGGCCCCCTAAAGCCTGGGCCTGGCATCCGGGACACTGTTACCTCTGCCAAATGCTATTGGGAGGGGACATAGAGCCCACCCAATGGGAGGAGACTTGAATTAACCTGCCATATAGAACAGGAGATTGGAGAAGTGGGCAGGGGTCAGACTGTGCAGGGCTTTGTAGGCCCTGGTGAAGCAGTCTGATAAGAATCCTGTGAGTGTTTGCAGGAGTGAGTTTTGAGAGTTTAAGTATTTTAAACATTTTCTTAAATAGTGGACACTTTCTTGCTGTAGAAAATTGTCCTTTGGGGGCAGGGGCATGGGTGTAGGGAGAATGGCATTAGAAAGGGTCAGCCGCTTCCCTGGCTCACTGTGTAACTGCAGATTGCTTCCCTTCTCTGGCCACAGTGCTCTATCTATAAAATGAAGGGATTGAGCAAGATCGGTCACTTTCAAACTGTTCTTTGAGTTTTAGAGTTCTGGAGAAGCGCTGTGTGCTGTGGGGGCAGCAACGGGGGCCAAGTTGGAACTGCTTGGTTCCCCTCCCCCACTGCCTTCAACCAGTAACCCTCTTGTATATCAGCTAGAAGTGCTGGTGGCCACAGGTCCGGGTGCACCAGGTTTAACTTAGCTACATGTAACAGAAAACCCCAAATAACAGCAGACTAGCAAGATAAAAGTTCATTGTTTTCTTAAGTAAAAGGATTGGGCTGTGCAACCCAGGGCTGCATGGCAGCTCCCTTGTGTCTAGGAATTAGGCTCCCATCTCTGCTCAGCCATCCCAGTACTGGCTTTTTTTTTTTTTTTTTTTTGGCTACACTGCACGGCATGCGGGATCTTAGTTCCCCAACCAGGGATCGAACCCCTGCCCCCTGCAGTGGAAGCGTGGAATCCTAACCACTGGACCACCAAGGAATTCCCCCAGTACTGGCTTTTATCCTTAGTGTCACCTCATGGGCCAAGATGACTCATGAAGCCCCAGGTAGCTGGAAGGACAAAAGGGGCAGAAGAAGGGTACATCCTCACCTTTTTAAGGAGCCTTCCTTATAGCTTGCTTACATCAGCTCATTGGCCAGTACTTAGACATGTGGCCATACGTAGCTACAAGAAGTACTGAGAAGTGTCTTTTTTGGGGCTTCTGTGTGTCCAGCTGAAAACTGGCTTCTAGGAAAAGAGGATAAGAGTTATTTCTCCCCACTAAGTGATTTCCAGCTGAGAATCTTTCCAGCTCTGCTGATTCTGAGTCTGTGAATACCCTGATGGAGATTTAATTGAACAGACATTTATTATTTATTGCACATTTACTGTAGGAAGGCTATGAACCATTCTCTTGGTATGAAGGCAACAGGTGTTTGAGCACGTGGCTTATTGTTCTCCCAGGCTGCAGCCTCCTTGGGAGGACATAAACAGGTGACATGTAATTGGCAGGGCGGAGACCTGCAGGATGAGAAGAAGCCAGGCATGCAAAGAGCTGCAGGGAAAGGTAGTTCTTCATGTCAGGGACATTGAGAACTAGACTCTGCCTCTTTCATGTCCCTGCACCCTCTGCACTCAGCATAGTATCCATCCACTGGTGTATCCTGGGCTCACATGTGGGTGCTGTGCATGGAGAAACCCCAGCTTGGTAGGGGGATCTCAGTAGTGTCAGTGTGGTGGTGAAGAACCCCAGAGGTTCGCTGCACCCAGCAGCAGGAAAGTGTGCCTTCTTCAGCTGAACAGTGACCAGGCTAAGGGCCTGACTTAGGGTCAACCATCAGGGTTGTGAACAGATGGACCTGGTCAAGCTTTCTTCCCAAACAAGACCCTTATTCCCCACTTTCTTTCCAAACAACACTCTCCTCCCTCATTGGGAGCAAATGAGCACGTCAGTCTTGGCCTCTTGCTGCTTGTCACGTCAGAGCTGACGTTGCACTGGGACAGCTATATGTGCTGATCCAGATCCATGTGGAGGGGCTGCATATTCCAGATTTGGAATTCACCAAAGGTCAACAGCAGGTACTTTCTAAGAGGTCAAGGAGGGAACAGATCCTGATTTTATCCTAAAGTTCCAGCCCCCTGGGAGATCACAGCTTTGCTTTCCATTTGAAACCCTTTAAGGTGGCCTATGAAAGTCTCTTAGCTGAGGTCCTAGCCCATAGTAGGTACTCAGTTACTATTCACTTCTTCCTCTGACCCCTGACATCCTGATCTGGTCTTTCTGGTGAGATCCCTGAATTCTCATTCATTCACTGACATATTTATTGTACCTACTATGTGTTGAGGCCTGTGTCTAGGCTGGGAATCAGAAGAATAAGCCACAGACTCGGCTTTTGAGGTGCTTATTGACTGGGTGGGGGAGCTGGGAGTGAGGTATAGTAGTTAAGAGCAAAGGTTCTGGAGGAGATTGCCTGGATTCAAATCCCTGCTCCACCAGTTCCTAGCTGTGTGACCAGGAGCATGCTACTTAACCTTTCTGTGTCTCAATTTCCTCATCTGTGAAGTGAGACTAACGGTAGTACTTACCTCACGGGGATCTTAAGAGGATCAAGTGAGTTGATGTACACAAAGTAATTGGAACATTGCCTGTCACATGTATGTACATGTAAAGTCTGACAAGACGAGGATTAGATAGAGCCAAGCTGTCCATGAACACTTGCTGTGGCTTAGTTGGCACAGGCCTTGCACCAGTGTGTGTGGGAATCATGGTGAACAAGAGTGCCTGGGGCCTACCCTCATGGCAGTGGACAGGGAGGGTGGTTATTGAGCACATCAGCGTGCAGAAGGCAGCAAAGGAGAAGTGGTACAGAGCCCTCTCCTAGGAGCTGAGGCTTGGGAGCGGCAACTGGTCTTGGAACTTTGGAAGGTGTTTGTGGAGCGAGGTGTTTGGTTGGGTGTGAAGAAAGAGTGGCATGTCCATTGCAGCACTGTTGTATGGGGAGAGATCGGAAACAGCCTCACTGACCAGCAGGGGGGGACTAGATAGGTAAACTGCAGTTTATTCATGCAGATGGAAACCTTCAAGAGACACTAACACGATCACGTGACCCACACCATCAACATGGCCAAATCTCTAAAACAGAGTTGACTTTTTAAAAATAAATTTATTTTATTTTTTATTTTTGGCTGCATTGGATCTTCGTTGCTGCGCGCAGGCTTTCTCTAGTTGTGGCAGGTGGGGGCTACTCTTCGTCGTGGTGCGCAGGCTTCTCACTGCAGTGGCTTCTCTTTGTTGCAGAGCACAGGGTCTAGGCATGCAATCTTCAGTAGTTGTGGCACACAGGCTCAGTAGTTGTGGCTCGCGGGCTCTAGAGTGCAGGCTCAGTAGTTGTGGTGCACGGGCTTAGTTGCTCTGCGGCATGTGGAATCTTCCCAGACCAGGGATCGAACCTCTGTCGGCAGATTCTTAACCACTGCGCTACCAGGGAAGTCCCTGAGTTGAATTTTTTAAAAGTTGAAATAGGTTACATGCAATATGATGATGATGGTGGTGGTGATGGTGAGAGAATTTTCTGAGAGCTTTCTACGTGCCAAGCACTGTTCTGAATGCTATGCTTATATGAATCCATTTGATCTCAACAGCCCTATGAAGTGGGAACTATTATCAGCTCTATTATACAGATAAGGAAACTGAGGCACAGAATGGTTAAGTCACTTGCCCTAGTTAGGAAGTGGCATAGTCAACATTAGAGCATGGTCATCTGGCTCGACCATCCTTGCTTTTACCATTGCACTGTGTAAAGAGCACACAGAATAATACCCTTTAATATAAATAGTAAGGTGTAATCATGCATAAAACCACAGTATCTTCTGGAAAGATGAGGAAGTGGAAAAGAGATCATAGGATAGAGCTTTTATTCAGGTGTATATTTTTTAAAATCTGAAACAAAGTAAAGTGTTAATATTTGCTAATTTGGGTCACAGCTCTGTGGACTGTTAAATTATTTTCAGTATTATCCTGTATGCTCTGAAATTTTTAATAAATTTTTATTGAAATTTTTATTGAGATAACTGTAGGTTCACAAGCACTTGTAAGAATTAATACAGAGAGATCCCATGTACCCTTTACCCAGTTTCCCCCAATGTTAACATTTTGCAAAGCTATAGCACAGTATCACAACCAGGATATTGACATTGGTACAGTCCATCCATCTTATTCAGATTTCCCCAGTGTTACTTGTACTCACTTCTGTGTGTGTGTATACTTAGTTCTATTCAATTTTATCACGTGTGCATGTTCGTGTATCCATCACCACAGTTAAGATATCAAACAGTTCTAACATCACAAAGGTCCTTGTGTGGCCAGTTTATAACCACACCCACCTCCCTACACACACACACACACACACACACACACACACACACACACACACACA
>NW_021703769.1:25945763-26035890 GCF_005190385.1 Monodon monoceros | reverse complement strand
CACACACACACACACACACACACACACACACACACACACACACACACCCTAGCCCCTGGCAACCACTAATCCCATCTCCATTTCTTTTTTCTCAACTTTGTCATTTCACAAATGTTATATAAACGAAATCATACAGTATGTGACCTTTTGAGGCAGACTTTTTTCACTCAGCATAATTCCCTTGAGATCCATCCCCGTTGTTCCCTGTATCAGTAGCTGGTTCCTTCTTACTGCAATAGTGCTCTGTGGCGTAGATGTACTGCAGTTTGTTTAACCAGTCACTTTTTGACTATTATGAAAAAAGCTTTAACCAGTCACTTTTTGACTATTATGAAAAAAGCTGCTGTGAACATTCGCATACCGGTTCATGTGTGAATATAGGTTTCCATTTCTCTGGGATAAATGCCCAAGAGCACAGTTGCTGGGTCATATCGTCATTGCACGTCTAGTATTATAAGAAGCTGCCAAACTTTTCCAGAGTGCCTGTACCTATTTCATAATTTTAGGAAAAGGATTTTGGCTGGCAGAGGGAAGGCATACCAGGTAGAGGGGAGAAGTCTGCAGAGATCTGTACTTTGAAAGTGCATTGCAAGCTTATGGAAGAGCGGGGCATTTCATGTTGCTGGAATATAGTCTGGGCTTAGCTAATGAGGGAACACAGGTTTGCTCCTCACTCGATTCAGTCAACAGATCTTTACTGAGCTCTTCCATGTACTGTTCTAGGCACGCAGAGATACTGACTTCAGAAGCCTGAGTCCAGCAGGCTTTTCTGAACTCAGGGGTAAAATAATTACAAGGTGCATTGTGAACAAGGGGGAGGGAGAGCCTTCGGCAGGGTATGTGGGGGGCATCTACAGACCTCTAGTGTTTTCCATGAGAGCAGGGACCAGGCCTGTCTCATTCTCCCCTGGCCCCCAGCACATAGTAGGCAATCCATAGATAATGTGTTAGATGTTGAGTGAATGGTCTCATCCAGCGTACACATTCCCTGGGAGTGTGACCTGTTAGCAGCTGCACTTCCCGATCCCACTGTGTGGGTAAAATGGCAGAGACTCAGTCTAGACACCCCAACCTGGAGTGAATTACCGCACCACAGACTGGAAGCCAGCATGACATACAAAAGGTTGGAGTGCTCTACTGTAAATTTTTAATTGTTAAACAATCAAAGAGAGTTGTAAATTCCGTGTGGCGGGACAGTATTGCATACTGTGCCTCTTGCTGCTGCCAAGGTCTCTTATCAGCCCGTTGGGGTTTCACAACCTCTTGTGCTTCTTGCAGGTTGCAGGGGCCCCTCCGCAGGGTCTCTGGGGCATGGTGCAACGCCGTCTTTTCTCCCATGGGGGTGGCGGCTGGACTCGCTGTGCGCTCTCTGTCTGACTTCTTCTCCTTCTGTCTCATGCCTAGATTTTCTCCGGAGGAACATCCAGTGCTTGCCCTGCCAGGGGCCCCGGCCCAGTTCCCTGTCTTGGAGGAGCATAGGCCGCTCCAAAAGTACATGGTGTGGTCAGATGAGATGGTGAGGACAGGGGAGGCCCAGATCCGTGCCCACCTCATCCGACCCTATGTGGGCATCCACCTGCGCATTGGCTCCGACTGGGTAACTTCCCCCTTCCTCTCGTGGCCGGGATGGACACATCTCTGAGCAGGGCCCATGCCTGTGGGGGTTGGACACTGAACCCACTGCACCACGTCCTAGCCAGGGTAGAGAGATCTCACTTGGCCGAGTTCACGGGACTGTGCCCCACGATCCCACTGCAGACACGTCAGAAATGTAGCTCCAGAGCACTTGCTTGCCAGTTTTCATTTTAACAGTTGCCATTTTTATCCTCATTTCACAGATGGATAAACTGAGGTATCAAGCTAGGCTCTGGGTCAGACAGCAAGCCAGAAAGAGCCCCATAGCCCACAGTCCTCTGTCCCAGTTCAGTGTTTAGCCAGTAGACTCCTTGTTGAAAAACAAGCTCTGGAGGTTGGGTGGGGCTCCCAAGAAATGAAGATGTCATCCTCCAAGTTTGGTAGCTGCTTAAATGTGCAGAAAACTCATCAGCTTATCCTCCCTGTGGAAATAACTGGAGTAATGTAGACAATCTCCTTAGTTTACAGAAGAAGATACGTACGTATGTATGTGAGAAATACTCATCGTTGAAAACTTGAAAAATACTGAAAAGTATAGAAAGTAGATCACAATTCATTCAGTGTCAATTGAGGAAGCAATCACACATTTACCCACTAGATTCCCTTCCTGCCCCCCTTCCTGCCCCCTTCCACAAAGTAAAGGAGCCAGGCCCAGAGTATTTTGTGAGTGGTTTCAGATAGTTCCCATTTATGCTTCACTAGAACATAAGAAGATATAAGATGCTTTCTTGTTTTATAAAGCTAGCATAATGCTAATACCAAACTCAGATAAGGTCAACTCTGGAAAGTACAGCCCATTCTCCTAAAGAACATAGATGCCCAGATCCTAAGTAAAATATTACCAACTAAAATCCAGTAGCATATTAAAGAACATACAACACAAACAAGTAAAATTTATCCCAGGAATGCAGGGAAATTCACTATATTAACACCCAAAGAAGAAAAATCATATAATCATCTCAATGGAGGCCAAGAAAGCACTTGATAAAAAGTCAACAGTCATTTATGATTTAAAAAAGAAGAAAAACAACTCTTAACCAACCAGGAATACAAGGGACCCACCTTACCTTGATAAAGGCTATCTCTCCGAAACCCACAGCAAACACGTACTTCTTGGGAGCTATCAGAAGTGTTCCCACTGAAGTCAGAAATCAGACAAGGCTGCCCTTCATCACCACCACAGTTCAGAATTCTGCTGGAAGTCCCAGATAGTGCAGTTATACCAAGAAAAAAAATTGTGAAAAGCCAATATCCCACTACCCAGAAATAACCACCGTTAACTGTTTTGAAGCATTTCCCTCTTCCCTCAATGCTTTAAAAAAAAAAAAAGAGTTGCGCTCCTCCTGCATTGCCTGCCTTTTTCCCCTTCCCGGCTCTTGCTTCTGGGGTTGCGGGCGGTGACCGTCTTTAGCTCTGTCCCCACCCGCCCCACAGAAGAATGCGTGCGCCATGCTGAAGGACGGGACCGCCGGCGCCCACTTTATGGCCTCCCCGCAGTGCGTGGGCTACAGCCGCCACACCGCCGCCCCGCTCACCATGACCATGTGCCTCCCCGACCTGAAGGAAATCAGGCGCACCCTGAAGCTCTGGGTGACGGCGCTGAACGCCCAGTCGGTCTACATTGCCACTGACTCTGAGAGTTATGTACCCGAGATCCAGCAGCTCTTCAAAGGGAAGGTACACATGGGGCGTGGGCCTGGTGGGAGGGCAGCAGGAAGGGAATCAGAGGAAGCACCAGGGTGGTCTGCCCGCTCCCACCTCATGCTTCACGTCCTCCCACCACCAGGCTTTTACTTGAACATCAGGTTCCCTTCCAGTTCCTACCCTTCTTTAAACCCCAGCTCAGACACCTCCGCAGGTGCTCCGCAGATTTCCCTCCACTCCTGTCGCTAATGGATCCCTACTGGGAGCTGTAACAGCACTTTATCACATCTCCTCCTGAGACACCTTCTAGACTGTGAGACTAGTGTAGAAACAGGTCTTATTTCTTCCCAGTTGTGACTCCTTGAAGGCAGGATCCAAGGTGGACTCACTGCTCTACTCCTCAGGGTGTAGCCTGTTGCTTTGACCTCCTCCAGGGCTGAGACCCCGCCTTGCCATTTCAGTGTCTAGGACAGTGCCTGACACGTGGTAGACACTTGGTAAATGTTTGGTGAATAAGGCCATAAAGAGTGGGCCCTTGGTAGGGGTCCAGTGCAGCAGAGGGATTAAGAGCATGGACTCTGGAGCCAGAGGACTTGGGCTCTACTCACTGTGCAGCCTTACACAAGTTACTTTACCTCTCTGTGCTTCTGTTTCCTCGTCAATAAAAGGGGACTGAGAGTTGTGCCTACATCTCATAGTGTAATTGTGAAGATCAAATAAAAAGAAATTAAAACAGGTCCAGTAAAAAATAAGTGCTGAATAAAGTTAGCGGTCACTGATAGTAGAAGTAGGTGGTTGATGAATACAAGGAAGGCTCTTTGTGCTTAGTAAATGATTAAAGAATAGTAGGTGTTCAGTATATGAGTAAATAATAGAACAGGCTTGTTACTGTATGAGCGAAGAACAGATAATAAGTTAAGTAGGTATCGATAAAATGACGGAGTTAATAGTGAACATTCAATAAGACTTTTGAGTGAATGAAGGCCCTAAATGCTTGTGCAGACCTTAAAAGACAGACATCCGCTTTCTAGCAGTGGGTGCCCTTGGCTTATGTCAAGGGGCTCCCTTTCTCTCTTTTACCGGCTTGTAGAGGAAGTGCCGAGTCAGAGCATTCTGATCCCCACCCACCCGCTTTATAGAAGAATATCAGAGCCGGGAGACCTTGGAGTGCCTCTAACCCAAGCCCTGTGTTTTATAACTGAGAAAACCAAAGTCCCATGAGGGAATAGAATTTACCCAGGAGGTCTCGGGGCTCATTTTAGTGGGCATGACACAGAGCGGGTAAGTTTCAGGGCGTGGGTGGAATTGTTCAGGGGATTTTGGCCATGGTTAAGCTGCTATTATTTTTATGCTGCAATCCAAATAGCAAGATGATGATTTTTGTTACATCAGAAATCTCTGTGTGACAGCAAAGCACTTTCAGCCCCAACTCTGCCCACACCCCCATTTGGAGAGTCCCAGGGAGTTTTTTTGTGAGTTTCTAGAGTTGGTATGTTTGTTATACCTTGAGCTTCTTGCCATTTTCTATTTCCTGTTCCTGTGCCACTGTTTTTGCCCTTTTCCACCACTCAGCCCCCTTCTCCATGGGCTCAGCCCACCCTTCCTCTTGAACTAAGCCTTGCTCATCTGTTAAGCTGGGCCAGTGCTGAGCCAGTGATGCTGATAAATAAGATGTGATGCTGCCTTCCAGGGCTCACAGTCTAAACTCAGGAAAAGAGATTTGCAAAGAAATATAAGATATGCCACAAGAGAGGGCCAGGCTTGGGTGTGGAGGCTCATTCACTCACTTGTCCAGTCAACAGATACATACTGAGGCAGACCCCAGCCAGCAGCGACAAGCAAACTGACGCGGCCCCAGCCCCAGTCAGGTGCAGGAAACAGACGTTAACCAGAGAATCACTAAGGAGTGAAAGCTACAAACTGAGATGTGTACTACAAAGTAAAAGAACGTGGTTCTGTGAGAGTGTAGAGCAGAGGAGCCTGGACTAGATGGGGGAGCCAGGGAGGGCTTCCCCAAGGAGGTGTGACTTGAGCTGCAGGGTGAGAGTTAAGTAAGAGTTAACCGAGCAAAGAGACAAGCACTCCAGACAGAAGAGCATGTGCAAAGGTCCTGAGGTGGAAGGGAGACTGGTATAGTGGCTGGAGCTCAAGGTGGAGAGGCAGCTGAACAGGCCTTATAGGCCACATTCAAGATTTGTCATCTTTATCTGAAGAGCAGTAGGACACCAGTTAAGGGTGCTCAGCTTGGGGTAGAGGGAGGAGTAGGCGGGTAGGGGAATCTGGAAAAGTTTCCTTTGGCTACTTTCATTTGGTGAATAGACCTGGAGGAGAAAAGATTATGGTGACTGGCCAGGGAGTAGTAATCCATCAAGAGAAGGGTTCACCTTTGGGGAATATCTCGGGGATAGATTGGACAGGACTTAAGTCTTGGAGGCATCCAGGCAGCAGAACCGAGTGGGTGGGGTGAGCTTTGGTCAGATCATGGTTTGGTGGGAGAAGCCAAGCCCCTCAGGTGACCTTGAGCTGAACCTTGAGAGTATGGTCAGGACTGTGATGGATGGGAAGAGGCGTTCCCGACAGAGGGAACCAGCAAGCAAAGGCAGAGTGTGAATGAGTGGTGTGTCTGCAGCTGAGGGGCTAAGGCAGCTGCTGGGCAGCACTTCCCTCAGGTGCCCCGACCCTGCATTTTAATCCTCTGTGCGCTTCCTTGTCTGTCTGTGACTTCAGCACAGGGAAAGAAGGTGGCAGGTGGCTGCAGGCCTTGGCTGAGCTGGCCACTTAGGCCTGCACCCTGGCTAAAACACCCTGCCCTTCCTCCTGCAGGTGAACGTGGTGAGTCTGAAGCCTGAGGTGGCCCAGATCGACCTGTACATCCTCGGCCAAGCTGACCACTTTATTGGCAACTGTGTCTCCTCCTTCACTGCCTTCGTGAAGCGGGAACGGGACCTCCAGGGGAAGCAGTCCTCCTTCTTCGGCATGGACAGTCCCCCTCAGCTGAGGGATGAGTTCTGATCCTACCTGGAGCATACCGCCTGTCTGAGTCGTTCCCTCCAGCCAGGCCTGGCAGCCAGAGGTGCTCCCAGGATTGATCCCCAAGGATCAGAGAACAGAAAAAAGTACCAGGGACTTCCTGGAGGAGTAGGAAGACAGTCCATCTCCCAGGGCACGGGACTTCCAAGCTTCTAGTAGCCAGACCATCTCCCTTTCTCATGTGCTCCCTGCTGCTTCTCCTGGGAATTTCTCACACCAGCAAAGCAGTCCAACATCTGTCTTTTGGTCTGCCCTGCTCTGAGCAGCCTGGAATGCTGAACTGTATTAGGAGAGATTTTTTTTATATAGAGAGAGATTTTTATAGTTTTGATACAAGGTCATGACTCCCCTAGAACTCTCCCTCATTTTAAAAAATCAGTGAAGTTCATTAACATAGGTACCTGAAGTGACCTTAACAGAATGTGGATAAGGCCAGGGGTGGGTGGGTGTATTGACCGCTTTTCCAGATGACCCCCAAGGTGGCCCTCAGACTCATCCCCACTGCCTGGCCAGAGCCATTGTCAGCCCCCCTTTCCTAGGCCATTGCCAGGCTTTGGGGCACAAACACTCTTCTCCATTGTACACACTATGCAAATAGAAGTTATCAATCACAGTGCTGTCAGTACCCCGAAGACGGCTAAGTGCTGCTCCCACAGCGCATTCCCGGCAAGGAGCACCTGCCGTCAAGCCAGACCATCATGGTATTGCTCTCAAAGTCTCTTGGTAGTTGGTGGCCTGCCACAAACCTGGCACCGTCAGGGTTTCATAACACCTCACCAGGGCCGGGACTTGCTGGCCTGGCAGGATCCTTCTGAAGTCTCCTCTTCTGATCTCATGTCCCAAGGGGCCTGGTTGTAGAATTTTGCCATTAAGCTGCTACCCAAGGCCTGTCCTCCCAGCCTTCCTCCTGCAGCTGGAGCCCTCAGACTATATTCTCACAAGGGAGTGTTCACTAAGCCTCTGACCAGATCAAAGATGCTCAGTTCCCAGGAGCCATTGGATTCCCAGGTTTTTTTGCCCATCTCATCCAGTATAATCTCAGCCAAGCGCCTGAGGCTTAAGGTGTTAACAGTCTTAAGTTTCTTTGTCTCTCAGATGCTGTAGTTGTAAAAATCCATGACTCCTGAGAGTCTGATTTTTTGGCCTTGTGGTTCTAAAATTCATGTCTAACACCTGCCGATCACTTCCCCGCCATCTGGCCTCCCTCAGAAGGCCACAGTCAATCCTGGTAAGGTAGAGGAGATTGATGAGAGCCAGGCCCAGAGCTCCATGCAGCGGTGTCCCTTGGGTAACCTTTGGGAAGAGATGCTTTGTTTTCATGGCACACTGAATCAGAGGCTGCAGGGCAACAAGGATCTCAAACACCAAAGGTGGCATTCGCTGCTTAGAGCTGCCGCCCAACTCTTAGCAGGAGAAACTATACAGAAAGGACATTTGAATTTTCCCTCTGGGGGAAATGTTTTAAATCCTGGGTGGACTCTGAGAGATGGTTTATCTGTTCAGACTTGTTCACGAGCCTCACTGTGGGACATGGGAACCCCTGCCTCCATCCGGCCGTTGGGGGCGTGTGGCTTTCTGCCTGATGTCATTTGCTGCCCCACACTAGGCACACACCTTAGAGTCTGGGGCTCTAATGGGCCGGCCAAATCCTCGTGTCTCTGGAGGTGAGGGGAGTTGCAGTCAGATTCAGTGTGTTTTGTAGGCGAGTACTTTATTCCTTTGACCCAGTTTCCTCACCTATAAAATGGTGATAAAACTGACAGGGTTGTTGAACAGCCCCAATCACATCAAGCATGTATAAGAGCCCGTTGTAAACGTGAAACAGACAAAGGCAAATACATGGCTGTTGATAATTTGACTGCCTCTCGTTGCATGCCTCCTTTGCGCCAGGCACTGCTTGCTAAGTGCTTTGTGGACATTCTCTGGTTTAGCCCCCACCTCAGCCCTGGGAAGTAGGAACTTCTGGGCAGGGCAGAATTTGTTTTTTTTTAATTATTTTTGGCTGCGTTGGGTCTTCGTTGCTGCATGTGGGCTTTCTCTAGTTGCGGCGAGCGGGGGCCACTCTTCGTTGCGGTGTGCAGGCTTCTAATTGCGGTGGCTTCTCTTGTTGAAGAGCACAGGCTCTAGGTGCACAGGCTTCAGTAGTTGCAGCACGGGCTCAGTAGTTGCAGCGAGTGGGCTCTAGGGTGCGCGGGCTTCAATAGTTGTGGCGCATGGGCTTAGTTGCTTTGCGGCATGTGGGATCTTCCCGGAGCAGGGATCGAACCCGTGTCCCCTGCATTGGCAGGCGGATTCTTAACCACCGAGCCACCAGGGAAGTCCCACGGAATTAACGCTCAGAAAATTCTCAGTTTCCCCATGACCACACAGCCAGTAGTGGTCAGCCCGGATTTGACCTCCAAAAGACAGTGCTGTTAGCCAGCACGCTCTGCTCCTCCAGTTCACAGGATACACTTTATGCTGTGTGCTGTGGAGGCTTCAGATGGAGAAATGGTCAGCCACCTTTATCCCCATTGGGCTGCAGCCGTGGGCCTGCCACTGCCAGGAGCTTTCAGGGAGGGGGGATCACCCAAGAAACAGAAAGCCCACATGAAGCTTACAGTTCTCTTGGGTGGTTGCTTAATTCAACATGCTTTCATTCAGCAGGTGTTTATTGACCCACTGTGTGCCAGGCTCTGTGGGATTCAGCAGAGGATCAGACATAAAGTCTTTGTACTCAAGGAATTTGCATTCTAATAAAGTAGAAGACGTAATAAGCAAATGTACTGTGGGAGGTGTTAGTTAAGTGCTCTAAAGAAAAATAAAGGGCGTGGTGGGTGCAGATGGGGAGTAGTCCTGGTTTAGATGAGCTCAGGAAGGCCTCTCTGAAGAGCTACTATGGAGGGCAGAGGGGCGCACTCATCCAGACATCTGGAGGCAGCACTTTCCCGGCAGAGGAAACGGCATGTGCAAAGGTCCTGAAGCTGGAGTGAGCGTTTGAAAACTAGCAAGGAGGTCAGTGTGGCTGGAGTGGCAGAAGCGAGGCAGGGAACAGAGTAGATGAGAGCAGGTGACGTGACCCATCCTACAGCCTGGAGGGCAGTGTAAGGTCAAGACTTGGCTTTTATTTGGAGAGATATGGGAAGCCTTGTTGGGTCTGAACAGAGGAGGGTCATGGTCTGATTTACTTTTTTTTTTTTTTTTTGAAGTTTTGGTTATTTTTTTTTCGTTTGGCTGCATTGGGTCTTCGTTGCTGCACGTGGGCTTTCTCTAGTTGCGGCGAGCGGGAGCTGCTCTTCATTGCAGTGCGCGGGCTTCTCGTTGCAGAGCACGGGCTCTAGGCACGCGGGCTTCAGTAGCTGTGGCGCCAGGGCTCAGTAGTTGTGGCTCGCAGGCTCTAGAGCGCAGGCTCAGTAGTCGTGGCACATGGGCTTAGTTGCTACGCGGCATGTGGGATCTTCCCCAAGCAGGGCTCGAACCTGTGTTCCCTGCATTGTCAGGCGGATTGTTAACCACCTCGCCACCAGGGAAACCCTGATTTACATTTTTGAAGGGCCTCTCTGGCTGCCACGTGGAGAAGAGATGGGAAGGAGGAAGGGTAGCAGCAGGGAGACCAATGTGGGGCTGTCACAAGGATGCAGGCGAGAGAGATGATGGGGCTTAGGCAAAGGTTATTGTCTTGAAGGTGGTGGGAAGTGGTCAGATGCTGCATGTATAAAATCATTTAAAAATTTCAGTCTTTTTTAAAGATATAAGTCTTTGCATAGTTTTAATCATGCAGTATTTACAACTTAATGTCCTGGTTTTCACTTAATAGTATATCATGTTTTCCATGTTGGTACATGGCCTGAATAAATGTTTTTAATGATATAAAATTCCATTGAGGGGTGTCCCATAGCTTATTGTTGTCCTATTATGAGAGTATGTTCCCAATTTTTCACTGCTATTATTTGGAAAATATTTTTATTTGTAAGTCTTTTTCTATATCTAAAATTTTCATTAAGATAAATTCCCAGAAGTGGATTTGTTAGATCAAGACTTAAAAATAAAAACTTTTTTTTGGAAAAAATTCAAATATACATAAAAATTGTGAGTAATAAAATGAACTCTCAGTTTCAACAATCCTCAACGTTTCACCAGCCTTGTTTCATTTACTGTCTCATTCCCAAGTTCATGTGCTGGAGACTTTTCAAGAAAATCTGAATGTTTCAAAGGAAGAACCTATAGGGTTTGCTGACACACTGAAGTGGGGTTAGGAGAGAAGAGGGAAGTCCAGAATGCTCTGAGGTTTAGGGCCGAAGCAATGGGGAGGAGGAGCTGTCCCTGATTTGCAGAGTGACCTTGATGCGGGTCACTCACCTCTCCACCTCACCTGTGAGTTCCAGGTGTTAATAGTGGTGGTCTCTGGAGGCTCCTTGGAGTGCTGGTTGATATATCAGATTCTGGGCACCCACCCAGGTCTGAGGAGTCAGTGTCTGGTGTGCAGTGCCCAAGAATCTGCGTCTTAAGCACCTACAAGTGATTGTGACGCCCAGTAGCCCAAGACCTACTTAAACTGTGGTCCTTGGACCAGCAACATCGACATCATCTGGGGCAACTTGCTAGAAATGCAGGCTCCTAGGCCCCACCCCAGACCTGCTGAATCAGAATCTCTGCGGATGCAGCCCAGGAATCTTTTAACAAGCTCTCCAGTAGCTAAAGTTTGAGCACCACTGATAACAAGGTTGTGGGGATGGCGCACTGTGGTCAGCCAGCAAGCACTTATGGAGGGCCTTCACTGAGGTGCCTCTCTGGCACTCCTCGAAGTTTCCACCAAGCGTGGTCAGCGGCGTGGCTGTGCAAGGTGCCCAGCAGTGCTCAGTTTGTGTTGTAACATTGACTTTTTTCTCTTTTTTGTGCACTGGGGGAAATATACAGCTCGATAGTCAAGCCCTTCAGTTAATGGATCTCATTGTTTTAGGATGGGGCCAAACTTACATAAGCAAAATGATGGGAATTACATTTTTAAAAAATTAAGTAACTACCAGTAGAGGTGGGTTGTGGATGAGGCAGAAATGGAGAAACTGGTGTTCAAAGGAACCAAAGCTGGGAAAATGCTGTCCTTATAGATCCTCCAAAAGTATGGAAGGGAGTGGACAGGAAGGGGGCAAGGAAGGTGAGACGGGATAGAGGACGGAAGAAAGCTGAGCTCTCATGTCCACATTCTGTTCACTTCAAGGAAGCTTAATGGTAATAATAGCAATAATAATAATCTTTCCCTGGCCTGAAAATAAAGATCCCTTGCTTCAATTTTCTCTTTATCCTTAGTGAGGTTGACAGAAAAAACCCATAGCCTGAAGGCAAATCCTGCTCTCTGGATTATGTTGTCAGGAGTAATTCAAATTCTTACTTGAAACCTGGTTTATTTCAGGATTGGGAACTTTCCCTTGAAATAACATCTTTTTTTTTGCGGTACGCGGGCCTCTCACTGTTGTGGCCTCTCCCGCTGTGGAGCACAGGCTCCGGACGCACAGGCTCAGCGGCCATGGCTCACGGGCCCAGCCGCTCCGCGGCATGTGGGATCCTCCCAGACCGGGGCATGAACCCGTGTCCCCTGCATCGGCAGGTGGACTCTCAACCACTGCGCCACCAGGGAAGCCCCTGAAATAACATCTTTAAGGACGAGAAGGTTTGGTTTGTTTTTACAGCTAATCCTTTATGGATCATCAGCCCAGAATGCCAAGCCCAATCAGGTAAAGAGTGGGAAGGGAAGGAACAAAAGGCATTTCCCAGAAACTACCTCCTTTCCCACAAGCAGTGACTCAGCAGAATGGGGACTGATGCCCACCCAAGGGGCAGAGGGAAGCCTGGGAGGACACCCCATCCCCCTTTGAAGATCCATCTCTAAAAAAAACTGGTTGGGACTTCCCTGGTGGTGCAGTGGTTAAGAATCCGCCTGCCAATGCAGGGAACATGGGTTCGAGCCCTGGTCCGGGAAGATCCCACATGCCGCGGAGCAACTGAGACCGTGCGCCACAACTACTGAGCCTGTGCTCTAGAGCCCGCGAACCACAACTACTGAGCCCACGTGCCACAACTACTGAAGCCAGCGTGCCTAGAACCCGTGCTGCTCAACAAGAGAAGCCACCGCAATAAGCCCACGCACCGCAACAAAGAGTAGCCCCCGCTCGCCGCAGCTAGAGAAAGCCTGCGCACACGAAGACCCAACGCAGCCAAAAATAAATAAATTTGTTAAAACAAAACAAAACTGGTGACACATCCATTCTCTACAGCGTGGGGGCTATTTCCCCTCTTAACAGTGTACAAGATGGTTCAGGAGGCCCAGGGCACTAGCAGAAGGAGAGAATTGTCTTTTCAGCGTTTTCTCGGTCCTGCTAGCAATGCCTAAGAGAAAGTCTCTGTTTGGTGCCAGCAGGTCATTAAGTCCTCTACCACCTGCTAATCCATCCTGGTAAGAGAGAGAGCAGACCTGGAGTCAGAGTTAGCTATCTAGAATTTAGTAACACTTTTGCTTTCACTATATTTATTTTTTGGATATTTTGTATGTTTTCAATTACAGACGTGATTTAAAGTTTCCTTTTAAGTAATTTATTTAGGTTACAAAACGTGATTTAATTTAGAGAAAATATTAAGTAAATGATATGGTGTGAATGATGAAGATGAAGTTTAGGAGACCCTCACTCAGCCTTATCTTTATGTCAGGCCCCGCAGACCCTCAGAATAAGACCCATGGGGCTGTCGGGGGAGGGGTATTTAACCTTTGTGAGACATTTAAGTTTGATGTTTTCGGCCATCAGGAACAAAGCCACAGTGAAAAACATGGAACAGGTGCCATTTCCCATATGTGCAAATACATCAGTAGGATAGGTTTCTGACAGTGGCATTGGTGAGTCAAAACGGTGTGTACATTTGTCACTTTGACTGGCATGGCCACACTGCCCTCCAAAGAGCTTGTGCCAATTCATCCTCCCTGGCATAATGCCTGTTCCCTACACTGTCTGGTTTCACTGGTTTTTCATGTGGCTTAGGGAGAAGCCACTTATCTTAGGTCTAGACACTGATTTCTGTCCTGGTGCTGCACTGTGCTGGCTGTACACAGTCGAGGAGATTTGGGTTTGAATCCCAACTCAGCCACTAACTGATGTGTGACTCAATCAAGTTATTAGCCTATCTGAGCCTCAGTTTTTGCATCTGCCAAATGGAAATAACGTCTTCAGTTGAGTCTATCTTACTTTAAAGTCAGGTCCCGAAGCATAAAGACAAAATTTACTCTCTTTCTGCCCTAATTTGTTAAACCCATATGTGATATAACTTCATCCTACTTTGTAGGGTCCTTGTGAGAATTTAAGGAACTACTATTGCCATAGTACCTGGCACATCATAGATGCTTGATGATAACAGTGTTATTATTTCATGAAATTGCAAAAGCATCTTTCTGAGGCTCAGTTTCTTCATCCAGGAACAGCTGGCATGGGGCTGCCAGAGAGATTCCAAAGTGCATGAAAATGTTTTGCAACTATTACGAGGGCCCCAGATACAGGGGTTACTCTTTACTGGGGCTACAGCAGCCCTGCCAGGCGCCACCTGCTGTAAACTTCCTTTACTTCTCTCCTTGGCATTTCAGTGCTGTGTTAGCTCACAGTGAGACCGTCTTCTCCCAGCCATTGCCAGTAAGCAAACAGGAGCTGAGCGCTCAGCCCACTTGGGAGATGGGCTGGCGGGAAAGAACCACTCCTGCCTCGGGGATTAAGCTTCTGAGGAGTAGGCCAGTTGTATACAAGGGGAGGGTACAGAGAACTGTTTCTTTGTGGCAGGAAAGTCCCCAGCCCTCTCTGAACTCCTGTTTCCACTTCAACTAGAAAATGAGGACTTTGGATTGGGTAATTCTATAGAAAAGGCACTAGGTTTGGTGTCCCAAGATTTGGGTGCACAGCCTACCCTAACATTAATCTAGTGTGTAATCACTGGGACTCAGTGTCGTCATCTGTAAAATGGGAATACAAATTAAACCATTGAACCGTTATGAATTGAGTCCCTCCTGTCATGGAGCTTGCTTTCTAGTGGGGAGAAACAGCTAAGGAAAAAATATATAAAGTGTGAGGAGATGATGAAGACCATGAAGGAGAATGAAATAGGGTAAAGGGAAGGAGAGTGGCTGAGGTAGTCAGAGAAGGCCTCTGTGTCCAGGTGGCATTTGAGCAGAAACCTTCAGGAGGTGGGTGAGTGTGTGGATACCTGGGAAGAGCATTCCAGGCAGAAGGAACAGCAAATGCAGAAGGCCTGGAGTGGGGGTAAGCCTGGCATGTTTAAGGGACAGGGAGGAGGGGAAGAGGGTGAGGTATGAGGGGGGCACGGGCCAGATCAGAGTGGACCTCACTTCTGGTTTTTATGTGAGTGAGGTGAGAAGCCACTGGGAGATCTTGAGCAGGGGAGCGACATGATCTGACCTATATCTCGGGATTGTAGTTACCTATTGCTATATAACAAGTAATCCAAAACGTAGTCTCTCTTTTTTTAAAAATAAATTTATTTACTTATTAATTTATTTAACTTTTGGCCGCATTGGGTCTTCACTGCTGCACGCAGGTTTTCTCTAGTTGCAGTGAGCGGGGGCTACTCTTTGTTGCGGTGCACTGGCTTCTCATTGTGGTGGCTTCTCTTGTTGCGGAGCATGGGCTCTAGGTGCGCGAGCTTCAGTAGTTGTGGCACATGGGCTTCAGTAGTTGTGGCTCGCGGGCTCTACAGTGCAGGCTCAGTAGTTGTGGCGGACAGGCTTAGTTGCTCTGCGACATGTGGGATCTTCCGGGACCAGGGTTCAAACCCGTGTCCCATGCATTGGCAGGCGGATTCTTAACCGCTGCGCCACCAGGGAAGCCCGCAAAATGTAGTCTCTTAAAGCAACAATAATCAATAATCATATATTCTCTCTCACAGCTTCTGTGTGGGTCAGCAATTTGGGAGCAACTTGGCTGAGCCGTTCTGGTCTCTCATGAGGTTGCAGTGAGTATTGGCCAGGGCTGCACTCATCTAAAGGCTTGACCGTGGCTGGAGGCTCCATCTCCAAGGTGGCCCACTTGTGTGGCTGGCGAGTTGGGGTTGGCTGTTGATGGGAGGCCTCAGCTCCTTTCCACAGGCTTGTTTGGGTGTCCTCACAGCATTGTTGCTGCCTTCCCTCAGAGTGAGTGACTCAAGAGACCAAGACAGAAGCTGCAGTGTCTTTTATGACCCAGCTTCAGAAGTCATACACTGTCACTTCTGCCATTTTTATTTGTCCCACCCGCCAGCCCTATTCAATGTGAGAGGGGACTACACAGGGGCATAAAAACAAGGCAGTGAGGATCTCTGTGAGCCAGCTTGAGACTGACTACCACAAGTTTTATTTTGTTTTATTTTAATTAGCATACGGTAAAATGTACTTCTTTTTGGTGTATAGTTCTACGAATTTTAACACGTGTAGATTTGCGTAACCACCACCACAAACAGGATGCAGAACAGTTCCATCACCTTTCAAAAAACCCTCCTGTTTCCCTTTGTAGTGACACGCTCTTCCCACCCTTAACCTGTGGTAACCGCTGATGTATCACTATAGTTTTGTCTTTGAGAATGTCATAAAAGGAACCGTACAGTAGTACATCAACCTCTGAAACTGGCTTCTTTCACTCAGAATAATGCCGCTGAGACTCATCTAGGTTGCTGCAAGTAATAGCTCATTTCTTTGTATTGCTGAGCTGCATTGCTTTGTATGGCTATACCACAGTTTGTTTATTGATTTATCCATTGAAGAGGTTATTTCCAATTGGGAAGTGTGGATTACGAATAGAGCTGCTATAAACACCCATGCACTGCACTCTTTCTCCCATCCTTCTGCTACTCTGATGACCTTTTGATATTGTACCACAGGTCTCATGGACCCTGTTTATCTTTTTTCTGTTGTTCAGATTGGGTAATTTCAATTGCTCTGCCTTCAAGTCCACAGATTTTTTTTTTTCCTGTGCTATCTCCATTCTGCTGTTTAGCCCATCCATTGAGTCTTTAATTTCAGTTTTTGGACGTTTCAGTTCTAAAATATCCATTCGAGATTGTCTGTTATGAAAAAGCTAGAGAAAGCCCAGAATCTTCATCCTTACTACATGGAGTATTTTTGTAAGATTGCGGTAAAGCATACATAAGATTTACCACTTTAACCACGTTTAAGTATAGTTCAGGGGCGTTAAGTATACTCACATCGTTGTGCAACCATCACCACTTACCCGTCTCCAGAACTTTTTCTTCCTTCCAAACTAAAACCATACCCATTAAATACTCCCCATTCTCTCCTTGGAGTATTTTTGTAACAGCTGCTTTAAGGTCTTTTTCAGATCATTCCAACATCTTGGTGTTGGCATCTTTTCATTGACTTTTCCCATGTGAGTTGAGACTTTCCTGCTTTTTTGTATTGCTGGTAAATTGTCCTGGACATTTTGAATATGATGTTACGAGCAATGGATCTCACTTAAATCCCACAGATATATCGATATTTTTGTCTTAGCAGGCAATTGGCACAGTGGGTTCAGCTCCACCTGCCTTCTGTGGGTTTAGTTCCAGTGTCAACCCTGTTTTCAAACCCTCAGCGGTGCTATGTGCATCTGCTCTGTTTGCGTGCCACTCATGGGCCAGTCTGGAGCTCAGGCAGCAGCCTCTCATGATTCAGTTCTCAAAGTCTGTGGTATGCTGTTTAGGTTAGATCCACTGATATGCAGCTAGCAGGTGAGCCCAGAAGCCCACTGATAACTTTACAGGGCCACTTTCCCAAACTCCTCCCTCAGTGCTGTCTCCCTGGGACTCTCTGGCTCCCTGGGGCTTTATTTACGTGGCCCTGATGTGCATTTCCAACAACTGAAAATCAGTAGGGGTTCATCCCAACATCTCAGGACACAGCTCCTCCAGTTAGAGAGGAAGTTTCGCTTTCCTCATAGTTTCAGGCTCCTGGAGGCACCTGCCACCATCTCGCCGCCATGGATGGCCTGGGGACTAGGACACAAGAAAACGGAGAAAAGAAAGGAAATAGGAATCCCCCCCCCCCGCACCGCCAGTCTTTCTGAGTGTTAGGAGACCTCTTTCCTGTTTCTGGAGTTAGAACTAGAGGGTTTCTCCTGACACTCTCTCTGTCATGCTGGCGTCCACTTCTAGGTTTGGAACTGCATTGAGAGAGCCCAAGGAATACAGAGGGAAAAAAAGTGTAAACTCACTGCCAGTTTGGTGGTACTTTGATTGCTGGTCTTCCCCAATCTGCCTGCTACTGCTGACTTTTCTGGGCCCTCAAGAGCTGCTCGATATCTTCTGTCCAGGGTTTGGAGTTGCATTCAGCAGCAGAGGCAGGGTGGAGACTGTTTCTCCAACTCACTGGAAGTAAGCACTACCTCAGGTTTTGCACCCATCCTCCTGGCTGTCAAGTGGACCATGGACTGACGGGGGTGGGGGTGGGGGCCAGGTTGGAAGCAAGGAGGCCTGTAAGGATGTTTGGGGAAGCTTCACAGAGATGGCCCCTGGGTTGAGTCTCAAAGATACGTGGCTGTTTTCAGAAGGGTGGGCTGGGGGCAGAGCATTCAGGGCAGAGGGATCAGCATGGGCGATACCTTGGGAGCAGACTGGGCTGTCTGGGGTGAGGATGCCAGGCTGGGGCAAGATGAAGGGTGGGTCCCCTCAGCAAGAAGGCCAGGGACTAGGCTGAGACTACATGTTGGGAAGTGAGTGGTTGATTTCTGATTTCTATGGGTTGAAGAACAAGGCCAGGTAATGTTTTCCACTGGTGTGCAAGGAGGGGAATCCCCCACCCCCAGACCTGAGATAGGATGTGGGGACGCTCGTGGGAGACTGAGGCCTTGGCAGGGAAAGGTGGCATCAAGGCTGAAAAGGCCCAGTTCCTGTGGAGAAAGAAGGGCATGATTTTACAGCTGCTGAAAGAGAATGCCATATTGCTGCAGCCTTTCTTGGGTCAAATGATCTATAAGAGGAGCCAGGAAGATATCTGCTTCTGTATCCCAGATAATAAATCTAATGCTTCCCAAGGGCTTTCTATAAGCTAGCTGGGGGATTTGGGAGAGGATAGGGGACCAGGTGTTTAGAGGTAGGAGTGACAAAGAGCTTTTGCTATATTCTCTTTCTTATTTTTAAAAATTTCAAACCTCTTGTACTAGTTATCTGTTGGTGTGAAAAAATGACCCTAAAACTCAGCAGCTGAAAACAACAAACATTTATTACTTCACCCAGTTTCTGAGCATCAGGAATCTGGAATCAGCTTAGCTGAGTGGTTCTGGCTCAGGGTCTCTCATGAAGTTATAGTCAAGATGTCAACCTGGGCTGTAGTCAGCTGAAGTCTTGACTAGGGCTGAAGGGTCTCCTTCCAAGATGGTGCACTCACATGGCTATTGGCAGGAGGCCTCAGTTCCCCAGTGACTATTGGCAGGAAGTCTCAATTATTCCCCACGTAGGCATTTCCATAGGGCTGCTCCTGATGTGCCAGCTGTTTTCCCCAGATCCAAGACATCAAGATGGAAGCTTCAGTGCCTTTTAAAAACTAACCTCAGAAGTGGCACACCAACATTTCTGCCATATCCTATTCTAACCCTATTCTAACCATACAAGCCATTGCTGGTTCAGGGCGGGAAGGGACTACACAAGGATTTGAATACAGTGGGTGTCATTGAGAGCCATCTTACACGCTGTCTACCACAGTATGTGAATAGATCACCAATTCAAATTCTTTTGTAAATTTAAAGAGATCACTGAGATATTATTAATAGAAAAAAAGCAAGTTGCCTTTTAATATAATTGCACTTAATAAAGAAACAAAATGTACATATTCCTATTATATATATATGTAAATGTATAGAAAAAGGTCTGGAAGGATACATTTGACACTGTTAAAAGTGTTACCTCTGGGAAGGGAGATGGAATGAAATGTTGTGAAAGGGAACTTACCATTTTTACACTATAGTTTTCTTTATAGTTTGAATCATTTGTTGGGTTTGCTGTTCCAATTTTCTGTTGCTATGTAGCAAAGCACCCCAAATTTAGTGTTGTAAAATAATAATCCTTTTATTCTGCTCACAGATTCTATGGGTTGGGAATGTGGACAGGGCGTAGCAGAATTGGTTTGTCTCTGCTCCAAGGAGTCTAAGGGCCTAAGTTGGGGGACGAAAACAGCTGGGAGTGACTACATTTGTGGTGCCTCGCTTGGATGGCTGGGATGTTGGCTTCAGGTAGGACCACTGACTGGAACACCTACAAATGGGCCCTCGCTGTGGCTTGGTCTTTCTCATAGCATGGAAGCTGTGTCCCAGGAGGAATATCTCTTGGAGAGAGGATATTCCAAGAGAACCAGGCAAAGCTGCATGTCTTTTTATGACCCAGTCTCAGAAGTCACTGAGCATCACTTTGCCACACTGTATTGTTTAAATCATCCACAAGCCTACTCAGATTCAAGGAAAGAGGACACAGATTCTCCCTCTTGATGGGAGGAATGTTAAGGAAACTGAAGTAATTTTTTTAAACTGCCACAATTAGTTATATGATTTTAAAATCTGTTTTAGAGCTTCCCTGGTGGTGCAGTGGTTAAGAATCTGCCTGCCAATGCAGGGGACACGGGTTCGAGCCCTGGTCCGGGAAGATCCCGCATGCTGCGGAGCAACTAAGCCCGTGCGCCACAACTACTGATCCTGCGCTCTAGAGCTCACGAGCCACAACTACTGAGCCCAAGTGCCACAACTACTGAAGCATGCGTGTCTAGAGCGCATGCTTCGCAACAAGAGAAGCCACCGCAGTGAGAAGCCCGCGTGCCGCAGCAAAGAGTAGCCCGCGCTCGCCACAACTAGAGAAAGCCCACACACAGCAACGAAGACCCAATGCGGCCATAAATAAAAAATTTTTTAATCTATTTTAAATAGAGAATGGAGAATAAAACATTGAGGATGCCTTTCCTGAGATAGTGGGTTGGGACCTCCTAGGCACATGCTCACAGCTGCTGCATCCCAGACTCCTAGGTCCTTATCTCCTTGAGCCCAAACATCTCAGTGAAACTGAGATAACTTGCTGTTACAACTTTTAATTCTTTCTTTTTCCTTTTTTTTCTTTTCAGTATCTGGAACCAAGCCCTGTACGTAAATATTTATGTCTGGATTTGTTTGTTCCCCATGCCTTGTTCCAAAAAGGATTTGAGGAAGCTTATTAGAATTGATATAACATAACCATATGATTAAAATATATAAATAGATCAAGAAACCAAGGTGAAGGGAAGGAAAGTTTGAAACAGTAAGTTGAGACCAAGGGGGAAGTTAGTTCTTAACAATATACGCTGCAAAGTCTTAAGTAAATATTTGGCATTGCAGGGCTGGAGGGGATTATATACATTACCTGATCTAGTTCTCCAGCTACCTCTTGAAATCCCTTTCCAACACCCATACCGAACAGCCAGCTAGCCTCAGTTTGCACATCTCCAGTGATGGGAAGCTTATTACACTGCAAGGAAATTACAGCTATCAGAGAGTGTGGACCCAGGAGTACAAACTCACATGCTTCCAAGGGCCAGGCAGGCAATGAAAATAAATGAGGTAGGTCTGCAGGTGACTGGCGAGTATATGGCAAAGTGGAATGCACACATCCTGATTAAGGGGGACAGTTGCTACTCCTCCCAGCCAATTATTGCCATGTGGGAACCCAGGCCAAGTGTGGCCAAGTCTTTGTGTATTTCTTTCTTCTATTTTTTTTTTTTTTTTTTGGCCACCCTGCATGACTTGTGGGATCTTAGTTCCCCGACCGGGGATTGAACCTGAGCCACGGCAGTGAGAGCACGGAGTCCTAACCACTGGACCACCAGGGAATTCCCTGGATATTTCAACAGAAGCTGAAGATCCCAACTGATATGTGAAATCTCCTAGTCTTTAAATGTCGGCAGTTAATTCTCTATTTTTTAAAACATGGAGCAGGCCAGATAAAACGCAACTACAGGCAGATGCTCCCACAGTTCACCAGTTTGTGGGCCCAGAGACACCAAAGTCATGGGCTTTGAAACTGGATTACAACAGACTGACTCTGGCTCTGCCACTTACTGGGTAATTGTTTGAAGCCTCAGTTCTCATCTGTAAAATGGAGATAATAATAGTTCCCACCTCTTAAAGACATAGATGTGTGAAGAGAAAGATAAACTGTAAAGTATTTACCACAGTGCCTGGCATAAGGAAACACCCAATAAATGCAGAGCTATAAATAAATAAAAAATTTATAAATAATAAATAATAAACAAATATTTATAAATAAATATGCAGTGCTAAATAAATGCAATAAATAACTAAACTATTATGAGGGCCTCTCTCAGGCTTCCATGCACTGTTCGCAGCTCTGCCTATGAAGGTAATTTTTTGTTTGTTTGTTTGTTTTATAAATTTATTTATTTATTTATTTATATTTGGCTGCGTTGGGTCTTCGTTGCCGTGGTGCGCAGGCTTTCTCTGGTTGCGGCGAGCGGGGGCTACTCTTCGTTGCAGTGCATGGGCTTCTCACTGCTGTGTCTTCTCTTGTTGCAGAGCACAGGCTCTAGGCTCACGGGCTTCAGTAGTTATAGCACGCGGGCTCAGTAGTTGTGGCTCACAGGCACTAGAGCGCAGGCTCAGTAGCTGTGGCGCACGGGCTTAGTTGCTCCGCGACATGTGGGATCTTCCCGGACCAGGGCTCGAACCCGTGTCCCTTGCATTGGCAGGCGGATTCTTAACCACTGCACCACCAGGGAAGTCCCTATGAAGGTAATTTTTGATAAGGGTGGTTGAGGTAACTTCCGAGGTTTTCAAGGGGGACTTTGGTTTTAATTGTTAGATGCGCAGTTCACATTTTTCTCTGAGGTGCCAGCACATACAGCATTTTCCTTCGTGCAAGGTTGAAACAAAACCCAGCTGAAAGAGGAAGTTTGCAGGATCCTATTTTGAGGCGGGGTGGGGGGTGATGAACAGATGTGAAGAGAGATCTGTCATGTGTGCGTGGGAAGAGGGGTCCAGGGAAGAGGGCATTCCAGGGGAGAAGGACCTCTGGAAGAAAGGCACAGAGAGGCCGGTGGGTTTATGGAACCTAGCCAGAGAAACATGGGAAATACGGCCAACAATGAGGTTGTCCGTGTTGGTGGGAGGAGCCTCGGAGCTATGTGCCTTGGGGGGGAGGGGGAGCCATTGGAGAGTTACGGGCAGGGCAGATCTGCAGATGCAGGGAAAGGGATAACCGAAAATCATCACTGTTTGCTAGTCAGTGGTGTGCTGAATGTGCTTTCCCAGGCCTCATCTCAAATCAGTATGAGTTTGTGTCTCCTCTCCACAAATCTGGGAGTTGCGGGGGAGGAGGAAAATAGGCTATTTTTTAGTCTTGCTGCCGTAGAGACATCCCCAGTATTTGCAGAGAACTTGAGAGAAGTGCAGGGATGAGCTGGGGCCACCTGGCTGTAGGCAGAGGAAAGAGTGTGGGCTCTGCGTTCATGTGACAAAAATGTAACCTTGGCCAGTTTTCCTACCTGTAAGGTGGGGATGATAATAGTACCTTCATAATAGGGGACTGTAAGGATTGATGTACTTGACTCATTGTAAATGCCCCATAAATGTCCTTTCAGCTTTCCCATGCCCTTCCCCTTGGTCTCCTTACCTTAGGCCACCACCTTGTACCTGTGGATTATCTGTCTCCCTCCTTAACCTATGTGCTCCCTCTATTTTCATCCCCGATCCCACTTTCCTTACTGGTCAAGAATGTGCCTTTGAATTTCTTTACTTCTGATTCTCCTTGGGAAAAGCCAGAAGATCACATGTAGCTGATAAATGGCAGAGTTGGGTCTTGCATTCAGGTCTGACTGACTCTCAGGTTCCTGAACTTTGATATCACACCATGCTCCTTGGGCTCGATACTCACTGGCTGTGAGCAATCAAGTGTCTTGTTCAAGGCCTCATGACCATCAGTGGCAGAGCTGAGATCCAAACCCAGATCTGCCTGGCTCCAAACCTGGTGATTCCCCCTTACCCCCACTCCGCAATCCTCATATGGAGTCTTCAGTTGCCCTTTAGAATAATCAGCCTGCTTCTCCCATAGGGCCATTAAGTAATGAAGCATTTCACTATAGCACTTCATTATCAACTCTCCCACAGGAATTCTATAAGGTCATACAGCAGGAGTCACGCCCAATTTGTAGATGAAGAAACTGAGGCCCAGAGAGGGAAAGCAAGTTATCCAAGGTTACACAGAATTGGTATAGCCAAGATTCCCCCTGCTTCCAGAATCCTAGCTCAGTGCAGATGCTACATCTTAGCCATTCTCAGGTGTCTTGTTGCTCCTAAAGTGATGCCCTGCCCACAATCATTTCAGTAAATGATTTTCTAATGGGTTGCCCACCCCTGTGTCGGATGCTATCTTTGTGCAGAGCCTGAATCTGGTTGTTCCCAGGGCACCAGAGATAGCCTTGCTGCTCAGGGGAGGGAAAGGGAAGCGATAGACCTTCATGACCATACAAGTGGTGGCCACCCCAGGAACTGTAATCACCAGGGCCAGGATGGTGGGTTGCCAATGATATCCTTTAAGACCGCAACAGCTACTTAGTTTATTTTTTAAGACTTTTTTTTTTAGAGCAGGCTTTTAGGTTCACAGCAAAGTTGTCTCCTGTCCCCATCAACATCCCTCACCAGAGTGGTGCATTTGTTACAACTGATGAACTACATGGACACATCATTATTGCCCAAAGCCCATAGTTCACGGTAGGGTTCTCTCTTGTTGTACATTCTATGGTTTTGGACAATGTATAATGACATATATCTGCCATTATAGTGTCATAATAGAGTATGTTCACTTCTTTAAAAATACTCTGTGCTCTACATATTCATCCCTCCCCACTAACCTCTGGCAGCCACTGATCTTTTTACTGTCTCCATACTTTTGCCTTTTCCAGAATGTCACATAGTTAGAATCATACATTATGTAGCCTTTTCAGATTGGCTTCTTTCACCTAGTAATACACATTTAAGTTTCCTCCATGTCTTTTCATGGCTTGATAGCGCACTTCTTTTCCTTTTTTAAAAAAAATATTTATTTAGGGACTTCCCTGGTGGTGCAGTGGTTAAGAATCTGCCTGCCAATGCAGGGGACATGAGTTTGAGCCCTGGTCCGGGAAGATCCCACATGCCACGGAGCAACTAAGCCCATGCACTACAACTACTGAGCCTGCGCTCTAGAGCCCATGAGCCACAACTACTGAGCCCGTACAACACAACTACTGAAACCCACGCACCTAAGAGCCCATGCCCCGCAACAAGAGAAGCCACCGCAATGAGAAGCCCGCGCATCACAACAAAGTTGCTGTGGCTCTCTAGTTGCTCGCTGCAACTAGAGAAAGCCCGCGCACAGCAACGAAGACCCAATGCAGCCAAAAATAAATAAATAAACTTATTTATTTAAAAAAATATATATATATTCATTTGGCTGCATGGGGTCTTAGTTGAAGCAGGCAGGATCGTTTGTTGCAGTGCACAGGCTCAGTAGCTGCGGCATGCGGGCTCTCTAGTTGTGGCATGCAGGCTCCAGAGTGCACGGGCTTAGTTGCTCCATGGCATGTGGGATCTTAGTTCTCTGACCAGGAATCGAACTTGCATCCCCTGCATTGGTAGGCGGATTCTTAACCATTGGACCACCAGGGAAGTCCCGAGCATTTCTTTTTAGCACTGAATAATATTCCATTGTCTGGATATTCCACAGTTTATTTATTCATTCACCTACTGAAGGACATTTTGGTGGCTTCCACGTTTGGGCAATTATTAATAAAGCTGCTTTAAACATCCGTGTGCAGGTTTTTGTGTGGACATAACTTTTTGGCTCCTTTGGATAAATACCAAGGAGCATGATTGCTGGATCATATGGTAAGAGTATGTTTAGTTTTGTAAAAAATTGCCAAACTGTCTTCCAAAGTGGCTGTACCATTCATTTTACATTCCCACCAGCAATGAATGAGAGCTCCCACTGCTTCCTGTCTTCACCAGCACTTGGTGGTGTCAGTGTTCTGGATTTTGGCCGTTCTAATAAGTGTGTAATGGCAGCTACTTAGTTTTCACAATAAATATAATTCCTGTTTACTACATAAAATTTAGAAAATATGAAAAGGTGTTAAGAAGAAAATAAGAATCAACTATAATGCCAATACCCAAAGGTAATGACCATTGTAAATATTGGATGGGTATTCCTCCAGCTTTTTCTATGCCTACACACACACACACACACACACACACACACACACGTATTTCTAAACCAAATGTGTGATCAGACAGTAGCATACCTGTAGCAGATACTGTTGGTCTTCTACTCAATACACACACCCTTCTCCCTTGTTCACAGAACTTCAGTTTTGTTTTGTTTTGTTTTAAGGCTCTGGGTTATTTTTTTATTTTTTGGCTGCACTGGGTCTCCGCTGCTGCACCCGGGCTTTCTCTAGTTGAGGCGAGTGGGGGCCACTCCCTGCTGCGGTGCACTGGCCTCCCCTGTTGCGGAGCGCTGGCTCCAGAGCACAGGCTCAGCAGCTGTGGTGCAGCGACTCAACTGTTCCGCGGCATGTGGGATCTTCCCGGACCAGGGCTCGAACCCACGTCCCCTGCATTGGCAGGCGGACTCCCAACCACTGCGCCACCAGGGAAGCCCCAGTTTTGTTTTTAGGTAGTGATGGAGTTGCCTTGATCTCAAAGAAGGTTCAGCCTGTCCAGGGAGAGGAATCATGACTGCTCTGGGCCACTCATGCTCATCTTACCCCCCTTCTAGCTTGTATTGCTGCACTGTCTAATTTGGTTACCATTGCCCACATGTGGCTTTTAAAATTCAAATTAATTTATTTAATTTTAAAAATAAAATCTAACATGTAGTTCCTCAGCTGCACTAGCCACGTTTCAAGTCTTCAAAAGCCACACATGACTGTGGCTACAGTATTGGACAGCACAGACATAGAACATTTCCATCATTGCAGAAAGTTTTATTGGACACAGCTGGAAGTGTGTGCTTGGCCCACTCCTGGCCAGGAAACATGGGTGGTGAGTTTGCTGCCTCACCCCGCCTGGATGGAAAGACAGAGTCTCATTGGGATGAAGCCTCTGCCCCTGCTTCTTCTCACGCAAGATGCTGGCGTAAGCGTGTGATGCCTGGAGCAGCCATCTTGCAACAAGGTGACAAGTGCAAGGACAAGGAAACAACTTGCGTGGAAGGGTGGAGTAGGGTGAAAAGAGCCAAAGGCCACTATTTTTTTCTTTTTTAAAAAAACTGTGGTTAAAATATACATAACATAAAATTTACCATCTTAACCCTTTTAAATATACAGTTCAGTAGTGTTAAGTACATTCATGTTATCATGCAGCCAGTCTCCGGAACTCTTCATCTTGCGAAACTGAAACTCTGTGCCCATTAAACAACTCCCCATTCTCCCCTCTCACCAGCCCCTGACAACCACCATTCTATGATTTTTGACTACTTTGTGTAAGTGGAATCATACAGTACTTATCTTTTTGCACTGGCTTACTTCACTTAGCATAATGTTCTCAAGGTTCATCCGTGTTGTAGCATGTATCAGAATTTCCTTCCTTTTTAAGGCTAAATAATATTCCATTGTATTTTTTAAATTTTATTTATTTATTTACTATTTTTGGCTGTGTTGGGTCTTTGTTGCCGCGCGTGGGCTTTCTCTAGTTGTGGTGAGCGGGGGCTACTCTTCCTTGCGTTATGTGGGCTTCTTATTGTGGTGGCTTCTCTTGTTGCGGCGCACGGGCTCTAGGCGTGGGCATCAGTGGTTGTGGCACGTGGGCTCATTAGTTGCGGCGGATGGGCTTAGTCGCTCCGCGGCACGTGGGATCTTCCTGGACCAGAGCTCAACCCCGTGTCTCCTGCATTGGCAGGAGGACTCCCAACCACTGCGCCACCAGGGAAGCACCTCTATTGTATGTTTATACTGTATTTTGTTTATCCATTCATTCATCCACGGACGTCTGGGGTGCTTCCACCTTTTGACTATTGTGAATAATGCTGCTATGTACGTGGGTGTACAAATACCTCTTTGAGACCCTGCTTTCAGTTCTTTTGGGTAAGTATCCAAAAGTGAAATTGCTGGATCATATGTTAATTCTATTTTTAATTTTTTGAGGAACCCAATACTGTTTTCCAGAAAGGCTGCACGATTTTACATTTCCACCAACAATGCATAAGGATTCTAATTTCTCCACATCTTGACCAACACTTGTTATATTCTTTAATTTGTGGTCTTGATTTGCATTTCACTAATGATTAGTGACATTGAGCATCTTTTCATGTGTCTGTTGGTCATTCGTATACCGTCTTTGAGGAAATGTCTATTCAAGTCCTTTGCCCAATTAAAAAATTTTTTTAATTATTTTTTTATTATCTATTTTTTACTGTGTTGGGTGTTCATTGCTGTGTGCAGGCTTTCTCTAGGTGTGGTGAGCAGGGGCTACTCTTCGTTTCGGTGCACGGGCTTCTCATTGCAGTGGCTTCTCTTGTTGCAGAGCACAGGCTGTAGGCACACGGACATCAGTAGTTGCAGCACGTGGGCTCAGTAGTTGTGGCGCACGGGCTCCAGAGCGAAGGCTCAGTAGTAGAGTGCACGGGCTTAGTTGCTCCGTGGCAGTGGGATCTTCCCAGACCAGAGATTGAACCCGTGTTCCCTGCATTGGCAGGCGGATTCTTAACGACTGTGCCACCAGGGAAGTCCCTGCCCAATTTTTAATTGGGTTATTTGTCTTTTATTGTTGAGTTGTAGGAGTTCTTTATATGTTCTGGACATTAACCCCTTATCAGATATATGGCTTGCAAATATTTTCTGTAAGTTTTCTTTTTCATTCTGTTGATTGCCTTGATGACCACCCTGGAGCATTAAAAGTTTTCCTAATGTATATAGATATTCTACTTTACCCCTCATTATATTTTCTGGAGCATTCCCACATATCATTCGATGCTCTTCAAAAAACATTTTCAATGGCAACATAATATTCCCTCTTATTGACATATCTTAGTTTATCTATCCATTCCCCTAATGTTGGATATAATAGTCCCCAGTTGTAAGTGAAGCTGGGATGAACTTCTTTAGGAGCATCTCTCATTATTTTCTCGGAATTGATTTCTAGAGGTGGTATGGGCTTACTCAAATGGCTCTTAGTCATCATGTTAATTTTCCTTACAATTTGTGCCAATTTCATCCCATCAGCAGTGGGATAAAGTGCTCTTCTCTCCTTTCTTGCCAACACTTAGTATTATGCTATAAAAATCTGCCAATTTGGGGCTTCCCTGGTGGCGCAGTGGTTGAGAGTCCGCCTGCCGATGCAGGGGACACGGGTTCGTACCCCGGTCTGGGAAGATCCCACATGCCGCGGAGCGGCTGGGCCCGTGAGCCATGGCCGCTGAGCCTGCGCGTCCGGAGCCTGTGCTCCGCAACGGGAGAGGCCACAACAGTGAGAGGCCCGCGTACCGCAAAAAAAAAAAAAATCTGCCAATTTGAAAGGTGAATGGTGATAATATATATTTTTAAATACATGTGTTGTGCGCTGCCATGTGCCAGCCACTGTGCTAAACACAGAGGACAGATACAAGACAAAACTCCATCCTGGGACGTCGATTCTAGTACTGGTTCTGTCATCAGGCTTCTACGACCTCCTTCTGGCTCTGAGACTTTAATCATCATTGTTGGTTCTTCATCCCCCACCATTTACTGTGCTTTACAGTTGGGAAAGCAGTTTCCCACCCATCCTCTGGGGGAATTCTCATAGCAACCCTGCAGGAGGCAAGTAGGGAAATGAGGTCCAGAAAAGTGAACTAGGTTCACTGAGGTTGTCCAGCCAGTTAAGTACCTGAGGAGGAAGCAATTAGCAGCCAGCGTCTGTCTGGCTTTCTTCAGAAAACATCAAGATGTGAATTTAGAAGGCACTAGCTTGGTTCTCAGCCCTTAGAGCCTCTCTCAGATCCCAGCATCTCATCCATACTGAATCTGGGCACTCAGCCAAGCAAGGACCATCAAGTGTGTCTCAGGTGCTTGGCCTCAGTCCAAACCCAGCATCTCGTTTCTTCCTGAAACGGGCTCTGGGATGCCACCTCCTTGCATTGTAATAAATCATTCCCTTTGCAGTCTCTTTTTTTGTTTTTTCCAAAGAGGTATACTTGACATGACGTTATATGAATTTCAGATGTGCAATGTAATGATTCTCTATTTATATATATTACAAAATGATCACCACAATAAGTCCAGTTAACATCTGTCACCATGTATAGTTACAAAATTCTTTTTCTTGTGATGAGTACTTTCAAGATCCACTCTCCTAGCCACTTTCTAATATGCAACACAGAATTAGTAACTATAGTCGCCATGCTCTGCATTACATCACCATGACTTATTCATTTTATAATTAGAAATTTGTACCTTTTAACTCCCTTCACCCATTTCATCCACCTCCCCACCCCCTGCCACAGGCAGCCACCAATCCTTTCTCTATATCCAGAGCTTGGTTCTTGTTTTGTTTTGCTGTTTGTTTGTTTTAGAATCCACATATAAGTGAGGTTATATGGTATTTGTCTTTTTCTGTCTGACTCATTTCACTTACCTTTGCTGTCTTTTTACACGATTCCTTTCCAAGCCTCTCCCCCAATAGGTATTAAATTTCCAAGACCAAACTCTCCTAAACAGTATGACTCTTTACACTGCAACTATTGTTTTCCTGGAGGACACCATGGTCCTCACCCAATAAAAGAGGGAAAGAGATTCACCATTATTGGAGCGCCTACTAAGTGCCAACCACTGTCCCACTCTATATCTCCATTAATCCTCACAATAAACCTGAGCAGTAGCATTAATAGCCCCATTTCACTGATGAGGAAACTGAGTCCCAGAGAGATAATGTGACTTGCACTGGGTCACTCAGCTATCTGGTGAGGGACGGAGCTGGGATGCAAACCCAAAATCATCTGGACCCCACAGTCATGCTTGTCATTTTTCACATCCCAGAGCTGTGCTGTCCAATATGGTAGCCACTAGCCACTCGTGGCCATGTAAATAAACTTAAATGAATTCAAATTGAATAAATAAAATTCAATTCCTCGGTAGTACCAGCCACATCTCAAGTGCTCAATAGCCATACATGGCTGATGGCTACTGTATTGGACACCATCAAATATAGAGTATTTCCATCACTGTGGAAAGATCTGTTGGATAGCGCTGCTCTAGAATGTCAGAGAAGAAAGGAAATTTGGTGATTTTACTCTTGCATGGGGAGCCAGCCATCTGCCGTTTGTCAACCCTGTAGGGAGTTCATCGGAAGTTATCTTCCCTGGGTGAGATCAAAATAAAATTATCCATGGGTTTCTGGGCTGCGTTTTGTCTTTCTCCTGGTTTGGGAGGAGACTGCAAGCTGGCTCCGCTCTGTCCCACCCGTGATAGGTGCCAGCTGCTTCCTTTCCTCACTCGCCTTCTGCCCTAACCCCCCAGGCATCCAGTGCTCTCCTCCGTCACGGGGGATTCATGACGCTCCTGGCCATTAAAATGGATGCCTTCACAGGGTAAATCAGATGGGGACTGAGCAAAATTTCATGACACAGTGGGCTTCATTCCAGCTGGGTGGCCACTGGGTGACATGGTTGCTGCTGAGGAGAGGTGTCCTCACTGAGTGACAATGAGGAGGAGGAGGATGGACGGAGCTCCTTGGCAAAGGGATGTCTGGTTATAATGGGATTTTTTTCTTGCCTAACAACAGAACCCCTTTTTCTTACATTCAAGGAATTCTCACTTTGTAAATGAAGGCAGGGTCTTCTCCCACCACAGAAGCCAAAAAGCCAGATGTTTGCCTTTATAGCTTCCACTGCAGGTATGAGATGGACATGTGAGTCAGACTTGACCAATCAGAGCTTGGGTCACAAAGAAGCTGGGACTGCAGGGAATCCTCATGGGGAGGGTGGGTGAGAATGATGCTGAGACAGTGCTCATGGCCAGATGTCTGTGGTGAAAACTGGGCATCCGATGTCCTCACCAGACTAGCTCAGTAGTACGTGGTCTCACATGACCTGGTCTTGTCATTCCTGGACACTTCTAGAAATTTCCTGATGGTTTTTGAACTTCTCATTTAATACATTGTTTCTGCTATCATCAGTCAGAGTTGGTTACTGTTGCTTATAATGAACCGACACAATGGCGCTCACTGGAATTAGATCAGATTGTTTCTAGGCTGGAGTTTGCTCTGGGGGAAGGGGTCTCTGCTGTGGTTCACATGATCTCTCCATATCAGGACCCCTTGTCCCAGCCCCGCTGGCCTCTTTCCCCACTGTTGCATTCTCACCATATCTCTTCTCACTCAAATGAGCAAATCTCCAGAATTGGAGGTTGGAAGCCCTGCTCTGACTTCTCGAGGCTTCCTCCATGTCCTGAGTCCCCTCTCCAGGATTTTGGAACTCAGAAAGTCCTTTCCCTATCTTTCTCCTGAAACAACTCTTCCTTGAGAAATAAATGCTTCAATGTCTAAGTTGGGTGGAAAATGGAAAAATACTGGTAATATATCAAAGTGTTACCCTCCCATACTAGGATGACCAGCCATCCTGGTTTGCCCAGCTAAGGTTTTCTTGGGAGATGGGACTTCTGACTGATTCGAAAATAGGGAAAGTTCTGTGCAAACAAGGATGAATTGATCGCCCTACACTTCTACTAAATCTACACTACTACTACTAATCTACACAGTTTTATACAGCTTACTAAGGACAGAATCAAGACCAGACTCTCATCAACAGCGCCTTATAAAAGTTTTTCTCTTCCTGATAAGTGAAAAAAATTTCAACGTCATTTCAATTTTCATTTCCTTTAATATGAGTGAGTAGAGCATCTTTTCATATGTTTAAAAGCCATGTTTCCTATACCCTTTATCTGAACTAGCTGTTTATACCCCTTTATGTACCTGTTTTTTAAAATTTAAAGTAATAAAGACATCTAGTTAAACATGGTGTATTGATTGGCCTGGAATACATGACATGTATTTATTTTTTTCTCCTTGAATCCTGCTTATATGACAGTAAGAAATAAAAAATGTATCAGCCCATAATGTGGATAGAACAGGAGGGAGACATTAGCAGTGCAGAGATTTCAGCAAACTTTTGGCAGACAGAGACAGAAGGGAAAGTACTAACTGACTTAACAGGAAGAGGAAGTTTTGACCAGTGTCTGCAGAGAGGAATACTGATGACTGAAAGGTGAGCCCAGAATCTTTCCATAGAAGAAATGGATGCTAAGGTTGAGGAAATCTCCCAAGAGAGTAGAACAAAAAAGCCGCAAAGAGGGAAAGTAAGAGAAAAACAATGAGAAAATTAGAAGCTCAGTCCATTAAATACAACTTCTAAGAGAAGTTCAAGACAGAAAGATTTGTTGATCATTTAGGAAAAAAAATAATAGCTACAAAGAAAACTAAGGAAAATGGAAAAAAAATCGAGGTAATTATCAATCTCAAAAAATACCAAAAGGTGTGGGAGAAATAAACATAAACACATATTATTTGGTTCAGTAGAAACAAAATTTGTAGTTATTATAGGGTAAACATGATTCATTGATTTAACTATATTGAATAATGCTGGGTAGGGAAGTAGGGTGTTAACAGGTGAAGGGAAGTAAATGAGGACCCAAGGGATGATTCAAAGTCAGGTATCTTAGTTGGGGCCAGCTAACTGCTATAACAAAAAGCCTCCTCGTCTCAATAGCAGAGTCCAATAAAAGTTTATTTTCTTGTCCAGTTTGGGACAGCTGTCCTCTAAGGGGTGTCTCATTGATCCAGATTCCTTCCACCTTGCAACTCAGCCATCTCCTAGGGCCTTGGAGTCCTTCACTTTAAGGCAAAGTCCTTTAAAGTCCTTCACATTAAAGCAGAGACAGTATGAACAACTATATGAGAAGTTTTTATGGGCTAGGCCTGAGAATGGCACATATTCACATTGAATTGGCCAGAACTTGGTCTGAACCACAGGTTAAGGCTGGGAAATGTAGTCTAGTTGTGTGTTCAGGAGCCAGAAAAAAAATGTGGGGTAGTAAGTAGCAATATCTACCACACTAGGCAAAAGTAGGGGCTGGGGGGTGGGGAAGAGCATTCCAGGTATTCATTCATTCAACACATATTTACTGAGCACCTACTATGGACCAAGAGTGGCAGATGTAACCATGAATAAAGGGATCCTGCTCTCAGGAGCTTCTGCATAGTGGGTAACAGCAGGTCAAGTTCTTGGGGGGAGCGGGTATGGAACCTGGCGTTCCAGGCCAATGGGGGTGGAACAGAGTTTTATTGATTTTGTAGAAAGTAGTAAGGGCTTTGGGTTTGACTTTAAAAGCAGTGGGAGTCCATTAAATGGTGTTAAGCAGAATGTGACACGATCTGTTTTATGTTTTAAAATGATCATTTTGGCCACCTTGTGGAAAATAGATTGACAGGTCAGGGCTGGACAACAGAGTAGAAGCAGAGCACAGAGAAGGCAGGCAGCCTAGAGGTGAGGGGAGCTCTGCCTGGCCTGATGTGGTGGCCCTGGCGATGAAGAAAGGTGGATAGGAGAAATATTTGAGGAGTACTCTAAGGGACATGGTGACTGATTGGATGTGGGGGCCGGGTGGGGGGAGTGAAAGAGAGGGAAGGGACAGAAATGATTCCTAAATTTTTGGTTGAGTCACCGAGTGGGCCCTAAATGGGAGCTATCTCAGCAATTTGAGATGTGAAAGCGCTTTAGGAAAGGTCAAATGGCGCAACCAAGCCAGTGCGTTCCATTTTACAGATGGGGAAACCGAGGCACGAGATACTAGCAGGTGGTTGTCAGGCCATGTCGCGCTCGTCTCATACCCCCTTAGATGGGTGAAAGGACCGAAGACTGCTGGCTGGATACCTACTAAGCGCCAATACCTGGCCCGGCCCTTCCCCGCCTGGCTCGCCCGGCTCTCCATGTCCGCCGCTCGTGTCCCAATAAAGTTATTGAAAGTGACACTGGTTGCTAAGGAAGTAGGTCGCCGAGCCGGGTTGCTAAGGAAGTGAGCGGCCTCGGTCTCTCCCCATCCGGGGCAGCGGGGAATGGCTGAGCCCACGGTTCGCAGCCGCCCCAGCCGCCGCTGCCGCCGCCGCCCGTGTTCGGCTCGGGCTGCAGGTGAGTCGGCGACGATGCGAACGACCGCCGGGCAGGGCCGATCCTTCCGCCGCCTGGGATCTTCCCGAAGGCCCGGGGCAGCACCACCGACTGGCTTTGCTGCTCCAGGAGCGGGAGCATCTTCTGCCCTGCCTCCTGGGCATCTTCAGGCAGTCCGGGCGACCTCGCCCCTCCTCCCCCGGGCAGGGGTGCGGCCCGACCCCCAGACCCGGCCGCGAGGGGTCGGAGTCTGGGACCCAGCTCGGGAGGAAGGCGGGGAAGCGAAAGCTTGGGGTCCAAACCTCGGCGCTGCCCCTGGCTCGCTGTGTGACCTTGGACAAGTCCCTTCCCCTCTTGGCCTCAGTTGACCTTTTTGCACAATGGGGTCCTATCACTTGCTGCTCGGAGTGGTTAGATTATGAGAGGTGTATGTTGAAAGTGCCCTAAATGGGGAGGAGAAGGACCAAGAGTCCAACTTTAAGTCCGAGTGTCTGAATTTGAGACTTTGCATCTCCACTTAGTAACTGTGTGGCCTTGGGCAAGTTAATCTCCTTGAGCCTTCTTTTCTTTATCTGTAAAATGCGTTAATGAACCACTGTGGGAATCCAGTAAGATGGGTATGTCAAGTAGCTTGGCACATAGTAAGTGCTCAGCAAGCTATTATGAGGCATGAGGGGTGGTTTGGGTAAGGCTTCCTGGAAGGGTTGACTTTGAGACAGGTAGGATTTAGGTGTGCAGTTCACCAGCTCATTGGATATTCCTCCCCCTGTTGACATCCCCCCCACCCTCAGTTTTACTTCTCCATTCTGCTCAGAGAAAGGGAGGTGGTGTGGACTTCTGCAAAGTAGTCCTGGTGGGGGAAACCCTGGGGTCAAGTCCTTGTAGTTGTTTGAGGTTATGGTTTTATTTTCTACTTAGGCCTTGTTGACCCTTCCAGAAGACAAAGAGTTATCTTTATGTCTTTTGAGAAGTGCTTGAAACAGTAATAGCTATTTACAAGTCTGGTTGGCCCTTGAACAACACAGGTTTGAACTGTGTGGATGTGGATTTTTTTTCAAGGAAGGTATATACTTCACCTTTATATATAAGGGACTTGAGCATCCGTGGATTTTGGTATCCAAGGGGGCTCCTGGAATCCCCTACAAATACTGAGGGTCAACTGTATATGATTAAGAAGCACTTTTCAGGTATATTATCTCATTTAATCTTCACATAGACTTTGCCAGGTAGGTGGTGATGTCATCCCCATTTCGAAGATGAGGAAACTGAGGCTAAGAAAAGTGAATGACTTGCCTAAGAATTTTATACCTATTAAGTGATGGAGCTGGACACATTTCCAGGTAAATCCTGTATTTTCTTCCCTGTACCCTGATATCTCTGATTTCTCAGCAGTAGCTGTTACAAAGCCACAAGGGTCTTCTTTTGTTGCTTCTGACTGCTTTGGCTAGAGGCTTTTCTTTCACTGGCAAGGAAACAAGATCTTACATAAAGGTTCATTTAAATAGATACCATCCAAAGTGGGGACCTCAAAACAAAGTTGGAATGTTTACAAGGGGCTTTTCTGTCCCCATGCCCCCTCCTCTTTAAAGTGAGAGGAGTAGGCTGGTAGGCCCTTTTGGTGCTATTGTACAATTCTGATTGCATGCTGGTGGTTTAAAAGCATGGAATCAGGCTGCCTGGGTTCAAATCTTGACTCTGCCACTTCCAAGCTGCATGCCACTGAATAATTTTACTTCATCTCTTTGTGCTATAGTTTCATCATTTGTAAAAGGGAGATAATAATAGTATCCACTATATGTGGCTGTTATGAGGATTTATTTGCACCTAATACATGTAAAGTGCCCGGCATGTTTGGTAAACATTATTGTTATTTGGGCTTAACATAGCACCTGTATTATACTTTATATTCTATTTATGATTGGTGAATGAATAAATTAAAGCATGTGCTGACGATACCAGGTCTGTCAACCTCACAGGGTCATTGCATGCATGAAACAGTAGCTGTCATAGTATTATATAAATGTCACAAATGTCAGTATTACAGAGTTGCCCCAGGAACCTGTAATCCCATGCCAGAATGGGTTGCAAAGAAAAATGAAAGCTGATGATAGGATTCCAGGTTTGGTAGTCCGACCCCCAGTTCAGTAAATGTTTACTAAATCTCTTTATGCCAAGCACAGTGGAGCATGTGGAGATCAGCCCCAACTCCACATTCTTCAAGGACCTCAGAGCTTAATTTGCATATTACTAGCATTTTTTTTTTTTTTTTTTTTTTTTTGGTATGCGGGCCTCTCACTGCTGTGGCCTCTCCCATTGCGGAGCACAGGCTCCGGACGCGCAGGCCCAGCGGCCATGGCTCACGGGTCCAGCCGCTCCGCGGCATGTGGGATCTTCCCGGACCGGGACACGAACCCATGTCCCCTGCATCGGCAGGCGGACTCCCAACCACCGCGCCACCAGGGAAGCCCTATTACTAGCATTTGAAATGAATTTGATGTCTTTAAATGAATCCATATCTTGTGTTTGCCCTCCTCAGAGTAAAGCTTCGGATTCACATCTCTTGTGTCCTCATGCTTCTGTTGGGTGCCTGGGCTAGAAGCCTTGGCTTGCTCTCTAAGCCCTTTCATCCACTGATTTATGGGTCCCTAAGAAAGAGCATTCTCTTATGCTGGCTAATAATACAGTGCTCTCTTTATGGTGCCTTAATGGTTTACAAAAATGCTTAAACGTGTCTTCACTCACTTAGTCTATCGGTAACCCTGCAAGGAAGGGAAGGTGCAGATTGAGATTCGCATTTTACACTCAAGGGACCTGAGGTAAGACAGGCCAGGCTGCTAGTAGGTGGCCCATTTCACACTGACCTCCAGGCGTTCTGACCCCAAGTTCAGTGCTTTTACCTCTACTGCCTCAGTTTCATTCATTCAGCATTTGCTGAACACCTGGTATGTGTCAGGCCCAGTTCTAGCCTAGGGATGTGATGGTAGAGAGGTAGGTGAGGTCCTTGCTCTCGTGCAGCTTCCATTCTAGTGGCAGCGGCGGAAAAATAAGACCAATAAATGAACAAGGTCACTCGGATGGAAATAAGTACTGTGCAAACAATAAAACAGTGATGTGATGGAGAGTGACTTCCCCATGGGGATGCTGCCAATTAATTGGGTGGTCTGAGAAGGCCACTCTGAGGGGGTGACATTTTTGCTGAGACTTGCTGCCAGAAAGGGGCCAAACATTTGAGAATATGGCAGAAGGAACAGCAAAAGTAAAGGCTCTCAGGTGGGAATAAGCTTAGTAAGTTCTGGGAACTGAAAGAAGGCTCAGAGCAGCTGGAGCAGGTGGGCTGGGGTGCGGGGAGGGGAGAATGGTGAGATGGCCAAGTGGGGGCTGGGCTGGGGGTGAGGCCTCAAGTCATCTACGGCCTGTGGACTAGAGTGAGGAGGTGGGACTTTATTCCAAAAGCAATGGGAAGGCATTGAAGGCTTTAAGAAGGGGAGTGATGTGATCTGTTTTTTGTTTTTTAGAAACATCACTTTGGCCCCTGTGGCCAGTGAATTTTAAGGGGTGTAAGAATGGCAGGCAGGAGAGTAGTTAGGAGGCCAGGTGAGAGGTGATGGCGGCTTTCTAGGGTGGTGACAGTGGAGATGGTACAAGAGGATGGATTGGGGATGTGTCATGGAGGTGAAACCAGCAGGATGGTGGTTGAGGGGAAGAGCTAGAGGAATCAGAGACGTCTCTTGGGTTTTTGGCCTGATCAATTAGGTAGATGTTGGTGGTGCCATCTGCCTCTAAAATGATGAGAGAACTTTTTGGTAAGGTGCCCTGTGTGGAAGAATTAGCTCTGGTTCCCTGTGAACCCTTGGAGGAGAGGCACAGGTGTAAACATCGTACTTACAGCCTCTGGGGAGGAGATCCCTGCTTATACTGCAGGAAGGTAGCCAGGTACATCTTCTTGAAGCCTCCACCTTGAACATCCAGAAGCCCTGCTTTTCTCGAAGTCTGGCTCTTTGCCAGCTAGTGGAGTGGCAGGTGTGGGCTCTGCCAGGGCAGTGCCCATCTGTCTCATGCTGTTGGCATTGCTGTCCTGACTTGAGATCTTGGCTGATGAAAGCTGGGAGGAGGCTGGCCATCTCTGCGAGAGAGAATGGAATCACTCTTGAAGCTTAGTGCCTCAAATGGCCACGCTCTCCCTGCCAAAGTGGTTCTTTCTTGGCCATCGAATGACATTTCTAAAGCTTCAGAGCTTTTGATTTGGGAATCCCTGGAGAAGCTGTTGTGTTCTTGCTAGAATTCTAGCAAGGGAATTCGAGCCGCCTTTTAACGTATGCTAATAATTGCCTCTGTAAATTTAGGTTTCACAATGTTGTAAATTCAACATTGCGAATAGCAAGACTGATAATCCTGCCACCTCTGCTCGCATAGCTTTGTTTGCAGTTTAGAATGCTCTTTCCTGTGCATTCTTGTGTACTGACGTTCAGCCAGTTGAGGTCACATGGCACGTGTGTTATCCCCAGTTTACAGATGAAGCATTGAGCTACTGAGGGCTCATTCATTTTGGTCAGTAATATGAAGCACCCGATAGGTGCTGGGTTCGGTAGATCCTTGCCACTCAAAGTGTGTTCTGCGTGACTGAGGCACCCATGTGCCCTGAGAGCTTGTTAGAAATGCAGAGTCTAAGTCTAGATATAATAAGCCAGTCTGCATTTTACCAAGACCCCCGGGTGTCTCCTGAGTACATTAAAGCTTGAGGTGTACTCCTTTGGTAATAAGTAGCAAAACTAGGACTTGCCAAAGATAATGATAATAATAGTACAGCCTTACCTTTTTTTTACTGTGGTTCACAAGTACTGCATTTTTTTTTTTACAATTTGAAGGTTTATGGCAACCCTGCATTGTCAGATGATGCATTTTTTAGCAATAAAGTATTTTTTAATTAGTGTACATTAATTAATGGACATTGTTTCTTTAGACATAATACCCTTGCACACTCAGTAGACTACAGTATAGTGTAAACATTACTTATATATGCGCTGGGAAACCAAAAAATTTGTGTGACCTGCTTTATTGCAAGATTTGCTTTATTATGGTGGTCTGGCACCAAACCTGCAGTATCTCCGAGGTCTACCTGTAATAGAAATAGCTAACATTTATTGAGCCAAGCACTGTTTTCAGCACTTTGCACATGTCGTCTCATTTAGTCCTCACAGCAACCCTGTAACATGAGGACTGTTATGAATCCCATTTTCCAGAAGAGGAAAGTAGAGGCACAGAAAAGTCAAATAACTTACCCAGGTCTGATTCCAGGTCCATTGCTCTTCCTACCACTCACTTGTTCATCTGTTTTGCAGGTGGGCAGTACATCCCTGACATCTTGTCAAAAGCCTTTCTTTCTCTTCTGCATCTGGGTAAATAACTTTAAAGGCTGATGAAGAAAACTGACTTCATAGAATGTTTGAAGAAATCAGGGGAAAAACCCTCGAGGTATTTTAACATAACTATGAGTGTCAGTTACTTCACTGATAGGCAACAAATAGATAATCTGATTTGTGAGATAGGCTACCTCTCATCCTTCTTAGCTCTAACTCAGGGCTGAAACATGAAGCAGGTAGGAACTGAGAGCTTGTATTCTGAGTCATTCGGCCCTGAACTGTTTCTTGATTCTGGTGATAACATCTGCACCGGTGAGGAGAGGGTGGCTAAAGCCCTATGCCACCTGCTGACTAATTGCAAAAGATTCCGTTTTTTTTTTTTTCTTTTCTTAATGTAATGTTTTTATTGAAGGATAAGATACAGGCAGAAAAATTAGACGATTGTAACTGTATAGTTTGTTGAATTTTCATAAAATGAACTCACCCATGATACCACCACCCAGATCAAGATATAGAACATGAGCAGCACTCCAGAAGCCTTCCTCACCTCCCTCCAGAAGGGTGACCACTACCCTATCTTCTGTCACCAAAGAATATTTTTACCCATTTTTTTATCTGTAAAAGATTCAATTTTGTCAAGCCTCAGTTTTCCCTGTCTGCCATGTGGGCTCATTATTTTGCCTTCAACATCCCTTATCTCTGCAGTCTTAGAAAAATTTCTTGGTCAAGGCCTGTGCCACCACAGGAAATTCTGGTGTGAAAAGGCAGTGGGATCTGGGTGGAGACATGAATTTTAATAGCAAATCTGCCACTTGCTGTGTGACCCGAGGCAAGTAACTCAGCCTCTCTGGCCCTCAGTGTCTGTATAGGCAAAATAAGGACGTGGGATAATCTTCCAAGGCTCTTCCAGCGCTGCCTGAAAGACAGCTTTGAGTTGGGTAATATTTTCCTCTTCCTTGGTGACTTCATGCAGGGCTTTCTCCCAGACCTTCCAGGGTGGGGCTTTTAGAGCTGTTTCTTGGCAGTCAGAGATCGTTGCAATCAGCTCATCTTATCAGCCTCACACATCTGCATTGCAGCTTGGGATGTTCTTGTTTAAGGCTTCAGTTAATCTTGGTGACACTTCGCTTTGTCACACTGATAGCAGACACTGAACTCTTCACACACAGGCAGATCTATCTTTTTAGTATGCTGATTTATTTAAATCATAGTTTGCATTAGAGAGCACCAGTGATAATTGTGGTGGGTGTGGTTTTATTTTTAAGTTTTTGGCAAGATATTTGCAGCAGTTGCATTTTGTCATATTTGAACATAGTGTATAAATGGAAGTGAGTCCAAGTGAAATAGAGATTGTAATAGACCACTGGGAGCTGAGACCGGATATGCTGTTACCCGCTCTGGGGTCCTTAACATCCCTTTCAGCAGTGGTTTCAGGAAGGGCTTGCTTTGGGGCTTTTGTGTGTGACATAAGTTACACAGAAACTAAAGCTCATAGTACTGTCTCCAGCAGCTTAGGGGACTGCAGTAACCATTACTTGATAACACATTTCAGTAACCTAAGCAAAGAAATCTAGCTAGTAAATCATAAAAGATTCCATCCAGGTAAGACAAAGTGTCAGCTCAAGTTACTTAAGATAACAGCAAGAAGATAGTTCTTGGTGGAAATAGTTACTGGTTTTGCACGGTCTGCAATAGCAGGTCAGATTCTAGCCTAAGAAATATATAGTATTTTTCCCTCCTTACTTCTTCAATTGCCAGCATTTTTTAATAGAATTTTTTTTAATTATAAAAATAATTTCCATTGAGGAAAACCCTGAAAAGATTCACTCAGAAATAACTACTGTTAAAACATCTTACTGTCCAAAGGAAAATATATTCCTAAATGTATTTTATCTCATGAATGTGCAGTTCTTACCTGTTTCCCCAGTCATTGTCATTTAGGCAGGTTTCAATACTTAAATGCTATGAATAATGCTACAGAGAACATCTTGAAGATTATCTTTGCATAAACATTTTTTTTTCTTTGCATAAACTTTTGTCTACATTTCTGATGATTTCTTTAAACTAGATCCTTTCATTGTTAAAAAATTTTAATTATAAAGGCAGCCTCCTTAAATAATGTTTTTAACAAGGTAGTGTCTAAATAAAGTCGAAAAGGCAGACATTAGTGCAGTTTGGTGGAGAGGGATTACCTGTGCAAAGGGTATCCTGACTCAGTTTCAGCTTACTTGTCCACTTGCACAGCTATCTTTTTAGGTAGTTGCTCTCAAAGTGTATCTCCCATTTTGCATTTGGAAATGTTCACGTAACATTTCATAACCATTTTCCCATGTTTAGTAATTATGAGCTAGTAAACTTTCCCTAGCATTGGGCATTGACGTTGTTTCTGGCTTTTTATAATCACATAGAGTGCTGTAGTGAATATCTTTGCTTCCCTCTCAGCCTCATAAGAGAACAATTCTAAATAAATTAGTTTGCGGAAAGTTAGAACTTTAAAAAGTTGAAAAGGAGAACTGTACATTTTCCTTCTTAAAATTTGATTAGGACCCTAAAAATATCTTCAAAAAAAAAATAAAATGCTTTATTGAGGTATAATTCACAAGCCATAAGGTATCTTTTCATAGTTTTTGTCGCCTTCTTTGCTGCTGCTTCTTAATCTGTTTTTCTTTTTGATACAGAATTCCCTATGAGTAGGACCCAGAACCTGAGCCTTTAACATTTAAACCCTTCATTCTATGAACAGACTGTTGGCTGCATTAACCAGGAATATTGTATGTACATGATCAGTTTTGTGCACTGAATGAGCTGTGAGAGCATGTCATTATGGAATTGGACAGTGAACCATGACAGCTCTGGTGGACTTTAGGCAGGGGATTTTTTTAAATGTATATAACTCGTTATATTACTGAAGCAAATTCTGTGATTTATGGGACATTCTGCTTGATCAACTTTGGGAACTGTTTACGATAAAGGTAGCATATGTGGGCAGCTTCTCCAACATTCATGTACGCACCAATCACCAGGGATCTTGATAACGGGACTCTGATTTGGGGACATGGATGGCCTTAGATTCCGGAGCTAAACCAGGTGGAACAGAAGATTTTAGTTGACACTCAGACACAACATCCTAAATTATGTTGAACGACACGGTGAGAGTTATTCCTTTTGAAACTCTTTTGGTTCTTTTGACTACGTCAAGGAGAGTATTTGTTTGGTTCCAGTCTTTCTTAACACGTGCTAAACTGGCTTTCTTAGTTTCTTTTTTTTTTTAATACATCTTTATTGGAGTATAATTGCTTCGCAATACTGTGTTAGTTTCTGTTAGACAACAAAGTGAATCAGCCGTATGCATACATATATCCCCATATCCCCTCCCTCTTGAGCCTTCCTCCCACCCTCCCTATCTCACCCTTCTACTGGCTTTCTAACCAAGAGAGATCAGGCCTCTGGCCTTAGGTAAGCTACAGTATCTAGTTCGAATTTAGTAACATGGTTGTTTGTCTTTATTTTCAGTTACCTTCTATTTACAACAAGTGATACTGGTTTTCCATTCATGGTAGTCATACGAAGTTTCTGTTAAAAAGAAATTTGGGAGTTCCCTGGTGGCCTAGTGGTTAGGATTCTGGGCTTTCACTGTTGTGGCCTGGCTTCAGTCCCTGGTCAGGGAACTGAGATCCTGCAAGCCGTGCAGCATGGCCAAAAAAATAAATTAAAAAAAAAAAAAAAAGTGTTAAAGTAGATTTAAAGCAAAATCTTAACTAAATAATGGTACAGGTGGTGTATGGATATGGCAGAAATTGTGAAGAGACAATCAGATGACTGACATTTAGGACACGCTGGTGTGGAAAAGCGCCATGAACTTTGGAGCCCGGTAGCCCTGGTTCCTGCTTACTTTGCTGCCGATTAACTCAGTCTGCCATGTTGCTTCTCTCTCCAAGTCTCAGGTTGTTTTCTCCTGTAAATTGGGTCAGGGCAGAAGCACCTCTTGTGGGCCAGGCCCTGTCATGCTTGTCCTCCTCTAATCCTCACACAGCCCCAAGGAGCAGGGCATTTGTGGTAGTCCCATTTTGCAGAGGAGGATATAGGCTTAGCTGGTTGAAGGAACTTGCCTGGAGTCCCAGAGCTGGGAATGGTTGGACTGGGTTTCATTCCCAGGTGTGTCTGAATCTCTTTTTTGTTATTCCAGGCCACCTCCCTCTTTTAAATGTAGAATTTGCTGTGGCTCTCTACCCAGCTGCATGGCAGTCTGATTCAAAGGACAAGTCATTGAGTACACCTGTGATCAACCACAGCGTTATTCACAATAGATGAGGGGTGCAAGTAGCGCAGATGTCTGTGGACAGATCAATGGATAAAGATAATGTGGTACATATACACAATAGGTTGTTATTTAGCCTTATAAAAAAAAGAGATCTTGTCACATGCTACACAACATGGATGAACCCTGAGGTAGAATGGTGGTTTCCAGGGGTTGGGGAGACAGGGAAATGGGAAGTTGCCATTTGATAGGTATAGAGTTTCAGTTTAGCAAGATGAAAAAGTTCTAGAGATCTGTCACACAACAATGTGAATATCGTTGTCATTACTGAACTGTACACTTAAAAATGGTTAAGAGGGTACATTTTATATTATGTGGGTTTTTTTTAACCACAATTAAAATTTTCTTAAAAGTTAAAAGGCATTGGTCAGAGGGCAATCTTTTTTTTTTCCCCCCTATCTTGGAAACTTTCAAGCATACATAAAAATGGAATAGTGTAATGAACCATGGACCCATTACCCAGCTCCAGCAGTTAGCAGCACATGGCAGTTCTGTCTCACTTATAACCTCTTATTCATCCCACCCCACCTCACCTCTGATTATTTTGGTCCCAGTCAGCATATAGCTTTATATGCTAGTGGGAAGCAGCCGCATAGCACAGGGAGATCAGCTCGGTGCTTCATGACCACCTAGAGGGGTGGGACAGAGAGGGTGGGAGGGAGATGCAAGAGGGAGGGGATATGGGGATATATGTATACATACAGCTGATTCACTTTGTTATATAGCAGAAACTAATACAACAATGTAAAGCAATTATACTCCAATAAAGATGTTAAAAAAAACTTTATATGAAAATGCTTTTGTGTGTGTCTCTAAGAGTAAGAACCTTCTTTAAAAAATACCATTTCCACACCTAAAAATGTAACAATAATTCCTTAACATTCCTTAATGTTCAAATTTCCTTGATGGTCTCATACATTTTTAACAATCGGTGTGTTTGAATCAAGATCCAGAAAAGGGCCCTACTCAAGGGCCAAATGTTGTATTTGGTTGATTAAGTCTCTGACATCAGAGTGTAAATGTTTAGCAGAGAAACAATTTCATTTCTTTCCTGGATCAGTACATGGAATGAGAAGTTCCTGACAGGCAGGTTCTTCCAGCTTCATAGCTTTGTGGTGGTTCAGAGCACGAGCCCCGGACATTGGGGTTGTGTGGGCAGTCGGTGCACTGTTGGTGGAAGGATAAATGGTACAGCCTGGGAAGTGGGTAGGATGGTGCCCTCTGTCAAAAAGGAACATGTGTAGTGTTTACACATCCAGGAATAGCTCCTACGAAGAACCCTCGTGTGTAGCTAAAGTTATATGTTCAGGATATTCACTGCAGCATTGTTTGCACTAGCAAAGACCGGAAACTATGAGAGGTTCCCTCAGCAGGGGACTAATCAAATACATTACAAGAGAACTGTACCATGGCATTTAGGCAGCTACTTAAAAGGTGGGGGTGGGGGTGGGGGTGGCGGGGGCCCCAAGATCTATGAAGTAAGATAGAGAATGGTGATACTATACTTAAACTTGAGTTTAAAAACAAAAAAAAAAGGTAGGGAAGCAATATAGGTACGTTAATGCTTGCATGTGCTTCGAGTATCTCCCCAGGGGTAGGGGGAAGATTTACCTGTTCACTGTATGTACAACTTGAATTGTTTTAATCTATTCATATATTAATACACATGTGTATAGGCATGTGTGTGTGTTTAAAATAAGTTTAAATTAGGGTCTTTTAATAAGACAAACCTGGTTTTGAATTCTGACTGTTCCATTTAATTGCTGTGTGACCTTGAGCCAGTTAATTTCTCTGAGCCTCCCATCCTTATTTTTAAAATAAGGCTAATACTGTTCCTCATAAGGTGATTTTGAGGGTTAGAAGAGGAATATACATTAAGTTCCTAATGTACTATGAGCTGTGACTATTGAATACAACAAAGCCCCAGACCCACATTGATTCTGAATTAGCGTCCTCTAGACTTGAATATATATATATTTTTTAAAAATAAATTTATTTATTTTTTAAATTTATTTTTGGCTGGGTTGGGTCTTCATTGCGGCGCGCGGGCTTTTCCCAGTTGCGGCGAGTGGGGGGCTACTCTCCGTTGGGTGCGCTGGCTTCTCATTGTGGTGGCTTCTCTTGTTGCAGAGCTCCGGCTCTAGGTGCGTGGGCTTCAGTAGTTGTGGCACCTGGGCTCAGTAGTTGTGGCTCTTGGGCTCAGTAGTTGTGGCTCAAGCTCTGGAGTGCAGGCTCAGTAGCTGTGGCGCACGGGCTTAGTTGCTCCGCAGCATGTGGGATCTTCCTGGATCAGGGCTCGAACCTGTGTCCCCTGCATTGGCAGGCAGATTCTTAACCACTGAGCCACCAGGGAGCCCTGAATATATTTTTTATGAATGTATGTTATGAATGTTTCACAAAATAGGATTTCTTTGCCTCTTTTTCCCCCTTATCAGTTAAATGCTTTCTTTGGTAGCCTGTTGGGGTCATCAAGTGACAGGGAGTGCTTGGCGCCAATTTGAATTCAGAGCAGGCGTTTAGTTGTTCATGTTTCTTATCCGTGACCTTTCTAGGTTTCTTTCCAGATAAGTAGCCTGTCTTCCTAAGATGTGTAAGCTGAAACCAAGTTACTAGACTTTTTTCCCCAAAGAAAAAATAGCTTTATTGCCATCCCCCTGCTTGATTGTAAGAAACAAAATACATGCACCTGTGAAGAAGCCCAAAGAAAGCAAAAACAATCACTTGCAAGCTCACCCCCCAGAGATCAATATTGTTTGCCTTTCTTGAGTGTTTATTACACATCTTGCACTAGGCTAACCATTTAACATTTATTAGCTTACTTAATAATCCTTAGAACAGTTCTTTATGGTAGGTGTTGTTATTAATCCCCTTTTGTAGAAGAAACTGTGACTTAATGTAACTTTCTCAAGATTTTATAGCTAAGTGGCAGAGCAGAAATTCAAATGCTGACGCGTTGAATAATACTAAAGTTCATGCTTTGAATCATGACTTTACACTGTCTCACTCACAACTTTCTTTGCACTTGTGCATGTACACATGTAAACATAAATCACATCATAGTAAGTCTTCTGTTTGGTAGCCTGCTTTTTTAATATAAATTTATTTTATTTTATTTATTTTTGGCTGCGTTGGGTCTTCGTTGCCGCGCGAGGGCTTTCTCTAGTTGCAGCGAGCAGGGGCTACTCTTTGTTGTGGTGTGCGGGCTTCTCATTGCAGTGGCTTCTCTTGTTGCAAAGCACAGGCTCTGGGCAGGCAGGCTTCAGTAGTTGGGTCATGCGGGCTCAGTAGTTGTGGCTCGAAGGCTCTAGAGCACAGGCTCAGTAGTTGTGGCACATGGGCTTAGTTGCTTCGCGGCATGTGGGATCTTCCCAGACCAGGGATTGAACCCTGCATTGGCAGGCAGATTCTTAACCACTGCACCACCAGAGAAGTCCCTGGTAGCCTGCTTTTTTTCACTCAACAAAATGTCATGAACATCTTCCCATGTGTAAATACTTAGAAGTATATTGCCATTCTTTTTTTTTTTTATAAGTTTATTTCATTTATTTTATTTTTGGCTGCGTTGGGTCTTCGTTGTTGCGTGCGGGCTTTCTCTACTTGCAGTGAGCGGGGGCTACTCTTCGTTGCGGTGCGTGGGCTTCTCATCGTGGTGGCTTCTTTTGTTGCAGAGCACGGGCTCTAGGCGCACGGGCTTAGCTGCTCCGCGGCATGTAGGGATCTTTCTGAACCAGGGCTCGAACCCATGTCCCCTGCATTGGCAGGCGGATTCTTAACCACTGCGCCACCAGGGAAGCCCTATATTGCCATCCTTAATGACTGCATAATTTCCCATTGTAGAGATGTGTCATAATCTAACCAGTCCCTTATCAATGAGTATTTAAGTGGTTAGAGATGCTGCTGAGATAAGCATGAAGGTGTACATACATCTTCCACATGTATTCAGTTATTCACTGAAGGCCTTAAAATAGTTCCAAGAAATGGAGTTGCTGTTTCAAGGGAGTATTACATTTTGAGTATTGCATTTTGGTGTTTTGATATTGACTGCTCAGATGCCCTCAAATAGTATGAGCCAGTTTAAGATTCTGTGGCTCATGTGTACTTAAGAGACAGTTTGAAAGTGTTTAGACCGTTCACACAACTGTTTGGCTTACAAAAAACAGATGACCTGTGTTTATAAACAGTGCCTGTTATTACACTATATTACACTAAAATAAATATATTTTATTTATTTTTTGATGGGGACCATTTTTAAAGTGTTTATTGAATTTGTTACAGTATTGCTTCTGTTTTATGTTTTGGCTCTTTGGCTGCGAGGCATGTAGGATCTTAGCTCCCCAGCCAGGGATCGAACCCACACCCCCTACATTGGAAGGCGAAGTCTAAACCACTGGACCCCCAGGGAAGTCCCCAGAATATATTTTATTAGTCTGTTATTTTGACATCTTTGCTCTGAATGCTTTTATGGCTGAGGCTATGTGACATGCTACATTGACATTAGAAAGTTAAGGATTTCCATTGCTGTAGACCTCATAGAAACTCTTTTATGAAGCTTTACCATGAAGTTAAGACAAATAGTTTTACAACTAGGACCCTTTGTTCATCAGTTAAAACATTTTATTACATTATATTCATGGTGGATAGATGAAAAGAGAAAAATGAGTTTTAACACCTGGATGTAGTTAATTTTACAGATTTTTTCCATCTTTTTTCTCCCCTAATTTGATTTTTCTGACTAGGTAATATATTTACATGATTCAAGAGGTATAAAAGGATATACACTGCAAAGCCTCCCTTATACTCTTGGCCTTCAGCCACCCAGCTCTTTTCCCTACAGGCAGCCACTGTTGTTATCTGGCTCTTGCATATCCCTTCAGATATATTTTATGTAAATAGAAGCAAATATAGGACTAGTCCCTCAACACACATTCCATGTCCTTTTAAAAGTTCTCCGGACAGTGATGTTATTTTTTCAACTGGAGATGAATAATCTTGTTCTGAAAATTGTGTAATTCACATTTTGATAGCTGACCGTCATGGGAACCAAAGACCCAGAGTTGGAATTGCTCTCTTGGTGTTGGTTCAGGGTTTGCAGACAAGGAGTCCTGATACTTCAAAACAATTAGCAACAGTTGAGAAAGAACGTAGTGTTGATGGTGATGAGTTGGATACAGAGTAGAAACAGCTGCTTCCCCTAGAGAAACCTGCCCAGGGACTTGGTTTGGGCTGGTTAATAGGGAGTCACTTTTATCTTCTTGCCTGAGTGTTGCTGCTTTCCTGATGGCCCCTGTGATCCGTAGTTTGGGCTGCCTTTCAGACACTCTTGAGTCCTTGAACTCTAGGCCAGGCAGTTGGCAGATGGTTGCTCGGTCAGATCTTAGAGGACGTTGCATTGGAGTGCATTGATTAAAGATGCATTAGTATGTGCTTTGTGTGACCGCACATCGCTCTTCCTTGCAGGGATGTTTCTGGTGAATTGCCAGACCTTTATTTTTTCCCATTTGAAGATACCACATGCTTGTTACAGAAAATTTGAAAAATATAGAAATGTCGAAGGAGCAGGGGAAATCACCTATATGTAGTCCCATCACACAAAGTGGACCACCATTAATGTTTTGATGTGTATCTTATTTTTATACAATTGTGATTGCATGCATTCAATTTTGTAAACTGCTTTTTCATTTATTCTAAGCATATTCCATGTCATTACAGAGCCTTGGTAAATGTCATTTTAAAAGATGGACTAGGACTTCCCTGGTGGTCCAGTGGTTAAGACTCCACGCTCCCAATGCAGGGGGCCCGGGTTTGATCCCTGGTCAGGGAACTAGATCCCACATGCATGCCGCAACAAAGATCCCTCGTGCCACAACTAAGACCCAGCACATCCAAATAAATAAATAAATAAATATTGAAAAGAAAAAAAAGAGATGGACTAACATGGCAGGCCTTTCTCAATTAGATCATGTATACATGAATTTGGTCATGGACAGGGATGCCTACAGGACCCAGGCAGGCAGTATAAATGAGCAGAGCATGCTGGGTGTGAGACAGTAGGGAGTGTGGGCTGGGGAGGATTGGGTGGCCGGGCCCATTATAGAGGGGCAGCCGTCACTCAGTTCCCATTGCTGCCACTTGGGGCCTGGGCTGTCAGATATTCCCATTATTCCAGAGAAGCAGAAAATCTGGTTTTTCTGTTTCAATGTGAAATTGCTGGTTTTCTTTTTTCTTTTCTTTTTTGAGAAATCTTAAACATTCAGAGAAAAATATAGGAAACAGAATTGATAATTATTAACATTTTCTCTTATTTGCTTCAAGTCTCATTCCCTGTTTCTTTTTTTAGGAGAAATGATAAAATATTACAGATAAAATTGAAAAATTCTTCACATTTCTTGTCCCATTCTTAACATTTCACCCTGCCCAACTTGGACAGCCACTATCATAAATTGTTGTATATCCTTCTACCCATTTGGGGGAATACTTATGTATACATTAATGCAAATCCATGAGCACCATATTGTTTTCTAAGTTTTTAGTCATAATCGTCACTCTGCAGCTTGCTTTTCCACTCAACCTATTTATTTATCCATGTAAATATATATAACTCTAATTCAGGGTTGGCACACTTTTTTTGTGAAAGATCAGGTGGTAAATATTTTATGTTCTGTGGGCCATACTGTCTGCTGCAGCTACTCAGCTGTGCTATTTTATAGCTAAAGCAGCCATAGATGATATGTAAACAAAGGGGCATTGTTGTGTTCCAATAAAACTTTATTTACTAAAACAGGCTATGGACTGGATTTGGCCTGTGGGCTGTCATTTGCTGACCCCTGCTCTAATTTATTCCTTTGAACTACCGAATAGTATACTATCTGTAATGTGAGTATACCATATTTTATTTTTCAGCTCCTCTATAAATGGATGGTTGTTTCCAGTTTTCTATTATTTTAACAGTGCTGCAGGAAGCACCCTTGTCTGTGTTTCCTTGTGCACAGGTGCAAAGGTTTTTCACCAGGACATACACAAATGTAGACGTGGAATTGCTGGGGGGTTTTTTTTGTTTTTTGTTTTTAACAACACCGCTCTCTCTCTTTTTTTTAATTAATTAATTTATTTTTGCATCTTCGTTGCTGCATGCGGGCTTTCTCTAGTTGGGGCAGAGGGGGCAGGTAGAATGTGATCAGTCTGTGACCTCTGTTCTAGAATCTCTATAGGAAGCCAGTAGTTACTAAGCATCCAGTCTGCACCTGGTTCTAGAATTTGAGGTGGACTCCATGACAGCTAGCAAGGGTGAGAGAGCGTGAATCCAATCATGTAAGTTTTTTTTTAAAATAAAATTATTTATTTATTTTTGGCTGTGTTGGGTCTTTGTTGCTGCACGCAGGCCTTCTCCAGTTACAGCGAGTAGGGGCTACTCTTCACTGCAGTGTGTGGGCTTGTCGTTGCGGTGGCCTCTCCCGTTGTGGAGTAGGGGCTCTAGGTGCGTGGGCTCAGTAGTTGTGGCTCGCGGGCTCTAGGTGTGTGGGCTCAGTAGTTGTGGCACACGGGCTTAGTTGCTCCGTGGCATGTTGCTTCCCGGACCAGGGCTCAAACCTGTGTCCACTGCATTGGCAGGCGGATTCATAACCACTGCGCAACCAGGGAAGTCCTCAAAGATTCTGGAAGAGGGTGGCTGCCATGAGAAATGTGCAACTGATTTCCTCAGCGGACAAAAGAGATGAAGTTAGGGGAAGACTCAATTTTTCTCGTGTAGTAGCCATTCAAATAGTGGTTGTTAACATCGAGATGACAAGTTCTAGCAGAAAAAGTATTCAGGACAAAAATGCTGAACTGCTGACCTGCGGTTCCTTCTTTCCTGGCAATGCTGTGAGTTCCTTTAAAGATTTATCACTGTAATTAGACTGACCAGAAGAAGGAGAAGGAAGGTAATAAAGTAAAGAAAGAGAATCAGGGCATCCTTCCAAGAAAACCTTCTCCTTTGAGGAGGACCCACAGCGAGATTTTAAGCCCTGGTGGCAGGAAATTAAATTAGTCCATCTTCCTGAAATAATATGTCAGTAGTACATGACTAGCTCAGCCGAGCTCTGTGAGTTCAGAAAAGAAATGGTGTTCTGTGTTCCAAATCAAGGAGATTTAATTAAGGGGACTCAGGCTTTGGGAATTACTTCTTTTAAAAGATTTTTAAGATTATTGTAGGTCATTATCATTCCTTTGTTTTTATTGTTCTGGAGAGCTTAAAAATATATGCAGCTGTAACAGAAGCACCTGAACATCAAGATCTGCAAGAAAACCTGCCGCAGGCTTTCTTTATTAAACAGGCTTGGGGCCACATTGTTTTGATAGGTAAAAGCTGGACAGCTCGGCCTCTTCCCGGGTATGTAATGTAAAAGAATTGATCCTCTCCAGTGACCCGTTCCCCACCCACCCCTTTCTGTTTTTTAATGCATAAAATTAGGGCTCACTAGTAATCCCTGGAATGACCCTTTGACAAGGGTTTCGGATGAAACTGTATTAGTTAATTTTAATCCAGCTTTATATTAGTTCACAAAGTACTTCCACCTTTGTAAGTGGCTTTTAGTCTCACAAGCATCCAAAACAAAGAATTACCCCTGTTTTACAGATTTTACAGAAAATGGGTGAAGAGAGGGTAAGAGGTCTTCTGGTTCTGCATTCTAGACAACATTATTCTATTAATATAACAACTAGAAGAAGTATGAAAAGTAACTTTTCATGTTTCCATGCGCTTAGCAGCAGAACAATGTTTTTATGAAAGACCAACGGAGGAACATATCGACTCTGTATTTATTAACTTGCAGCATGTATACCTAGAGCGGCCCAGCCCTGCTTCGCATTTTCCCACCTTTCGTTGGCAAAGAATAGGTCATTCTCACAACTAAAAAGGACCCTGTTATTACTGTTCAAGTAGCTACTAAAATTACAAATGCGTATATCCTGTGATCCAGCAATTGCGCTTCTAGAAATTTATCCTTACAGATAGATTTTCCCACACATGAAAGGATGTGGTCCTAGGTTTTTCACAGTAACATTATCAGAAACAGCTTAAGTGCTAGGGTAGGGGTTAAATAAATAATGGTGCTTCCATACAGAGGGATAGTTTGCTGCTGTCATAAAGAATAAGGCAGCTCTGCATTTACTGAGGGGAACGAACTCCAAGATAGGTTGTCTAATGAAAAAAAGCAAGATGCAGGACACTGCATATTACTGTGTATAACATACTACACTTGTGTAAAAAGGGAGAGGGTAAGTATGTATTAATACATATTTGCGTGCTATGCATAAACTAGTTCAGGAGGATACAAATCTAATAACACTCACCTTGTAAGCAGGGAACCGGGTGGCTGGAGAACAGGTAAAGGAGAGAGACCTGTCACCAAAGGGCCTTTTGAGTCAAGAACCATGTGAATTACCTGTTTTTTAAAAACCCTTGCACTGAGGTTTTCGGGAGTTTAAGGTCCTCGTACATACCGCTTTGCTCTGATCTGCTTGCTCCCTACCCCTTCCCAAAGGACCCATTTAATCATACTTGCTTCTGCTCCCTGAGTTTTTCAGCACCAAATGAAGTTCTGTTTTTGGTTTTATTTAAAAATTTCTTAACATCTGTTTTCGTATTTGCATTCAAATTGTATTAAATTTATTGATTGGACAAGTGCTTTCTTTGTAATGTATTACCCCACATCCTTGTTTATTTGAATACATTTTGCACAAGCCATAGTTGATGATTTTAGAATGGAAAAGTATTATCAGTACAAGATAGGAAATTCAAACAGTACAAACAGTTGTATTGTGAAAAGTCATTTTCCTCTCTCTAGACCTCTGAGTGTCATCGGGGCCCGTAGTTCCCCTGCTGAGGCTACCACTGTTACCGCCTTTACATGTATACTTACACTGTAGCATGCATACGTAAACTGTACTATACACGCTGTTCCTCACCTGCGTCTTTCACGTAACGACATATCTTCTTTTAGGATTGCGTTTAGGTTAGCACATTCTCTTTAGTAACTGCCCAGGATTTGTATATATTAAATATATTAAATTTACTTCATCAGTCCCCTCTTGATGGGAATTGGGGTCGCCTGAAATCTGTTGCTACCACAGATGATGCCGCAACACAGATATCCTTCTATCTGTAGGATAAATTCTTAGAAATACAGCTGCTAGATCAAAAGGGACGTGCGTTTTAAATTTAGATAGATAGTTCCAAATGGCTCTGTGCAGGGGTTGTAGTAGTTCCACAGCACGTCAGATTACCCAGGCTTTTATAAAGTTTCCAGCTGCCTCAGCCTGTAGTATAAGATAAAGTATCAGTTGAAGGGAGGACACGCTAGTTAACACTATAGGTGGACTAGTGCTTTTATTTTTCCCACTGCAGCTGGTTAAGATCCCATGAGGAAATATCCGATGTAGTGGAGTTATTAAGTGCAGCTGTCGGAAGGTTGTCAAGACGGAGGGGACCTGGGTGTGTCATGTGCTTTTCAGCAGCCCCCAGTGACAGCTGTACTGTCCTTGCTTACTCTGTTTTGTTTTTCCTATAGGACCCTAGCATTGTGAGACTCACTTTGGATTCACAGCCCTTAAGATCGACCCGGTCAGAGCTCATCATGTCAAAGTTGAAAAGCTCAGAGTCAGTCCGGGTGGTGGTTCGCTGTCGGCCCATGAATGGCAAGGAAAAGGCTGCTTCGTACGACAAGGTGGTGGATGTGGACGTGAAGCTGGGGCAGGTGTCGGTGAAGAACCCCAAGGGAGTGGCCCATGAAATGCCCAAGACCTTCACCTTTGATGCCGTCTACGACTGGAACGCCAAGCAGTTTGAACTCTACGACGAGACGTTCCGACCGCTGGTGGACTCCGTCCTGCAGGGTTTCAACGGGACGATTTTTGCTTATGGACAGACTGGGACTGGGAAAACCTACACGATGGAAGGAGTCCGGGGTGACCCTGAAAAAAGAGGGGTCATCCCTAACTCTTTTGATCACATCTTCACCCATATCTCTCGATCCCAGAATCAACAGTACCTGGTCAGGGCTTCTTACTTAGAGATCTACCAGGAGGAGATCCGAGATCTCCTCTCAAAGGATCAGACCAAAAGGCTTGAGCTCAAGGAGAGGCCGGACACTGGAGTGTACGTGAAAGACCTGTCTTCCTTTGTCACCAAGAGCGTGAAGGAAATAGAGCACGTGATGAATGTGGGGAACCAGAACCGTTCTGTCGGTGCTACCAACATGAACGAGCACAGTTCCCGTTCGCATGCAATTTTTGTCATCACCATCGAATGCAGTGAGGTGGGCCTCGATGGCGAAAACCATATCCGGGTAGGGAAATTGAACCTTGTAGATCTTGCTGGCAGCGAACGGCAGGCCAAGACCGGTGCGCAAGGGGAAAGATTGAAGGAAGCTACCAAGATCAACCTGTCCCTTTCAGCCTTGGGTAACGTCATCTCTGCCCTGGTGGACGGCAAAAGCACTCACATTCCATATCGGGACTCAAAGCTTACCAGGCTCCTCCAAGATTCTCTCGGTGGCAATGCTAAAACTGTGATGGTGGCCAACGTGGGGCCTGCCTCGTACAACGTAGAAGAGACTCTAACCACTCTGAGATACGCCAACCGTGCCAAGAACATTAAGAACAAGCCAAGGGTCAATGAGGACCCTAAGGATGCCCTCCTTCGAGAATTCCAGGAAGAGATTGCTCGGCTCAAGGCCCAGCTAGAAAAACGGTCCATTGGCAGAAGGAAGAGGCGAGAGAAGCGGAGGGAAGGTGGTGGCGGGGGTGGGGGTGGGGAAGAGGAGGAGGAGGAGGGAGAAGAGGGTGAGGACGAAGGGGATGATAAGGATGATTACTGGCGGGAACAGCAAGAAAAACTGGAGATCGAGAAGCGGGCCATTGTAGAGGACCACAGCTTGGTTGCAGAGGAGAAGATGAGGCTGCTGAAGGAGAAGGAGAAAAAGATGGAGGATCTGCGGCGGGAAAAGGATGCTGCCGAGATGCTGGGCGCCAAAATCAAGGTACTGTACCCTGCCTTAGGCGTGGTCTTTTTTCTTTCAAACCTTCTTGTTTTATCCAAAAAAATGATATGAAGGATGGTGTCTCTTTAGGGTTTGTGATACCCAGTGTCCAAGGAACATTTGTTGAATTGGATGAAGAAAAACAATTTTTCTTTGACAGCAATAAGACTAACACCCATGTACCCCCTCCCCCGCCCCGGCCCAGTATGAGAAACAGAACAGCATCCATAGCTTTACAAGCTCTTTGTGTCCCCGCCGCTCAGAGGTAACTGTTATCTTGGTTTTGGTGTTTATTCTTTCCTTGCTTTTCTTTATAGTTTTCCCAAATGTGTATATATATCTCTACATAAAAGATAGTTTTAGTTTCACATAATTTTTATCTTTTATATAAATGGAATCCCACTACTGTGATCTACTTTTATTTGCTAAATGTTATGTTAATGAGAGTTATCCATATCGATGCCTGAAGCTGTGATTCATTCCTTATAATTGTTCTGAGAATTCCGTGGTATTCCATTCTCCTGATAGTGTGGGTTGTTTCTGTTTCTTTCTTTTTTTTTTTTTTTGCCCTGAATTCCTTGTACTTGGCTCCAGGAGAACATGTGTGCGCGAGAGTTTCTTGCCTGACACCGGCAGGTCCTAGGGTGTGTGTGGCTTCAACTTCGCTAGACAGTGACATGTCACTTTCTAACGCGGCCCTGTGAATTGAAGCTTCTACCAGAAGGGTATGAGTCCTGGTTGTTCCTCATCCTTACCAACACTTGTGATTAGCAGACTTGACTTTTTGTATATCTGGTAGATATACACTGGTATCTCCTCGTGGTTTTCATATGCTGTGTCTCTGATTAAGCAAGATACAGAACAGTTCCGTCACCACCCCCCGCCCAGAGGCTCCCTTGCAGTCAACCACTGTGTGGCAGTGGCTGAATTGTATTGTAGAGCGTGGAGGCGCCCCCTGTGAGTGTCCTGAGTGCTCTTTCTGTCCACAGTGTACAACTCCATCAGGCGCCTGGACCCTGGGCTGCCACAGGGCTTTAATGGCAGAAGAGAGTGCAGAGCTAGCTCTGGAAACCTGAGGGTGGCCAACGCCCGACCACAGCCCAGAATTCCTTTGAAGTTCTGTCTTATGGAATTGGTGCAAACTTCAATTTCTACTCTAAGATGTATCTGTGTTTATTAATTTAAAAATGACAAGTGATCTCTTTCTTGCTTCCCCTTCCCCGACCATACGAAGCTGTACTTTATCTGTGGCATCAAAGTAGCCCTTTCACAGAGCTGGGTCCTATTTTACTTCAGAGGCAGGGGTCCTTTCCAAGACTTTCAAGACCTGGTGTGAAAATGGAGTCACATACAACACAATTAGGAGGTAACTGTGTTCCAGGGAGGGGCTTACTATGGGATTCCATTATGTCACTTCACCCCTCCTCACTCCTGCACTTGTGTAACTGGGTGTACCCATGTTTGATTTCCATGCCGTTTTGGTTTTTTTTGCGGTACGCGGGCCTCTCACTGCTGTGGCCCCTCCCGCCGCGGAGCACAGGCTCCGGACGCGCAGGCCCAGCGGCCATGGCCCACGGGCCCAGCTGCCCCGCGGCATGCGGGATCCTCCTGGACTGGGGCACAAACCTGTGTCCCCTGCATCGGCAGGCAGACTCCCAACCACTGCGCCACCAGGGAAGCCCCTCCATGCTGTTTTCTAAGATCACATCTGTTATTCAAGCCCAGGAACCGCCTAGACCCTCTAAACAACCTGGGATATTTGGGCAGCTCTCAGAAGCCTAGTGTGGCAAGACTCAGCATCACCTCAAGGTCACTGTACCTCTTACAAGTTTTATTTATGGGAGAATGACATTACATCTGCCTTTCTCCATCCCTGGATGCTGTAAGATCACAGGAGAAAAGAATTTTAGAGGCGGAAGGGTGTGTGTGGTGAGGGGAGGGTTAGTAATCAGTCCAGCCCCTTTGTTTTGAGAGAAGAGGAAAATTTCAAGCGCTCCCTGAAACATGGCGGCAGGGGTATAAGTTTCTTAAAAGCAAGGTTGTGGGGTTTTTGGATTCCATGCTTTTCAGGTGCAAATCCTTCCCCTGGCTTCAGCCACCACCTAAATGCTGAAGCCTTGCAGTCTGTATAGTCAGCCCAGAGCTGTCTCCTAATATCCCAGCCCGATAGCCTCTGCCTACTGGACATTTCCACGGAGATGCCCGCGGCCACCCAGAGTCCGCTCCTGCCTGCCTTTTCTCAGTCTAGCCAGACTCCGAAGGGTTATCATTGCTAGCTGCTGCCCCTCTCCCGTAAGCCTCTGAATGCTGCCTCTCTCGGACCCATCCACTTTGCTCTCCCCAACCACTGCTGCCCTAGCCCAGGCCTGGACCCTTAAAACTGCCTCCTGTCTGCTCTCCTTGCACCCAGCCTGCCCTTTTCCAGTTATTCTTCCTGTCGCAGGGGAGTTTTGTTTCTAAAACACAAGTGTGATTTTGTACCCTAACGCTCAAAGGACACGTCCGTGGTTCCTGCGGTTCTCAGGGTCAAGCTTAGTCTCCCTTAACAGGGCTTGGAGGTTTTTGAATTGACCCCTGATTGCTTTGCCAACTTCATGTATCACCACTCCCTACCCTACCCTCTGAAAAAAATTTTTTTTCTTAGCTAATTCCTTGAGACAGGAAGCTTTCCCTGACTCCCTCCAAAAGCCAGAATTCTCTCCCTCCAGTGTGCCTCTCCCCTTATTACTCGGTCTTTTCCTCCTGATGGGATCCGACTCCATAGGGTAAGAGGCCGCTTGCTTGTCTGTGGCCCTCAGTGGACTCTCAGCTTTGTGATTTGTATTTACAGCTGCATCCTCAGTGCCTAGCACATAGGAGGTGCTTAATAGGTTCTTAGTGGGGTCAAATACTTTGTACAAACAAACCCAAACTGTGTTTTTTAAAAAGAAAGCTGCAATTCATGTATGTCTGGGGAAGCTGTATCTTCAGTGTTTCCAAGATAAAGCCCCCAGTGAAGCGGCCTCAGCCCCACCCGTGATGGGAAGGGTACAGCTGAGCACACTATATTTTCCCCCAGAGTTCATCCCCTTGGGCTCAGTCCTGAGCTCTTTATCTTTCATGGGCTTCCCTGTGAGGAGCTGTGTTCTGAGGGAGACCGCTCATCAGATGGATTCTACTTTTTCCTCACAAAGGCCATGGAGAGTAAGCTGCTTGTTGGAGGAAAAAATATAGTAGATCATACAAACGAACAGCAGAAAATCCTGGAGCAGAAACGGCAGGAGATTGCAGAGCAGGTAACTTTTCATGCCTTTTTGGAGAGAATGGTGTGGGGTGAGGTGTGTTAATGCGACAGAGCGAATATCTCTTGTATTAGACTCTTCAAAGGGAACGGAACTGAAGTGTGTCAGCCCCTTCCTGGCGGGAGACCCTGATCTGGAGCCCCCAGCCCCATATTCTTGTATAGACCTTGTCTCTAGGCACACTGATCGATTTTGCGATGTTGCTCAGAAACGTCGAGAAAGAGAAATCCAGCAACAGATGGAAAGCCGCGACGAGGAGACCTTGGAACTGAAAGAGACGTACAGCTCATTGCAGCAAGAGGTGGACATCAAGACCAAGAAGCTCAAAAAGGTATGAAAGAAACGAGGCCAGGCAGAGGTGCCTTGAGGCTTGGGGCAGAGGGAGAACTCTGTTGTCCAGAGGGCTGCCCCTCTCACCTGCCTCTCCTGTCGGTTCCAGCTCTTCTCCAAGCTTCAGGCAGTGAAGGCAGAGATCCATGACCTCCAAGAAGAGCACATCAAGGAGCGGCAGGAGCTGGAACAGACACAGAATGAGCTCACCCGGGAGCTGAAACTCAAGTAAGGTCTGGGCCTTCCAGGGCTCCCCTAGCACTTGCTGGGTTGCTGTGTGTTCAGTCAGAAACACACCCCTGAGGACAGGGCCCTACTTCTCTCCACCCCATCTCCTGCCACCTTGTCTGTCTTCTGTTTATTCCAAAGAAAGTTATTTTCTGTCTCTGGGTCCCATCTGTTAACTGAGATGATCTCCAAGTTCCTATCCACTCTACCTTCCTGCCTTTAAAGAAGGCTTCTATCTATTGATAAAAGGGAATCTTTTATTAACTAGAATTTTCTGAATGGTATAATGAACAGCCAAATACCCATCACCCAGATTCCATGATAAACAATCTTTTGTCTTCTATCTTTCATAAAAATATTTTAAAGCAAATCTTACCTCATGTTATCTCGTTCCTGTATACCTACATACATGACCACAGTGCTTTTCTTTAAAAAACCTTTATTGAGATATAATTCACATACCATACAATTCACCTGTTTAAAGTATACAAGTCATTTGTTTTTCTGGCTGTGCCGCGTGGCTCGCAGTATCTCAGTTTCCTGACTAGGGATTGAACCTGGGCCCCGGCACTGAAAGCCCGAAATCCTACCCACTGAGCCACCAGGGAACTCCCCTACAAGTCATTAAAAAAAAATACATTTACAGGGTTGTAAAGTCATCACCACAATCTAATTTTAGAATATCTGTGTGTGCCCCCCGCCCCCACCCAAAGAAACCCTGTACCAATTATCAGTCACTCCTCATTACCGCCTACCCCAGCCTAATAACTACTGGTCTACTTTCTGTCTCCATAAATTTGCCTATTCTTGACCTTTCATATAAATGGAATTATACAATATGTGGTCTTTTGTGACTGGTTTCTTTCAATTAACATGCTCTCGGGGTCATCCATGTTGTAGCATGTTAGCACTTCATTCTTTTTAATGGCTGAACAATATGGTATTGTATGGATATTCCACATTTTTTCCATTCATTAGTTGATGGACATTTGGGTTGTTCCTACCTTTCAGTTATAATGAATAATGCTGCTGTGAACATGTGTGTACAAGTTTTATTGTGGACTTAGGTTTGCAATTCTCTTAGGTTATCCAAGAGTGTTACAGTTTTAGGTCTTACCTTTAGGTCTGCGATCCATTTTGAGTTAATTTCTTGTAAAGTCTGAGGTATGGTTCCAAATGCATTCTTTTGTATGTGGCTATCCAGTTGTTCCAGCACCATTTGTTGCAAAGGCTCTTCTTTCATTGTCTTTGCACCCTTGCTGAAAATCAGTTGACCATAAATGTAAGGGTTTATTTCTGAATTCTCAGTATTGTTCGATTGAGCTGTATGTCTGTCCTTACGCCATTACCATACTGTCTTGATTACTGTAACTTTGTAGTAAGTTTTTAAATGAGGAAATGTGAGTCTTCCAACTTTGTTGTTCTTTTTCAAGATTCTTTGTGGCTATTCAGGGTCCCTTACATTTCCATATAAACTTTAAGATTGGCTTTTCAATTTCTGCAAAAAAAAAAAGCCAGCTGGGGTTTTGATAGGGACTGTGTTGACTGTATAGATCAATTTGGAGAGTATTGTCATCTTAACAGTATTAAGTATTACGATCCATGAACATGGGATGTCTTTACATTTATGTAAACCTTCTTTAATTTCTGTCAAGAATGTTTATAGTTTTCAGTGCAGTCTTCACACCTCTTTTGTTAGATTTATACCTAAGTATTTTATTTTTATGATGCTATTGTATATGGAATTGTTTTCTTAATTTTATTTTCAGAATGTTTATTGCTAGTGTAGTGTAGAAGAAATAAAATAGATTTTTGCGTACGTAATGATATCTTTCCACCTAACAAAATTAACATTGTTTCTCTTGTACCCTGTCCATATTCAGATTTTCTTGGTTTGTTAATATTAAGATCTACATAAGAACCACATATGGCATTTGGTTATTATGTCTCTTAAGCTTATTTTAATCTGGAGCAATCCTTTTTCCTGTTAAAAACTTTTTTTCATAGTTGACTTGTTGAAAAGTCTAGGGCAGATAGCCTATAGAAACATCCCACGCTCTGGATTTGTCAGTCTGCTTCTTCACAGTGCCGTTTAACTTGTGGCTCTATCTCCCTTACTTCTCTGTAACTGGAAGTGAGCGCTCAACCTTGGATGCGTACCAAAATCACCTGAGGAGTTTTTAAAAATAGTGATGCTTGGGTCCCTGCTAAGAGATTCTAATTTCATTGGTCTAGGGCAGTGGTCCTTAAACTTTCAGCAGGCACCAGATCATCCGAAGGGCTTGTTAAATGCAGATTGCTGGGCCCCACACCCAGAGAATCTGATTCAGTATGTCTGGGGTGGGGCCTGAGCATTTGCATTCACAAGTACCAGCTGTTGCTCCTGCTGGTTTGGTGAACACACTTTGAGAACCGTTGATCTCTCATGAGGTTCGGCTAAAATATTGTAACTGCTGTTGATGTGCAGCCTGCCTTGAGAACCACTGAGCTAATGGTTTCAGCCAGCAATGATCTTTGTTTGGCTGCATTATTTCATTAGGGGTTTTGCAAAATGATGTTTTTTTAATATCGGTTCTTCCACCACATCTGCTCGAAGTTTTCTTTAAAGAGGAACTTTCCAGGAGACTTCCCTGGTGGTCCAGTGGTTAAGACTACACGTTTCCACTCCAGAGGACACAGATTCAATCCCTGGTCGGGGAACTAAGATCCTACATGCCACGAGGCGTGGTCAAAAAAAAAAAGAGGAACTTTTCAAAGAGATTCTTTTAATGTTTAAGTTTTAAATTTGGAAAGGAGCCCTTAATATTAAATGTGTGTGTCAGTCCTCTTTCTAGGCATGTACACCTAGAAAAAAGGTCAGAACAAAATATGCCAAAATAATAAGAGTATCTCTGGGTGGTGAAATTGTGTGTAATTGTATTTCTTACATTTTCTAATGTATAAATAGGACCTTTAAAATCAGAAAGAAAAAAATATATATATATGTTATAAAAAATAGTTTCTTAAATATCAAATAAAGAGAAAATTTCTTCTCTCCAAAATATTTTTTCTTTAAGGAAGCCATTTTCATTGCTATGTCTCTTATTAATATCTTTTAAAAAAATTATTATTATTATTATATATATTTTTGGCTGTGTTGGGTGTTTGTTGCTGCACTCGGGCTTTCTCTAATTGCGGGGAGCGGGGCCTAGTCTTCGGTGCGGTGTGTGAGCTTCTCATTGCGGTGGCTTCTCTCGTTGCAGAGCATGGACTCTAGGTGCGTGGGCTTCAGTAGTTGTGGCGCACGGGCTCAGTAGTTGTGGCGCACAGGCTCAGTAGTTGTGGCTTGCAGGCTCTAGAGCGTAGGCTCAGTAGTTGTGGCTCACGGGCTTAGTTGCTCTGCAGCATGTGGGATCTTCCCGGACCAGGGCTTGAACCCGTATCCCCTGCATTGGCAGTCGGATTCTTAACCACTGAGCCACCAGAGAAGTCCCTCTAATTAATATCTTTTGAATAAACAGCGAGTCAGCCCGTTTCTCATAGCACCCTACACCTCTGTGGTGTTTGTTTTGTGTCTCTCCCACGTTAACACCCCTTTGGCATTGTTCTATCCTGAGGTTTTGAAAGAGTGAACACAGAGAGGGGGCAGGAGGTCGTCATCACCATGGAGAGACACAACCCAGTGGGTTCCAGTTTCATTGTTTGCCATGTTCCCTGGGTGCTTCTTAGGCAGAGACTCTTCTCAGGAATGGTCTTCATTCTCAGGGGTCTAAGGGACTGAAATCCATCTCGTTCTGCTCTTTGTTCTGGTGATTAGAATGTGGAGTTCTCCACCTTGGGCAACAATGCATAGGATTGGAGGAAGGCAGTTTAATTTCTAACCTGTTTTCAGCATTTTGGAAGTTAACGAGCTGGCTTAGCAGTACCAGTGGCCCTCCCAAAATACGTCACTTAGCACGTGTTCACTCCAGCGTAGCCCAGGCATTGCCTTCCTCTTTAGTCCTTTCACCTCCTCAAGCTGCTACTCCTTGGGCGTAAGTGACCTTTCCATATTCCTAGGACAGACCTGTCAGCATACCTAAGAGTGTTTGTCTATCTCAGGCAGAACCAAGTGTCATTCATATCTGTAAACCAGCTCTTTGTATGAGGCTAGGCCCATAGTACCTGCTCAGTAAATGTTTGCTGAGTGACTTGACCCTTACCTATTACTTACTTCACGTGGGACCAGATAGCCAACACCCCTTTCGTATTCTTTCTCCATCTATTCACCCATGTATGTGTGCTCTTACAGGCATCTTATTATAGAAAACTTCATCCCTTTGGAAGAAAAAAGTAAAATTATGAATAGATCCTTCTTTGATGAAGAGGAAGATCATTGGAAATTACATCCTATAACCAGACTGGAGTAAGTCACAAATGACTTCAAGTAGACTTTAAGGTGGGGAGGAGGGAAAGAATGTTGATAAGCTGGGCTTGGCCAGAGAGCTATGGTAAGAACACAGTTTGATCCATTTAAACTTGGAGCCAATTGCAGGTCTTTGTGGCTGCCATAAGTGCATGAGGTAAAAGTTTGGTGATGAGTATGGTATTAGGAATTGGGAGATTTTATCACAGTGAACTAATGACCTTTCCCAAGTTCCTGCTTTTCAGCTCCCCCAGCTGTCAAGTGAAACTGCTCGGCCAAGGGAGGGGCGGTACATAGGTGTTCTCTTACGTGTCAGTCTGGCAATGTGGAGAAGGATTCTCAGTCTGCATCTGGATTCCGCTGGAAAGATGGCAGATGTCTGCTAAGGCTGCGGGGGTGGAGAGTGTCTACAGCTAGGCTTCGTGCCTGCTGTCGAAGAACTGGAGGATGACTCAGGGCCCTTCCAGCTTGAGAGATGCGTGACGCTCACACTTGAATCAGAAAGCCACTCCAGCAGAAAATATAAGCAGCTCCTGCCCCGTTTACATGTCAGCCTTCAGTCCAGGGAGTTCCTTGCTTCGGGTTCTAGCTAAAGAAGGCTCAGTTTTCTGAGTGCTGGTTGCACAGTACCGATCCTGGGACTGTGGAACACACTCCAGCCAGGGCTTTGACCACCACAGTCCATTTCCAGGAGTCCACAGATGATGAAGCGGCCGGTATCAGCTGTGGGATACAAGAGACCATTGAGCCAGCACGCGAGAATGTCCATGATGATTCGCCCAGAGGCTCGATACAGGGTGAGAGGATTGTACTCGCGTTTCTCTCTCCTCTCTCTCAGAAGAGATTAGATTTATGTAAACCCTTAGGCACCGGTCTGCAAAGTCACAGTTTGTATCCTTTTTCCAGAGGGACCTGAGGACAGTAATATTAATAATAACAATTATAACAAATAATAGATAAGTATAATTAATAAATAACAAATGATAATAAATAAAAAGGTAAAAGAGAATGAGATTTAGCAAATCAGGAGGGAAGGAGGAGAGTCCAAACATACTGTCCACGTAGCCAATAATGAGCTTCAGAATGGCCTCGCGGGGAGATGGGAAGGAAAGTAGATGTCTAGTAACAGGAGATGGAAATGCGTTAAAGAGCTGGCGGTCCTTCCGTCTAACATAATGTGTGTGAGTCAAGTAGTTATTTGAAGTGACATAATTGATGACTGTTTAATGACTCAAACATATTTTACAATAAAAACACCGTACAGGCTTCTATTGATAAGCACTTGCTGTGTGCCGGGCACTGTACTTGGCACTTGGCTGCTTTCTCTAATTGAGCCCTCTCACCTGCTCTGTCCGCTCAGTGCTGTGGCTCAAAGGTCAGGTAGCTGGTAAGTGGATGAATCAGGAGACACATGTGTTTTTAAGTTATAGAGCAATTGGTACTGGAAGTGTATCTATGAATTGAAAAATCTGGTGCGAAGTAGATCAGAATGTGAACTGGTTGTCGCTGGTTAATGGAAGTGAACTCATTTAAAATTTTCTTTTTGCTTATCTGTATTTTCTAACTGTCAGTGGGGAACTGGTATGACTTTTATTTATTTATCTATTTAGGCCACACTCTGTGGCTTATGGGATCTTAGTTCCCCGACCAGGGATCGAACCTGGACCACAGCAATGAAAGCACCAAGTCCTAACCGCTGGACCACCAGGGGATTCCCTGTATTACGTTTATAATGAAAGATTTTCACTTAAAAAATTTTAAATGTTTTTGAATCTCCCTTAGCAGCCAGAGCAAAACAGATAGGATTAGTTAGCTCCTCAGGCACTGTTCTTCCTGGCATTGAGTTATTTTACATAAAGAAAACGAAAGCAAAAAAGATGTATTAGGTGAGGTTTTATGTAGTGGAGGATGAGTGATGTGTCACACAATCCTCAGAAACTTTTTTCTAGCAGTTTCAGAGAGTGCCGGTTATTTCATGTCTTAAGCCAAAAACATGATTTTAAAGCCTGCAAGTCAAATATGTAGGTTTCCAGGTGGCTTACCTTGATCTAAAGGTAGAATTTAAAGCAGTGGCTCTCAGATGATTTTTAGCAGTGGACCGGCTCCATAAGAGAAATGTTATGCAGTATCTCAACATATAAAATTGATCAGTGGAGCCACCCCATTCTTTCCCCCACCTTCTCCCAGCTGGGGCCCCTCGTGCCCCCTCTGGGGCCCTGGGGCTTGAACTCCACTGCGTGGGAGGAGCTAGAGGGGAAGATGTAGAACCATGGGTGTTCTTCCCTCTTCACACTCAACTTGGTATTTAGGAGCTAGGTAAAGGCCCACCGCGGGATATCAAGTGAGGGAATCTATCTCCAAGGCCAGTTATGAGGCAGGGCCCAGTCTGATTTTTAAAATGTGGTAATAAGCACATATACTGCCAAACACACACCCTCCACATATATACACCATACCTGCCTCCTTCCCTCTGCAACCAAAAAGTTCATCAAAGCTGCCGTAGGTGGGGAGATTATTGGTGACTACTATTTTCTCCTGCGTATCTTTTTGTATTTTCACATTGTCTACAATAAATGGGTTCTACTTAATTTATTCTTTTCCCCTGATTATTCCCCTTAGGATAGAATACATGTTCATTGGGTGTTTTTTTGTTTTTTTTTTTTTTTAAAAAAGAAAAAAAGGAAAGTAAGGCTTCCCTGGTGGCGCAGCGGTTGAGAGTCCGCCTGCCGATGCAGGGGACACGGGTTCGTGCCCCGGTTCGGGAGGATCCCACATGCCGCGGAGCGGCTGGGCCCGTGAGCCATGGCCGCTGAGCCTGCGCGTCTGGAGCCTGTGCTCAGCAACGGGAGAGGCCACAACAGTGAGAGGCCCACGTACTGCAAAAAAAAAAAAAAAAAAAAAAAGGAAAATAGAGAAAAGCATAGAGAAGAAAATAAAAATCATCTGTAATTGCACCAGGAAGAAAGTTATAAAACTACATCACTTCTTCCAGGCGGGCCCTTGGTAGGCTTTGAGTAGCATGCAATTTGCGGTTCTGTTCTTGGGTTTAGATTGCTTGAACTTCCTTTGTGTGACTGGAGGCCATCCTAGCTGGTCTTTGCTCTGCTTCTGCAGGCAGAAAACATCGTGCTGCTGGAGCTGGACATGCCCAGCCGGACCACCAGAGATTACGAGGGGCCCGCCATTGCCCCCAAAGTCCAGGCCGCGTTGGATGCGGCTCTGCAGGATGAAGATGAGATACAGGTGGACGCATCATCCTTTGAAAGCACTGCAAATAAGAAACCCAAGGCCAGGTGAGTGGCTTTTGGTGACCTATGTTCGAACAGAACATGTTTGAACAAGGACAAATGAGGGGAGAGTGTGGCAAAAGTGCTTGTTTATCATGGAAGTAAGTGGCAGAGCCCGAGTTAACCTAGGTCTATCTGAATCCACAACCCAGGCTCTGAGCCTCAGTTTAAATGACCAAGGATTTAATTTGGTGCTAAATTAGAAATTCTATCTTATTAAATTCTGGATTTGAAATTTAAGGAAAATAATTGAGTGAAAAACCAAAAAAGGAGTGAATTCTACCTGCAAACTTAGTATTTTTTACCAATTTGGAGAAGACAGTCAAAATATGATTTTAATGGAATAACAATTGCTGGGAATCAGAGGCCCTCCCCTGAGATCTCACTCCTCCGTTAGCAGGTTGTGTTGGCCATTGAAGAGGGGCAAGCTGTGCCAGTCTCTGGTGGTTTTACAGTTGAAAGTCCACTGAGGCAAGGCCACCCTGAGATGTAATGGCATTGGATGGGAAAGGAATCTGATCTGTGTCAGAGACGGGATGTGTAATGTACGTATGTGCTTGACTTTTGCAGACCTAAAAGTGGAAGGAAGTCGGGATCCTCCTCCTCTTCCTCAGGAACCCCCGCATCTCAGCTTTATCCACAGTCTCGGGGGCTGGTTCCAAAGTAAACCCACTTCCTCCTCTCCCAGAGTATAAACAGCGTTTGCCTTCTGAGAGAAGAGACAAGCAAAAACCCGCAGAGAGGACTCGAGCCCAAACTCAGAACCATTCCCCTGGGGGGGAGCGATGGCCTCTTTGCAGATTAACCAACTTAATCTGGTTGAAACATGCTGGTCATAATCTGGCACTCAGCTCCTCTGGGAACCGTCCTTTAATTAGCATCTCAGAAATGCATGGGTAAGGTAAAGCGCGATAGCCGAAGTGGAAAGCAAGAGAATGACCAGTGACCTTGCTTCCCTTCTCCCTTGCCTCCTTCTCCTCTCCCTTCCCTTGCCCTCCCACCCTCTCCCCTCTCCTTTCTAGCCTGTTCTTTACACTGGGCTCCCTTCTTGTTGAACAATAGGGCAGAATCAGGAGTCACCTTAGCAGGACCAAGTCTTTGGAGGCTCAGGATAAAATGATACTGAGGTTGGAAAGCGAAAGCCCTAGAACTTGAACAGGTGCTTGTTTTTGTAGGTAGAAATGAGAAATCTCATTTGGAGCCAAGCCTCCGAGGGGCACGGTCCATGCCCCTCAGTAAGAAGTGGATCTCCCTCTGGGATCTGCTGAAGGAGCAGATGTTTTTCGAGGAAGCTACCGACTTCTGCTCCAGAAGGATTCAATGTCAGAGGCAATAGAAATAACATTCCCTTTGCCTCCTTGGAGAGTTTAGGGAAACGGCTTCTTTAAAACCTCAAAACCATGACCATCTTGTCAAAGACATAAATCTGTAAGTTGATGCCATGTCCATACACCGTGTCACTTTACTCTTCATTTGTCACCATTTTCCCTATGCACGCATGCTCTGAGCATCCCTGCCTGGGCCCATCCTCTGCCTCCAGAGCATGCTCTGCAGTGGGCCTGATTTGTGGGAGAAGGGAGGCTGGCTCTGCCTTCTCTGATGGGACGAGAGCTGGGGGGACGAGACACATAGTGGCACTTTTGCATCCCCCGTTTTGTTCCGTATTTGCGTAGAGAGCATTGGGGTGACTAGGCAGGTCAAGAGTCAAGAGGCTTGGTGCATTGGCAAGGGAAGGCATAACAGATGGATGCAGAGGAATCCTGCCTGCCTTCAGCGGAAAACTCACCTAATCCTAGAACTGTGGCTCTTCTCAGGCAGAGCCAAAGGTGGTGGCGAGGTGTGGCTGTGCGATCGCATAGGCTCAGAGGAGAGAGTTAGGAATTTCCGTTTACATATACTAGTTTGGTTTGTAAGTTTTAGTTCTTTGTATTATTGAAATTCAAAGCTTCATTTTACGTTGGTCATTAGGTGAATGTTACTCATTTCCCCCTAAGAGAAGCTCATAAATGTGTGCGGGTGTGCAAGCACAAGCTTCCAGTGTGTCTGCGTGTGTTTGTGAGAGAGAGAGAGATCAAGAACTTGCCCGACTTTAGAAATACGCTGCGGTGCAGTTGTTGCCTTTTGTCTGTATTAAAGGCCCGTTGAATGGTTGATCCAGGCTGGAAGCTCCCACGTTGGTGTCTGAGTCCACGAGCCAAGCCTGAGGGGACAACGTGCGTCCCCAGTCGGCCACACCGGCGCACCTTGCTGGCACGGTGCCTCGGGAAGGTGGCGACTCAGGTGGGCCTTGAGTTATACTTTAACTTAGCTGCTCAGTTCCCAGGGCACATTTCTGGATCAGAACCCGTGGGAAAGAGGAGGTACCAAGTGCAATGTCTTAGTGCTCTACAAATGGAGCTCTGTCGTCTGACAGCTTGTCTCCTTTTTATAACCATTCTTTCTGAACCCAGGGCCCTTTTCAGCAATTCGCAGAGCATAATGGAGGCATCCCTCATCTTTCTCGGGATCAAACTCGGCTTCTTTATTATTTACTAAGAATTTACCTGTTTGAACAGAAACCAGATAATGGGTGGGTAGCCTAAGATGGTGACCTGCCGGTTACACCTCTCTCTTGCACCACATTTCCTCGAAGCTAGTCTGAATTCTCTAGGCTGAACATATCCATTTGGCAAATCTGAGAATTGAAAATTGCAGATAACACTGTAGCTGAATACTGATGTCTCGAGGTGGCTGTTCTGACCATAGGTGATTGAGTGACCATAGAACTTTTCTAAGAAGGCAAAAGAAGAAAGCCAAGTTGACAGGCAGGATTATGAAAACAGGCTTGCCTTGTACTTGGCTGTGTTCATCTGGTGGTCTGTGAAACAAAGTAGAAGAACCCCTGGGTGGAGGTGAAGCCGTCCCGTCCCAGAGCAGTCTCCGGTGCTTTTCTTCTCTCAAAATGGATCCGAGAAATGTTCGAATAGAGTAGACAGTAGAATGTCTTGCTGCCGCCGGAAAGCTGCTGCTTTGGGCTCTGAATTGAGCCAAATGTGTAGACCTACCAAGTCGACTGAGGGACCTGGTTTTCACGTCTGTAGTCATGCTAGAATGTTCCAAGCCATCTGAGGGCCTTCAAGTCAGCAGCAGCTAATGAAGTCTGGCAGCAAGTCTAACAGGATCTAAGAAGCTCATCTGAGAGAAGGAGTTTGAGACGGAGTGTGCAACCCCCCTCAGTGAGGCCCCCTTTTGCTCTGATTGGTAGGAATGTATCTGGCTTCAGATTTCAAATCCCATGTCTCCCAGGCCCCTGGATTCAGAACCCAAGGCCACAAATCATAGGCATGAAGCACTTTCTTAAGACTCCGCCCTAATATTGGATTGTCCTCTGTCGAATGCCTGCATGCTGCTTGAATCTCACCACCCGCACCTCCACGACCAAGGGCGTAGGAGAGTTCTGCAGCTCAGACGTGGGCCATGCCCCACTTCTGTCTGACTCTTGTAAGTCCTCCTTCACTGAATGTAGAATCGTTGCCAGGTTTCTGAGAAGCGTAGATTCCCTGTTAACGTGGGATATCAGTTCTGTCTCACATTTCCCACTTGAGGTCGAGGCTCACTGCAAACAACGCCTTGGGCCATCTCAGCGCCATCAGTGGACGAAAAGGGGGTTATTAATATTCTCTGAAAGCCATAATGGGAATGCTCAGAGGGACCTGGATAAGAAGAGTGGGCCTGGCTATTGTCTGTCATGCAGGGTTTTGTCTTGTACTGTTCAGAAACCTGCCCCCCTTCTCCCCACCCTTGTTTCTTGAATGAAATGCTTTTGAGGTTATTTATGAAAGGAGTGATCCTGGGGCAGGCAGGAGGCAGTGGGCTTTATGGCTCTTTGGAGTTACTATTGATCTTGACCTTCTCTTTGGCTACCTTTAGACAAAGAATATGCCAATACTTGGGGCTCTAATTTTACAACTCATATTTATTTGTATCATCTCTTTGTCTAGGAATGTAAAAGTGATTCTAAACTAAGATGTGTAATAAAAATCAGTCAGATTTATTGTACTTACAAAAAGGTGTCCTCATAAATGACTAACGTTTTTGAAAATGACTTGCCTGTGGCTGACACACTGACAATTTCTCTAAACATTTGAATTTTTCTAGTGAAAGGAGGGTGGGAATGGAAAATGAAGATTGAGTTGGAATGTTGGTATTTTAAAAATATGGCAATGAGGTAAAGGGACATGAAATGAAGAAAGAGTGACAAGTGCTTCTCGTGTTTTTCCATGAAGGTTCCTGAGACAGGCAGGAAATTTCTTTTAATTTCTGTGTTTTGTTTTTTATGTTTCTTTAAATTTATTACATATTGTACTTTAAAATATATATCTTTTTTTAACACAGAAATATTTCATGTTATTTACCATCAAGAAAAAAAATACCAGAAATGGGTCACTTGTTGGTCTTATGGTTTCTCATATGCTCAGGCCTGCTGGCGTGTCCCCCTGGGGGTCATGTACCCTGTCTGAGGAGTGGGGACTCAGCAGAAGGAGCTCAGACCGTGGACTCCGAGCTGGGGTTGAATCCTGGTTGTGCCTCTGCTTACTAGTTGTGTGACTATGAGGAATTTAGTTTACCTCTCTGAACCTTGGGGTCCTTGTCTGTTGTAAAATAGGGCCAATAATCCCCACCTGGCAGGGCCATTGTGGAGGATTAGCATTACATTTAAAGCAGCAAGTACTCAAGTATGTGGGTGAGAGCAGACATTTTAAAATGTGGTTATTAGGAATTCCCTGGTGGTCCAGTGATTAGGACTTCATGCTTTCACTGCCATGGTCCGGGTTCAATCCCTGGTCGGGGAACTAAGAGCCCGCAAGCCACGCGGTATGGCCAAAAAATAATAAAAATAATAAAATATGGTTATTGCTGTGACAGGACCCTGTGTTCAGAAGACACCATGAACAATTTGTATCCTAAGAAACTAGAAGCTAGTACTGGGCATATTATGTTTAGAAAACCCTAGGCCTCTGTAGAAAAGCTGCTCATCACTTAACAAATACATGTTGAGTACCTACTATGTGCCATGCTGTTCTGGGCACTGGATATAGAGATGTGAGCAACATGGTCCCTGCCTGCATGGAGCTTGTGCTTTAATGGGGAGGGAGGCAGGGTAAATGGTAACCTAATGCACACAAAAGTAGAATTACAAATCATGACAAATGCCGTAAAGTGATATTATAAGACATTATGAGAGAGTAACAGGGGCCTAATTTGGATTGGGCGAGTAAAGAAGGGAAGGGCTTTCTGGAGAAATGGCATAAAGTGAGATTTAGAGGACAAGGAGTTATCTGGACAAGAAAGTAAGGAAGGGAATTTGTTTAAAGAGGGAACAGGGCTTCCCTGGTGGCGCAGTGGTTGAGAATCTGCCTGCCAATGCAGGGGATGCGAGTTCGAGCCCTGGTCTGGGAAGATCCCACATGCCGCGGAGCAACTAAGCCCGTACGCCACAACTACTGAACCTGCGCGTCTGGAGCCTGTGCTCCACAAGAGAAGGCCGCAACAGTGAGAGCCCCGCGCACCGCAATGAAGAGTGGCCCCCGCTCGCCGCAACTAGAGAAAGCCCTCTCACAGAAACGAAGACCCAACACAGCCAAAAATAAATAAATTTATTAAAAAAAAAAAAAGAGGGAACAGCGTTTGTGAAGGCCTCGTGTAACAGACAAGTAGAATTTCACAGGAAGTTATCTGCAGTCCTTTTTTACCCTCACTAGGGGGAAGCATGGAGAACTACTATAGAATAGAATTTAGTAGAGGACTTTAAAAATATATATACCAACAAGAAATGTGAAGAGCACAGAGAAGACGGTGGCCTATAGGCAAATGATTCTTAACTCTTCATAAGATGGCCTCAAACTATGTGTAATGTCCCTATAGCCCCCTTTCTTTCCAAAATGAGTTAGCTTAGCTTAGCTTGTATAATTATTGGTTGAGAACAGATCAAAACTCATTAGCCAGAAAGCAAGGGTTCAGAGTGTGACTTGAAGAATTCTGAATGTGTTCTTGAAAGTGGCAGAAATCTGGGTTGGTCAGGGGCTATATATCAGGGGAGGTACAGGGCAGGGTTGCTGGGCAACTTGGAAATTCCTGCTGACTCACCAAGTTGTCTTCTCATCTTCCGGGTTGTTTAAAAAAAAAAAAAATCAAGAAACTACTCAAACCTTCTGTGATGTAGTAAGAAATATATAGGGTCTTTATCCCCCCAAAACTTCTACAACTCTCGAAATTTCCTGAGTGATAAGAGTATCTTTTGGTATTCCTAACAAGCCCCTTTCAACCATACCTGAGATTATGCTAATAAAATGACCCATGGATAAGTTCAGGATGGAGGCTGGTTGCCAGAGGAACCGATCATGTGATTAGTGTCGGAGCTTTCAGCACCCCTCCTGATCTCCAGGGAGGGGAGAGGAACTGTAGATTGAGTTAATCACCAATAGTCAGTAATTCAATCAATCATGCCTACCTAATGGAACCTCCATAAAAGCCCCTAAATGATGGGGGTTTGGAGCGCTTCCAGGTTGGCGAACGCACGAAGGTGCTGGGAGGATGGCATGCCCGAAAAGGGCAGGGAGGCTCCACGCTCTTCCCCCAACCTTGCACTATGCATTTCTTCCATTTGGGTGTTCCTGAGTTGCATCCTTTATAGTAAACCGGTAATAGTAGCTACAGTGCTTTCCTGAGTTCCGTGAGCCATTCATTCTAGTAATTATTTAACCTGAGGACAGGACTGTGGAAACCCTCGACAGTTATAGCTGGTTGGTCAGAGGTACAAGTGGCAACCTGGGACTTTGGACTAGCGTCTGAAGTGGGGGCAGTCTTGTGGGACCAAGTCCTGAAATACTGGGAGTTAGTGTCAGTACTGAATTGAATTGTAGGACACCCACTTGGTGTCTGGAGAATCAGAGACTTAATTATCGGGTGGAGGGAAAAAACGCATACATTTCATCATCAGAAGTACTGTGAATAAAAACAGTTGACCTTGGAAACTGTTTTGAACTTCACACTGGTATTTTGTCTCGGGGCGCGTGATTTTGGCAGGTCCTTTTGTACTAGAGTTGCCATCTGATTGAATTTTACCCTGAGAATCTGGTCTCCAAGGACTATGCGGTGGTCACATCTGCCAACTGGGTTGTCGGTGGCATTTATCAAGGACGTAACTGTAGCTCTCACAGCTGCTCCTGTTTCATCCTCTGTTTCTATCAGCAGCCTGTGGTAAACCGTCCCCGGGTGCTTCGGTTAGGCGAGCTGACTGGGGACTGGCTTTTGGGGCGGGGCAACGGGCAGGGAGAGAAGTGGCTCACCCGCATGGCTGGGGACAGTGCAGCCCACAGGAACTTGTTGAATGCTTGTTGAGTGCCAGGTGTCTTGCTCTGCACTGGAGACCGAGAGGAGTGAAATGCTCTCCAGCCCTTCTGAGGCGGGGAGAGACAAAAACACCGAAGGACGGTGATTCAGAGTGGTTAGGACCTCCGAGAAGGCCAGCCTCCTCTCCTCCCGCTGCTCTCCCGGGCCTCCTTTTGGTTCTGGGTTATGCCGAGCGCGTTCATGCCGTGACACCTTCACGTGTGCTGTGCCCTCTCTCTGGAAATTTCTCTCCACGCTTTGCTTGGCTCACTCGTACTCATTGATCAGGTACCAGTTTAATGTCGTCTCTTCCAAGAAGCCTTCCCCAACCACGCATTCTGGTTTCCCCCCATCTCCACCTGGCTGTGTGGTGTCTCTCACTAAATAAACCGTGCTTCCTTCTTAGCCCTTTCCCCAACTTGCGATGAATGTATTTCTTTGCGTTGGTCTCCCCCAATTAGACAATAAGTTCCCTGAGGGCATGTCCTGTTGTCTTCTTAGGTTTGACACTTAGATGGATCAGCTAGTTGGGTCGGTGCTGACACCCACAGCTCAGGACAGAGTGTTTTCTGTCAGAGGAAGGAGTGATAGGACAGGAGAGGTGGAGGAAGCCTTCACAGAGGAGGCCGCATTTGAGCGGTGCTCCTGAATATTGGGTAGGGTTTCACTCGCCTGAGAGGAGGGAAGGACATGCCAGACGAAGGCAGCAGCATGAACGAGACACGGGGCTCATGCTGGGGAACCCGAGGCCTGGAGTGCTGGGAGTGGAGAGTGAGAAGGGGTTCAACTCCAAGGCACAGCCTGTAGATAGAGGGGCAGCCCTCGGAGGCTTTTGGGGGTGTTTGTCGGGGGCGGGGGTGACGCCCAGCCCTATTTATTGCACTGCAGCGTTTTCTCCTTAAGCCAGCCTCTCATGCTACTATTTCTCTCTGAGATAACAGGAAGCAGTTTCACTAAGTGCTGCTTTAAGTTTGCCTGCTGTTCACACAGGTTTTCTGGGCTCGGTTGGCAAATTCCATTCTGCAAGGAGCTTTCCCTGGCACAGCTCAGAACCCAAGGCATTCCAAGGGTTGACTGTGGCTTGGTTCCCTAGGAATGGGGCTGAGGCATTTTTCAGGGTAGCAGAATGGAAGGTGGTTCCTTTGCTACGTTTAGGAACAGAGAAATTAAACTTCTGCCACTGGTTTTGAAATTTATCTTCTTTGGCCAGTGAACAAAAGATTTACATAATGCTGTTCAAACTCTGTACCACATGTCATGGGCTACACATGGCTCAGGGCTTCTGGAGCTCCCATTCTGGTAGGGAGGTATCGTCATTCACAAATATGTACAATTCAAAGTGATCAGTGGCTCAGATCCGGTGCTCAGAGCGTGCTTGGGGGCGGGGGGCGCAGATTTCCGTGAGGGGTGTGTTCAACGCAGGGATCCGTCTTCTTTGCTTGGTTGTCCTGGGGCAGTGAGAAGAGCCAGGGCTTTAGCACCAGCTTCCTTTCTTCATTTTTTTGAGTACCTACTATGTTGTGGGCATCACTCTAGTCCTCGGGGTCCAGGATGAAGCTCCTGCTCCCAGGGTTGGCACATTCTAGTGGGGGAGACAGATGGGTAACAAAAAAGAATGGACTGTCAGGTGCTCAGAGGTGCCCTGAAGGACAGCAAGGCAGGGCAGGGGTTAGAGAGTGAAGAGCTGGCGGGGGTGGCTGGGTTAGGTTGGGAGGTTGGGAGGTTGGCCGGGGCTTCTCTGCAGTGGTGACAGGTTCTATTCGAGCAGAGGCCTGAGTGAAACTGGGGAGCAAGTGTGTAGGTATCTGGTACTGGGAGGAAGAGTATTACAGGGAAATGGAACCACAGTGTAGAGGCCTGGAGGTGGGGTTGTGTTTGGGGACAGCAAAGTGTGGCTAGTAGGCAGTGGGGTTCGACAGGTGGTGGGGGACCAAGGCTGAATTGTAAGTGAATTTTATTTTTAGACCATTGGAGGGTTTTAAGCAAAAGAGGTGGAGAGTAAGAGAGGGAAATCCGACAGGAATGCTTAAAAGGATCCCTCTGGCTGCTCTGTGAGAACAGAGCAGAGGGAACAAGGGGAGAGGAAGGAGGCCGCCTGGAAGGGGAGCGGTGGTTGGGAGGAGAGGTGGTGGCTTGGACCAGGCAGTGGGAGCGGCGGAGAGAAGTGGTAAGATGTCTTAAGATGCATGCTGATTGCTGATAACTGTATGTGAGAGGTGAGAGAAAAAGAAGAGGCAACAGTAGCTCCAAAGTGTTTGATCTGAAGCTGGTGAAAATTCCACCTCTGCCACTTCCTTCCATGTGCCCCCCAGCCCGCTTTTAAGATAAAAGGCTTTATTAAGATATAATTCACCTACCACACAATTTGCCCATTAAAATGTATGATTTATTGCTTTTTAGTATATTCACCTAGCTGTGCAATCATCGCCACCACCAATTTTAAAACATTTTCGTCACCCCGAAAGTACCCATTGACTGCCACTCCCCATTTCCTCCCAACCCCACAGCCCTAGGCAGCCCACTGATGTACTCTCTATCTCATCTGCCTGGTGCTTTTAAGGTCTCAGAACTCCCCGTTTCCTCATCTGTAACTTCACAGGGTGATTATGAGGTTGGAAAGAGAACGTGAAAAGAATACAGGAGAGCATGCCTAACAGGCCAGGCCGAGTGGCCTTGGCCTTAGTAAGTGCTCCAGAAATCCCAGCCCTCCCCCACTGCTCTGACTCCTGCTTTGCCATCTTACGAAGGCAGCGTGGGCAGTGGTGAAACGCGTGGGCACTGGACCCAGACTGCTGGATTGTGAATTCTGAACTCACCACTGACTAGTTGTATGATTATTGCAAGGCTTTTTTTAACCTCCCTGGGGCTTCAGATTCCTCAACTACCAGAAAGGCATCATAGCAGGTACTTCCTAAGTTGCTCTGAGTCAAAATGTGTGAAGCACTGGGAACAGTGCCTGGCCTGTAGCAAGTACTCAGTGAGTGGGCAGTGTTGCTCAATGAGTGGTTGTCATTATTAGTCAAGTAAGGAGCAGGCAGGTGGCGGCTCCCAACGTCAAGGCCAGAAATGGACATTTCTGAATCCAGGTCGTTGCAGAGGTAATAGAGAGAGAGAGAGAGACCACGGATGTACTTTTAGTCTTGTCCTTTTGTTGGATCTCTACCTTTGGAAAAGTCACTTGTCCCCTCTGAGCCTCAGGTTGCTCATCTGTAAAGTGGGGATGAAAAGTCCTCCTTACCTTGTGAGCTCTGTGGAGGATTCAGTAATGTATTCAGCAGTAAGTATTGTTTTGAACACAACAGGAAAAAAATCCCTGCTCCCCTAGAGCTTGTGTGGAGCTAGCGGAGAGAGACAGAAAGTAAATATTAATCGTAAAGACAATAATAATCATAATAAATAAAATACATGAATAAGAAAGCAGATGTGTAAAGCACCTGGCGCCTGGCATGTGGCGAGCATTCTGTCAACAGTAGCTGTTACGATTATTATATGAAAGCACTTTGTAAAGCTGGACAGCACTGCATGGAGGTGGGTCTCCAGGTGACTTTGCGAGCATGTTGCCTTCATCTAAGCCTACCCTCATCTCCGCTCAATTAAATTTCACTCAGCCTCCAAGGCCCCTTTCGAGTTGCCTGGTTGAAATCTTTGTCTCTCATGGTAGAGTTTTCTTTTTTCCTCCCTTCAGCTAGCATTTACTGAATGCCACTTTGGGCCAGTCCTGCTGCCGGATGCTGGGGCTTTTATGTTGAAAAACCCAGGAGGGGTGTGGTCAGGAGTGTGAATGGAGGGAGCCCAGGGCACTCTGGGCTAGACTGTGTAGGATCCTGGCTGCCTTGGTTTTAGTCTGTCCAGGGAGACCCCAAGGCTTCTGAGCCGAGTGATAAAATTAGCAGATAAACTAAGACTTCACGACATTCTTGTTTAAATACTGCATGGTAAAAGAAAACATTTGCATTATGGTCAAATACATAATCTCTATTTAAGCACTATAATCTATCCAAAGAGCTACAAGATGGAGATGCAAGGACATGTAGAAGAGCAAAGACCTCGGGGCAAACAATGTCTCAAGGTGAAGACAGTATTCTACCAGATCAGCAGGAAATGTGGCAAAACGGCGCAGGGAGGTTTTGGAGCTAGATAAACCTGGGTTAGCACTTATTGCCCGAAGCAAGCTATTGCACCTTGGTAGGAGGGTTAATACCCACCCCGCTGCTCTCAAGAGTTGCTGGAAGGATGAAAGAAAACATCCATCAAGGATCTGTCACTTAATAGGCATACAATAAGAGGCATATATTATTAAATATTAATAGCACTATTAATTATTAGTAACAGTGCAGCATTATGGAAAGAGCTCTTGTGTCAGCCAGACCTGTGTGCAAATCCTGATACTTCCATTGCAAGTTGCTTAACCTTTCTGAGCCTTGGATTGTGTCCCTTCCTGTAAAATGAATGAATAATACCTTCCTTGTAGGGTTGATATATGATAAATGTGATAATATAAATTTCCTAGGTTGTATAATAAGTGTTAAGTGCTATTTCAAAATCAAAATATAGCAAGCTTTATTGAATATTCTGATTATAAAAGTTATATATTCTGATGGTAAAACAAACAATACAAAAACACTTAAAGGAGTAATTACAAATCACTGGAAATTCTATTTCTTATAGCTGATAGCCAGTTTTTTAGATATCTCTTTATGCAAACTCTTTTAGTTCGACCTTCATAATATATATGGGTCCATAGTACACACCTGTCCTGTTTTCACTCAATAATATGTTATGGACATATGTCCAGTTAATAAATATGGATTTATATTATTATTCTAAATGGCTTCCTAGGGGGCTTCCCCGGTGGCGCAGTGGTTGGGAGTCCATCTGCTGATGCAGGGGACGCAGGTTCGTGCCCTGGTCCGGGAAGATCCCACATGCCGCTGAGCGGCTGGGCCCGTGAGCCATGGCCGCTGAGCCTGTGCGTCCGGAGCCTGTGCTCCGCGGCGGGGGAGGCCACGACAGTGAGAGGCCTGCGTGCCGCAGAAAGAAAAGGAAGGAAAAAATAATAATAATAAATAAATAAATAAATGGCTTCCTAGTAATCTATTGTATGGAATACCAGAATTTATTTAACGCTATAGATAGTCATTGAAGTCATTTTCAGATTATTTTGTTTTATACAATACTGTATAAAGCAACCTTATATATAGATCATTGTTCACTTGTTTAATTTCCTTCCTAGGATAAATCACTATAAATGAATTACTAGATCAAAGGGTTTTCCCATTATAATTTTGTCCCATATTGGTAAACTGCCTCCCAAAATGCCTATATGAATTTGCACTCCCACCGGCAGTGCATAAATTATGCCCATTTCCCTATATCCTTGTTAACACTAGGTTCTGGCAATCTTTTTAACCTTTGCCAGTCTGAAAAATTTCAATTCTCTTGAAAAATGGTATCTCAATTTTGTTTCTATCTGTAGTTCCAGTATTACTAATGAGGTGGAAAATATTTTCAAGTATTTATTTCCATTTGTGATCCTTCTTTTGTTAATTGCCTTTTTAGGCCATTGTTATTTGACTATTTTTCTAATTCAGGTGTTTCCTATTGACTTTTTAAAACTCTTTGTTTATTAGGAAGCTTTAAAAAAAAATATTTATTTATTTGGTTGCACCATACCAGTTGCAGCAGGCAGGCTCCTTAGTTGCAGCTCACTGGCTCCTTAGTTGTGGCACGTGTGTGGGATCTAGTTTCCTGGTCAGGGATCGAACCCAGGCCCCCTGCACTGGGAGCACGGAGTCTTAACCACTGTGCCACCAGGGAAGTCCCTGTTTATTAGGAATTTTAACTCTTTGTCATGTATGTGACAGATATCTTCCTCCACTTCGTTGGTTGTCTTTAACCTTGTGTGTGGTATTTTATTGCCACATATGAAGTTTTAAGTTTATAAAGTCAAATCTTGACTTGATTTTACTGGACGGATTTTTTAAAAACTTTTATAACATGTTTAGAAAGTCTTCCGGTTCCAGGATTATTAAAACATTCCCTTGTTTTTTTCTTCCAATGCTTTTATTGTTTCTTTTATCACATGTACATCTTTGATCTAAGAGGTGGAATTTAAACTTAGGGAGGAAGATGGAGCTCCAATTTAATTTTTCTCCAAATGGCGACCCAGTGGTCCCGTTCCGTTTATTGACTTCCATCTTTTCTCCACCAATATGAAATGTTACCTTTATTGTACACTATAATTCCTTATACACTTGGCTCTATTTCTGTACTCTGTTCAGTTTAATAGGTCTGTCAGTTCCTTTGTCAAAACTGTACTGTTTTAGTTTGGTGTAGCTACCTAATGCATTTTAGTATCTGGTAGAACAAGTCCCAACTCATTCATCTTCAAACTTCTTTTGGCAGTATGGCGGAGTGGTTAAATTCGCAGAGTTTGGGTTCGTTCAGCCAGCCTGAGCTTTAATCCCAGGTCAGCCACCTGCTAGCTGTGTAATCTTGGGCAAGTTATTTTTTTCTCTCTGAACCTCTGCTTCCTCATCTGTTTAAAGTTAATAGTAACCGTATCTACCTTACAGTGTTTTTGTGAAGATGAAATGATGCATAGAAAGTCCTTGGGCCAGAGTCTGGCACATGGCAAGTTGTCAGTAAATGTTCAGTCTTTTTGTTATGAAAACGATGCATCTATTTTTCCAGTTGAATTTTAGGATCACTTTGACAATAAAATCTCACTGGGATCTTGATTGGGATGACATTTACTGGATAGGCTAATTTTGAGATAATGAATATCCACGTTATAGGGTGTTCCAGCCTGAGGCAAGCTGTGCTCTTTATTGGTCCAAGACTTTATGCTCCTTGGTGGAGTTTATAGTTTTCTTTATATAAGATGTGTGATTTTATATTAACTTTATTTCCAGATGGTGTAAGTTTTGTTGTTGTTGTGAATGTGACTTTCTTAGTACATAAGAAAGTTATTCATTTTTTTAAATTGAGATATAATTGACATATAACATTATATTAGTTTAGGGTGTACAACATATTGATTCTGTATCTGTGTATATTGTAAAATGATCACCACAATAAGTCTAGTTAACATCTAGCACCATATGGAGTTGTACATTTTTTTTCATGTGATGAGAACTTTTAAGATCTACTCTCTTAGCAACTTTCAAATATACAATACAGTAATATTAACTATAGTCACCACGCTGTACATTACATCCCCAGGACTTATTCTATAACTGGAAGTTTGTACCTTTGACCACCTTTACCCATCTTGTCCACACCCCCGCCTCTGGCAACCACCAGTCTGTTCTCTGTATCTACTCATTAATTTTTTTTTTTTTGCGGTACGCGGGCCTCTCGGTGTTGTGGCCTCTCCCGTTGCGTAGCACAGGCTCTGGACACGCAGGCTCAGCAGCCATGGCTCACGGGCCCAGCCGCTCCGCGGCATGTGGGATCTTCCTGGACGGGGGCACGAACCCGTGTCCCCTGCATCGGCAGGCGGACTCTCAACTGCTGCGCCACCAAGGAAGCCCTATAATTGTTGATTTGGGAAATAATTTCTCCTCTACATAGTGTCAGCTTTGAGATATCCCCTTCCCTCAGCTCCAGGAGCATCCCAGGTTTCTATCACTAGGGCACCTCCCATATTGACTTGCCATCACTTGAAATCCATCTATATGATGCAGGAACTGTGTCTAATTGGACTGTTAGTCCCCAGGGCTCAGCACAGGGCTTGTATCAGTACTAACTTATCAGTGCCAATTAAAGAAGGTGCCCCATGCTGTACTACTGTTTTCTGGGATAGAAGAGCCTCTCTTCTAGGACAGAGGGCAGGACGGTAAATAGGCCCACAGTCCCTGACCTTATCTGGCTGACAGTCTAATTGGGGAGCAGACATTGAGGAAGTCATTATTAATGTCAAGAGTGAATTATATTTTTCCTTATTACATTTTGAAGGAAGCTTTGGATGCTATGGGAGCGTAAAGGACTTAGTGAGTATAGGGCAGCAGAGAAGGCCTTGCCGAAGAAATATTCAAGGAGGAGTCTGGGGCGACTGCACCCGTCTTGCTCTCCCTCCACTGCAGACCAGTGTTAGCACCCAGTCCTGCTTGAACGTATCCATTCAGCAAACAAAGAGCATCTGCTCTGTGTCAGGCCCTGTGCTGTTGGGTCTGGGACCACAGAGTTGGGTAAGAGCCAGTATCTGAGCTCAAATCAGAGTTCTGTTGATTCCTGGTAGTTACAGGAGGCAATCAAAACTCCTCAGCCTGGAGATCTACCTCCTGTCCCTCCCTTATGCCCCTACTAGGCCCCAGCCCACCTTTCTGCCCATGGGTCCTCCTGCCCCACTGGACTGCTGACCCCTCCCCAACTGAACACACTTGTACTTTCATACACACGTGGAGGCTGTCACCCCCTTCCCCCATCATACGCACTGTCACTTCTACCTAGAACTCCCCTGAGCCACTCCTCTTTCCTCTGGGCCTTCAAGAACCAGGGAATCACCAGCTCTGTGAAGTCTGCCCTCCCAGCGTTTGCTACTTCATCCTTGTCCAAAATTGATGGTGGGTGTTAAGAATGTGTATAGTTATTTGTTTCCACATCTGTGATCCCATTAGACCAGGGCGCCCTCAGAGTCAGTGACCTTGACTTTGTCTCTTTGGTGGGAACTAGGACGCAGTGGATAACTTGGGAACTGCAATTAAAATAGGGTAAAGAAATGCAACTTCTGTAATTGAAGGGGAAGGATACAGAAGTTAGAGAAGGGATGGGATTACTTAGCTTAGAGCAGTGGTTCTGAACCTAGGGCTCCGGGATCATAGGAGCAAGGTGGCAAAGAGTGTGAGGTATGTGCAAAGTTAGGTTACTTGGGTTTCAATCCTGGCTCCGGCATATAGTAGCTCCACAAGTTGGGACAAGTGGTTTTATTTCTCTGAGCCTTTGAGAAAAGGGGGAGTACTACTGTTACTAGCATTACTATATTGGCTTCAGAGGGTCTGGGCACACCCTGAAATGCTATAAAGAATTTTGTATAAATAGGTGTAAGTAAAGCTTGTCCAGAAAGAGGGTCCCTTGATTTTCAGCAGCTTTCACAGAATGTACAAACTAAGCAGAAGGGAGGCACTGTCTTTCTCAGTTGTCTAGTTCTGTGTAACAGATTACCTGAGAACTTAGTGACTTAAAACAGTAAACATTATCTCACACAGTTCCCAGGAGCAGCATATTTGGGTGATTCTGGCTCTGGATCTCCTATGAGGTTGATCTCTCAAGATGTTAGCCAGGGCTGAAGTCATCTGAAAGCTTGTCTGGGGCTACTGGCCGTGTAGGCGTCACCTCTCCATATGGCTGCTTGAGTGTCCTCACGACAGGGTGCCTGGCCTCCCCCAGAGCCTGTGATCTAAGAGAACAAGGCAGAAGCTGCAGTGTCTTTTATGACCTAGCCGCAGAAGCCACACGTGGTCATTTGCAAAATATCCTATTGGTTCCATAGTTCAGCCCTATTCAAAGTGGGAGGGGACTAAAAAGGATATGAATGTCAGGGCTGGGAATCATGGGGCGGGGGCGGGGGGGGAATTTTGGAGGCTGGCTACCACAGTGCCTTAGAAGGAATTTGGAATGAGGAGTTTTAAGTTTAAATCTCGACTCCAACAACAACTAATTGTGTGATCTTGGGGAAAGCTCCTTTGCTTTACTGGCACTGCCAATTTTCTTACTCAGCTCACATGGTGGGTTGTGATATTCAAGAGTCAAAGCCTGTGAAAGCCATTTATTCAAACCCTCAACTTCACATTCAGTTATTAGCAATCATTAAAGAGGAGGGGGAACAAAAGCCATTTGAGGCAGTGTGTAAGTTAATGTTTTCAGTATAAAAAATTGAAAATGAAGAAACCCAATTTCATCAAATTAGCACCACTCTTAAAATTTTGGTGTTTAAATGCACTTTAAAGTTTCTTTTCCTTCTTCACAGAGAAGGAATAGAGGAAATGTCTTATATTGAGATGAGAAAGATTTATGGTAGATGAGTACATTTCTTTAGTATTAAGAGATATTGAAAATTGGGATGGGCTTCTTAATGGGGTCCTGAAATCTCCACCTGAAAACCTTAAAGAATCAAGCAGAGGGCTTTTATTATCTATACTTCTAGTAAAAACTAGCTCAGGTCATCCTTTGAGGCCGTTTGGGAGGGGATCCCACAAATCTTTTTTTTTTTTTTTTTTTTTTTTTGCGGTACACGGGCCTCTCACTGTTGTGGCCTCTCCCGTTGCGGAGCACAGGCTCCGGACGCGCAGACTCAGCGGCCATGGCTCACGGGCCCATCTTCCCGGACCGGGGCACGAGCCCCTGTCCCCTGCATCGGCAGGCGGACTCTCAACCACTGCGCCACCAGGGAAGCCCCCCACAAATCTTCTTAAGTAAAATGAAAAGAAGTATTATTAAAGGTGTTCTCATACTGTTAAGCATTAAAATCTTTATTTTTTTCATCATACTCAAATGAGCATGAGTAGCACATACTCATTCTAGAAGATTTGGAAACTACAGACAAGTGTAAAGAAGTGAAAAACATTATATCTGCCACCTTAATCTAAGCACTTTGTTTTGTGGTTTAGATGAAAAATAATTTTTTTCAATTAAAATAATGTGGGCTTCCCTGGTGGCACAGTAGTTGAGAGTCCGCCTGCCGATGCAGGGGACATGGGTTCGTGCCCCGGTCCGGGAAGATCGCACATGCCGCGGAGCGGCTGGGCCTGTGAGCCATGGCCGCTGAGCCTGCGCGTCCGGAGCCTGTGCTTCACAAGGGGAGAGGCCACAACAGTGAGAGGCCCGCATACCACAAAAAAAAAAAAAAAAAGTAATACTTTGTAGGAAACACCCTCCCCCCAAATTGGCTGTAGTCTCACAAACCAGAAGTAACCATTATTAACATTTTGGTGGCGTAAAATGGGATTTAAACACGTTTTCAGCCTCATGGGAGACTGAAAAAACAGGAATGGATTTAAGTGATGGTGAATGGCAGGTAAGCTGAGTTAGGGCTGCCCATCACGTGGGCAGATTCTGTGCCTAATGACCACAGTGAGGTGAGGAGGTCTCCATCTCTAAGCATCTTTACAACTTGCATAGGTCTGTTTGGGTGAATCATGCCTCACTGTTTACCAATTCTGCCTGGGCAGGTTCCAAATACTGGATAGGGCTTATTCCATGGGAAATTAGTAGTTAGGGACTTTGTCCAATAAAGTAATTATTGAGTAAGGTCATCCAGATTGAGTGCCTACCATGTGCCAAGACTGTGCCAGATGTTGGGGGTGTGATAATGACCTCAAGAAGATGCTAACAAGAGCACAGACATTAGACCAGTAATCATACAAGGAAATGAGATGTGGGAGGTACCAGGAGAGGTGCACATTTGTGGATCATCTGCTATGCTGGAAGTTTAGCAGATGTGATCTCACTGGGACCTGAGGGAGGTAATTTGACCTCTCTGAACCTCAACTTCATTTGAAAATGGGGACAGAGTCACTGGGAGAGAACATTCGTTAGTGTGGCAAACTCTGTTTCAGGGTTCACTGAAGTATAAAAATGAGACACTTTTTACACTTCAGACTCTAAACCTTCTTGGTGGCAAAGAGAGCTGGCCTTTAGTGAGTCTACTGTGTTCAAGGTGTTTTACAAAGGTCCCATTTAATCCCAATTCCACCCTTTGAGTTTATGTACCCCATTGTCTAAATTGATGGCTCTGAGTCAATGGGAGTTTTCATAACTTGACCAAGACCACACAGCTGGAGAATGACTGCAAGAAGATTTAAACCCAGGCCTGCTGAAGTCCAAAGCCAGTGGCAATACATTATCTCATAGTGAGGTTCCAGGGGTGTATGTGTCCTTTTGGAAATGCTTGGGTCGCTGGTGGTGTGTTTGTTATTCAGATTCCTGAATGTGTGCTTTGCTCATAACTGTGCAGTTTGAAAACACTGACTCACCCCCAAACAGGGCAGGGTTGGATATCAGTCCCGTTTATCTTATACTGTCCTGTGGCACCTGTGTTGACTTGAAAGAAATTCTGTAATAAAAGCACTGTGATTAAAAACAGAAAAACACACACCAAAAAAATGTATAGGTTTGTTTTTGGTGCTTGTGACAAGAGAATACACTCATGAGTGTCATTAACTTAAAAAATGACAGCTATTTAAGGTTTAGTGACTAAAGCCAATTTTCTAACACACATCTTGTATAGTCCTCTGAACATACTCTTTTCCCACTTAACTATGATGTTGTCATTAGTTTCCGTTTGATCCTGCAAGGGCAGAGACCTTGAACATTCACATCTGGATTCCCCCATGGCTTGACCCAACTGACAGCCAGGCAGAATTGACTGAAAAACTTAAAGGCGTTTCCACGGTGCCTGCCTACATTAGCTTTCTTTTGCTACTGTAAAAAGTTACCAGATTTAGTGGCTTAAAACCTTCTGTCTCACACTTTCTATGGGTCAGAAGTCGGGACTGTGTGGCTTAGCTGGTTCTTGGATACAGCTAAAATCAAGGTGTTAGTAGGACTGGACTCCTCTCTGCAGATTGCGGGGTTGGGGTGGGGAGAACCTGCTTCCAAGCTCAGTCAGGTTTGAAAGCTCAGTCCCATGAGGCCGCAGGACTGAGGTCCCATTACTTGCTGACAGGGCTTGTTCTCAGCTTCTAAAGGCTGCCTACGTTCCCTGGCTCGTGGCCCCTTCATCAACAGTGGGTTGAGTTCCTCTCAAGCTTCGAATCGGATTCTTCTCCTGCCTCTTCTCTCCAAAGCATCTCTTTTGCATTCCTCTTCTGCTTTTTAAGGGTCCATGTGATTACACTGGGTCCACCCTGATAATCCAGGATAATCTCCCTATTTTATGGTCCTTAATTCCATCTGCAATGTCCCTTTTGCCATGGAATGTAACATATTCACAGGTTCCAGGGACTAGGGCACAGATAGTTTTAATTTTTTTGGGGGGGGAGGGGGCGAGGAGGACGTTATTCTGCCAACCACAGTGCCTGTACTAAACATGTAAATTTTAGAATGAATCTTCTCTAGTTGACTCCTTGGAGGTCAGAGGGGGATGAAGCTACTCAAGAAGAAAACATTTGAAACAAGCCAAATGACTTGTCAAAGGTCACTGCGTCTGCTGTAGATTAAACCACCACCACCACCACCAACCCTTTGTGAAAAATCAGGTCAAACAATTTTTTGGTCGTGGAGGTGGGGTTCTTCCTTTCCCCCTATTGGGGTGAAGTTAGAAGCGGACAGAAGATTTTAAAAACATGCCTATTTCACCTTCTACAGTCTATTCACTTTGCAGGGTTTTGTTTATTGGACGTGCAAGTCTTCTGTGTGACGAGTGTTAGAAGCAGGAGCACTGAACTCCATGATGTTAGGCTTTGGCAGCACGTGTTGATCTTCCCTAAGCACTGCGCTAACACCAGGGAGTGGAGGGTATGCTTCCTCACCCTGGGATAACTTTCAAATGTGGCCATTGACCCTTCCTCCCTAATTTTAAAGAACTGGCCACTATCCAGTTTAGGACTGATTCTAGGAATGTTTCTGGACGTTGACTGGTTCAACAAATAGGCACAGAAAACATATGTGTTGGGTACTCTGAACATCATTTCATTTCATGCTCTGCAACCAAGGCTCAGAGAGGGTAAGTACAGTGCCCATTGCCCCTCAGCTGGTACCAATTATTAAACACTTGCTTTATGTCAGGAGCCAAATTATATGGACCTAATGTCATGGTCCCCCTTCACACCCTCTTCCAACCTGCCAGGTGTTTTATGTTGATTTTAATCTCAATAATGCTGTGAGGTATTAGGCTGATAGCCATGGAGTGGCTTAGCCAGAATTCCGGTCTAGGTCCGTTTGACTCCAGGTTCTGTGTTCCCTTCAGGATATTGCCTCTAAAAAGGCCTCAGGTGCATTCTGGTAAGTATGTCCCCAAAGTCCAAGTTCTTCACACAACCCGTAATCGTATCACCAAGTTCACCAGGTGGCATGAACGCTGTAGGCTGCGTGTGCAGCTTCTGCAAATAAAGCTTCTGCAAACACATAGCGGCATGAAAGCACAGGAGGAAATGGAGAACTGTCTAGGTTCATCAATCGTGAAATAACCGTTTTACTGGTATGAGTATCTTTTTGTCTCATTATTATGCGGCAGTGAGTCATTTAGGGGAGGACCAAAAGGGAAAGTCCTGTCTCTTGTTACCTACAAGAAGTGTCAGTGAAAACCGCTCAGACGGAGAGAGGCACAAAGTGGGCGCTGGAAGTCGAGCTACCAGTTCTCGATCCCCCCCCTTCACCCGCGTGGCGGCCCCAAGGCGAGAAGCGCCGAAGGGGTTAAACACAGCTCACGGTAGTGGGGCACAGGGCCACCGCCCCTTCCCAGCATCGCCTCCCAGAATGCCTCAGGCCCCCAGCCAGTTCCCGCACCTCGCGAGACTCCGCCCAGCCCCTTTCCCGAACGACTGTCCGGCCCCCTTCCTTACCGAGCTCTGCGCGGGGCAGAGGAAGGGAGGGGAGGGCGGAAAAGACGGGCCGCGGGGCACGCTGGGAAGTGTGGTCCAAGAGTTTCACTCAGCCATATTCTTCCGGAGCGGGGGAGGCCAGAGAGGCAGCCGGGACTACGACTCCCAGCCGCCCTTTCGGTTTGTTTTTGTTCAAAAAAAAAAAAACCCCACACTCCCCCTCCTCACTCTTCACACACACTCACACACACCCACGGCAGACACGCACACACCCGGGCGCCGAAGGGAAAGCCGCGTCTCGCCTTCCCGCCCCGCCGCCAGTCCGGTCTTGGCCTCGCAGTAGAGCGGGAAAGCGGAGGCCGGAGCCGTGACCTCTGACCCCGTGGTTATGCGGAGCCGCCGCATTCCTTAGCGATCGCGGGGCTACCTCCTTCTCCTTCGCTGCTGCTGCCGCCGCCGCCGCGGGCGACTGACGCAGCGCGGGCGCGTGGAGCCGCCACCCCTCCCCCACCGCCGCCCTCGCGCCGGGTCTAGCGCCAGCCGGTCCCCGCGCGCCCGCCCCCTCTCCCCGGCCGCACCCGAGTTTTCGCGCGCCGCCGCCGCCGCCGCCACGCGCCCCCCGCCGCCG
>NW_021703769.1:25859419-25945363 GCF_005190385.1 Monodon monoceros | reverse complement strand
CCTAGCCCACCCCGCCCGGAGGTCCCGCGTGGAGCCGCCGCCGCCGCCGCCGCCGCCGCCGCCGGGGAGGAGGAGGATGAAGGACAAACAGAAGAGGAAGAAGGAGCGCACGTGGGCAGAGGCCGCGCGCCTGGTGAGGCGGGCCGCCGAGGGGGGCTCGATGGGGGGCGTGGGGGGTTGGCTTGCCGAGCACCCCCCACTGGGAGGGGGGAGGGGCGAAGCCCTGCCCACTGTAGGAGGGGGCGGGCCACCCTTTCTGCTGGAAAGGGACAATCCCCCAAGGCGTTGGGTGGGGAGAGGTCCCCCGCCGGGTCGGAGGTGGCGCCTTTTTCTGCACGTCCCCCCTCTAAATTCCTGCGGAGGGGTCGAGCTGGCAGGCCGGCTCCTCCCCCTCCGGGCGGCGGGGCCCCCGCCTCCCCTCCCCCACTATTTGGCAGCTTCTAGGGGGTCTGGGGAAGCTTCGTTTATGCACTCGGGGGAGTTAGGTTTCCGGGAAGGGTCGGAAGCTCCTCCCTCGCTTCCTGGTGGGCAATGGGGTGGTGCGTTTGACTCCAGGGGTTGGAAAGAGCCCCCACTTTCAAGGACGCGAGTGGCATTTTGAGCTTTCGCAATCTAAACCAGGTGTATGGAGGGAAGCAAATGCTTACTCCCAGCTTGAACCCTGAGCCTTGGTTCTCAAACTTCAGTGTCCTGTGGGGACACCTGGGGAGGTTGTTAGGAATGCTCATCCTAGGGCCCTACTTAAGACCTACGGAGTCTGAGATTCTGGAGTAGAGCTTGAATATCTTCATTTTAACCAGCTTCTCGGGTTGGTTGTAAAGCAGGTGGCCCACGTACCACACTTCTGAGATTCTGCTGACCGGACTTCACAAGCTAGACGGGAAACAGGCACTCTGCAGAGAACTAACTACACTTTGCAAAGAATGTATGCGTGTGTTCTCTCTTCCTTAGTGTCCTGGTGCATGTATACACGAAGCGTTGGGCAAAGACCAAGTGTCTCTGAAGATAATGCTCACTGAGGACTTAGCAAAGGAGAGAGTAATTTGAGTATTTGAAGCTGCCTTGTAATGGGGGTTGTGAATTTTCTGTTCTCAAAGTGTCAGAGGACTTGCAAGTGAAATATCTTCCTTTTGGATTTGCACCCACAAAGCTAAGACGCTTCGAGACGTGTTCTTATAAAACCTTGCTGATGACAGTAGTAACAGGTTATGCTTGTCTCAGAGATGTCACTTCCTCATAACTGCCACAAAGCAGGGTTACAGTGCAGATAGTATACTTGTCTCTTGACACCCTGTAGTTTATATGTAATTGCTGTAATTCACTTTTAATGATGAATGAAGCTCAACCTTCTCATCTTTCATTTTATTGGGAAGTAGGGTTCCTGCCTCAGAGGTGTTGTGCAAAGAAAGACAAATATGTGTTGGAGGTTTTTACAAATCTTTGGTACACCTTTTAAGTTCTTGGAGCCTGTAAAACTCAGTTATTGACTTAGAAGAACTAACTCTGTTTGGTTTATAGGGGAAATTAAACTGGTGTACCTGATCCTCTTCCCCAGGCATTTGTTGCCCAAGAAACAGAAGTAGCAATTAGTTTGTATGCTGAAGTTTTGTGCTTCAGTTAATTTGTTTTGGTTTGGCATATGAAATTTGCAGATTTTGAAGTACCTAAATACTTTTTTCAGGTTCAGTCAGATTTGGAAGCTTTGTTTAGCTTTCAGGATCTCTTGGTAGTTTCAGGATTTCTCCATTGTTGCTTTACCTGAAGGAGAGTAGAGGAGAGCCAAAAGGACATGCTCTCTTTCTCCTGGAGGTTGAGTCTGTTCATTGAAATTCTCCTCTGAGTTTCTGTTCTGCAGGTGTTTATGACTCTGGGCACCAACAGGAAATTTGCTTGCCAGAGTTTTACTTGTTAGAGGTAGGTGAAAGTACCTTTAAATCCTGTGTTATTTATGTCTTGACAGAATTCTAAAGTCTGCTCGTCTCAAAGCTTTGTTGGCTCTTCCTAGTTGAAAGTCTCTAGGAATTTGGGGTCCACTCTTAAGCCTCTTTAGGTTCTTGAATTTACGGTGATCTGCACTCCAGTATCTAGGTTGCTATTTCTGTTTTATCATTGGCTCAACTCATGCTAGATTATCCCAGTAAGTTCTTTCTCTTCTTTTACTTCTGGTTCTTCATTAAAAAATAGTAAGTCCTACTTGGAATTACTTGTGGTGCTCTTAAACACATGAAAGATGACTTGTGGGTATATGGTGTGTAGTTTTGCCTGTCTTTTATTGTTTTTTGTTTAGAATTTTCTGTCCCTTTGGATGGGACTAGTTGGTGAGCGAGGGGGACCTTTTAGAGTTCTCTCCTCATTTGGGGAAAAAAAAAATTGTTGTAACAAACCAAGTGCTGGAGAGTTTGTGAGGCTTAACACTGGCTAGAGAAAACCTTGACTCCAGTGAGCTATAATGATAGGGCAGTAGATTAGATCTAATTACTCTTTGGACAGGTGAATTTGGAGTGCTTGCAGTGGCGATCAGATGCACTTGCTTGGGGGCAGTTTCATATTGCTCCCAACCTTGCTCACATTGGTGGCTAAAGTGATACCAGGAACCCTTTTAAAACTATTTTGGTAGGAAAGAAGAGACTTCTGGACAATTTCAGTAGTGTAGTAAGCCCCAGGAGGTTGATTTTTGCAGCTGTTAATTATGTTGTTGAGAAGTAGATACTGTTCTTTCAAACATTTTGTAGTCTTGTTTTTCCTAGATGTAGGAGGTAGACTTTAGGGGGTTGGGTGGGTATAAATCCTCCTACTTGTTAGGAACAATTTGTTTGGGAGAAATAGCTGAGTGGATTTCCCTTTAGATTGAATGCCCTTAAATGGATTCTCCCTGGCTTTGAGAAACTCTTCATTGCATGCTTTATCTTTCACTTTGATTCATGACTGACCATTCTTACATCAAACATTTTTTTCCCTTTGAAGTTGGAGAAGAGATACTTTTTTTTTTAAGTATGCTTTAGAAAGACAGACTAGGGATAGAACAGTGCTGAATTGTTCTTATACTGAAAGCCGGAGGCATGTACAGTTTTAATAAAAGTGAAAACTTTGTATCTTTTGATGTAACTTCCCTTTAGAGATTTTGTTTCCTCTGTCTTAGATTCTCAGGCTCTTCCTGACTGCTGTTTAAATAATTGGTAGCTAATTTTTCAGAGTCATGCTTCTTTTAAAAAAAAAAAAATTACCATACAAAAATTCACTAGCTTAGCTCACAATTAGTATCAAAGAAGTTATATCTGTGGCAGTGAACATTAGTAGCTTGTATTGTGGGTTTGTTCAAGTCAGCACTGCTTAACTTGGCACTTAGGTTCTTGGAATACAAAGATGGATAAGGTTTGCCCTTGAGGAGCTTATGGTTTTTCTGGGGATGGAGAAGGTCCAGACAGGTGAATAGAATTTCATTACAGGCATGGTAAGTGCCATCATAGATGTATAAATGGTAATAGACATCCTGGTTCCTGCTTATTGTCTAAGCATAATTATGAATAGCTCCTCCTTTTACTCTCAAGTGTCCTTCTTTGGAAGATAAATTAGCAGTGTTGTGCAACTATGGGGCACTGAAAAGAGACATTGAACTGTCTGGCAGAGAGCAGAGAAGGCTTCCTGGAGGAAGGTGCTTTCCAAACTGAATCTTGAAGGGTGAGTAGGAGTTAGGCCTGTCACAGAGGACATAAGCAGGAGCTGGTAACAAAAAATAGGAGTGTGTGTGTTTATTTGCAGGGTGGAGAGTGTGGGAACTGGGTAGAACTACACATAGTTATTGGAACATAAAGTTTGTGGAGAGATAGGCAGAGATCAAATTGTGAGGGCCTTGTACGCCAGGCCAGCACACACCTACTTGGTGCCAGGCACTGTAGGCACTCAGTACATTATCTCTAATCTCTACAACAAATCTGAGAGGAAGATCTCAGTATCCTTCCTTCACAAATGAAGGAACCTAGGCTTAGGGTGGGTAGGTAACCTGCCCAAGTTTAGAAGACCAGAATTTGAATTCCTTAGAACCAGGTCTGTCTGGTTCTAAAACCTGTGCTTTTCCAGTGGACTAGTGGTCTTTCTGGAAGGTTCAGCTTTCGCTGTATATAATTAGGTTGCTGTTGAAGGACTTTAAATTGGAAAAGTGATTAGGGCAGGTTTATTTTGTTGGACTGACTGGGGCTGTATAGCAGGGTAAGTTATGCAAAAACGGGGATTTGGTCTTTTTTTACTGGTGAATTTTTAGAATTGTCCCTAGCACAAAGTGAGTGTTTCACGTATTTGTTGAATGAAGGATGGCAGCGGAGTACGAGTGAATTTGAGGAAAGCCGGGCTGGTTGCAGGGATATTAGCGAAAAGGCTATTGTGTCAGGTCAGGTCAGAAACTGGTGGTGGGAACTGGGGGACAGGTGAGAGTGAAGGGTGAAGCCTGGGTTTCTGAATTAGGTGATGAGACAGGCTGCTGACCAATGAGAGGAATGTTAGAAGGCGGGGGTGGGGTGGGGTGGATGAATTAGAGTAGGTGAGCATGTGGGACGTCCAGTACAGAACTGAGTATTTGGAGTCTGAAGCTTGGGAAGCAGTCCGCAGTCCAGGCTAGAGGTAGAGATTTGGGAGTTATCAGAATTTTGGTAGTAGTTGAAACTGTGAGAGATGATAATGACACCCAAGGAGAATGTAAAAACTGAACAGAGAGAGGCTAAGAATGGGACCATGGTAGAGGTTTTATTTCAGCAGCTACTCCTCCAGAACTTGACTTCCTCTGGTGCTCAGGGCTCGTGCTCTTCCACAGAGAGAACCTTCGCAGCAGTCCTGTGGGACTGTACATTTTGCTTGTGACAGAGCAGCACAGTACTTCGTTGTTACGGTTGTTAAATGACTGCAAGATGTTGGTGTGGTTTGGAGTAACCTCAGCAGCTACACTGGTAGAGATGGTACAGAGATACTGACAGCCTCTCTTTTTTCCTCCCTGAGAAGAATAACATTTCTAAAACAACTCAGCTTTTTCAAGTGAGAGAGCTCTGGTTGCTCACTATGCCAGGACTTAGTTATAGTTGTCGCTAACATAAGTGGGATGTTCCATTTCTCATTGTTTGCTTGCACCAGTCATATAGGATCACAGCATCATGTTGCCAAATGGCAAAATGTACTGTGGCAGTTAACAGAATTTCACAACCCAGTGGTACAAAAGCCATCATTTAAAAAATGTGGGTACTGGGAATTCCCTGGTGGTCCAGTGGTTAGGACTCTGTGCTTTCACTGCCAAGGGCACAGGTTCAGTCCCTGTTTGGGGAACTAAGATCCTGCAAGTGTGGCCCCCCCCCCAAAAAAAAAGATAAAAAAATATGGATACTAATCAAAGTTCCTTGGGAAAGAAAATCTAAATGCATTTCTTTTTTTTGCGGTACGCGGGCCTCTCACTGTTGCGGCCTCTCCCGTTGCGGAGCACAGGCTCCGGATGCACAGGCTCAGCGGCCATGGCTCACGGGCCCAGCCGCTCCGCGGCATGTGGGATCTTCCCGGACCGGGGCACGAACCCGTGTCCCCTGCATTGGCAGGCGGACTCTCAGCCACTGCGCCACCAGGGAAGCCCCTAAATACATTTCTGTCTTATAATTTATTGCGTAGAAAACTATGTATTCTGTGGTTTAGCCGTATTAACAGCATCAAGTTAAGCGGTAATCAAGGTTGCTAAGGCCCCACATATCATAACATGTATGCTAAGAGGTTGTGTGTTTTCAGAATTGAGAATTAGAATATTTCATCTAATGGCAGTCACTTTCAGCAACTGGTTAGATATATGTGTAATTTGGTTTCAGAAGTAATTTTGTCTGTGGAAAGACTAAATTGTCAGCAGCGGTACCTCATAGCAGAATTGTAGCCCATGTTATATAGTGATGGATGTAAATGGAAGTTGCACACTGAAATCAGAACACTTCTATTTCTTCAGGTACTAGAAAACTACTCAGACGCTCCAATGACACCAAAACAGATTCTGCAGGTCATAGAGGCAGAAGGACTAAAGGAAATGAGGTTTGTATGGCTCTTGTTGCTTAATGTCAGGGTTTCACAGGACACGTGTCTTCCTGCACTCAGGCAGTGATATGAGAAAGTCCGCATGTGCATATATGTGTACATACATACACACACACACGTCTGGTGGTGGTGTGGAACTATCTCCCATGTTGTGTGTCCTCTGGGTGGAGGGTGGGAGTGGCTCAACATTCATTTGTTTTCATCAGAGGTTCAGTGGCTTTCCCTATCCTTGCTCTCCCATAAATTTCGACATGGAGCTTGTTTTTTGTGTAAGGAGTCAGCACATTTTCTCATGTACTCTGTTTTGCAAGTTTCAGTGATAGAGAAGGGACAGACTCTGATAGGCTCCATCGTGTCTAAAACTTCCCTCCTCTCTATACCATATCTTTGAAGTCCTTTGTTTTAGGATCAAAGAAGGGTGGTCTAATCACCATAAAACCCACTGGCTTTTTTCCCCCTACTGATTCTAGGCATTCATGATATGAGCATACTAAATTTGGAGGTGACCTTGATTTTCTTATCCTGTGATATATTTTTCCTAGAGAAGCAACAGATTGGAAACACAGAAAGAATTGCAGGCACAAACAAAAATCAGTGCCTGTCCTGAATCCTTTCTCTCCTCACCCCAACCTTTTTTAAAATTAAAATGAAAGAGGAGAGCACAGCACAGTTCCTTCTCGGGATTCAGAACAGACAGCATATATTCTGCTGGTTAAGCTTTAGCTGCTTGAAATTGATCTTTTAGGATCAAAAGATCCTCACTTTCCAGTTGTCAGTTCAGACATTCTCTAGCTGACGTTTTGTGGGGAGGGAAGATCAGGATTGTCTAGATACATTCATTTAAATACTACCTATGCACTGTGTAGTGTTATAATTGTTTTTTTTTGTTTGTTTTGTTTTTATGTGCTATTTCCCATCATGCTGCTGTCTGCACTGCTGTTGGACCACTGTGCCTATAGAAGGTAAATTAGTCCCTTTGGGACAGATGGAGTTGAGAACCTAACTTGTTTCTGCTTCTAGCTCTTACAGGAATTATGAAGCAGTCATAAGTGACATAAGAAGCCACAAGCAGGTGGCTCGTGATGAGTGAGCAGCTCTGTGATTTGTAGACAGAGGTATAGTGTGTAGGAGTCACACTGTTTCAAGAAAGACTCTGCCAGCATGCCTTTCCCCACTGTAGCAGAGACATTAGCACACCCACTTGATACTCCAGATTCTGCACAAGGTTTCTTTTAGAGATTGGTTCTTCGTGAAATTTTTTTTTTTTTTTAGCATCCAGTGTGTTCCAAAGCTGAATAAGTAATAGGGTTTTTTTTAATGGCTTTTTTAGACTCAGAATTTATTTTTAACACTCTGCATAAATTAGGGCCTCTAATTCTGAAAAATGCTGAGAGGCTTTACTTGAGATATTTATATTTATTTAACATGCTGGGGAGAGGGAAGAGAAGGTGCACAGGTGAACCCTAGCACTAACATGCTAGCGCCAAACTCAGTTAATATTAATAATCGACATTTGTCTGTATTTTTGACAGCTTTTCTATTTTAAGATTCAGTAAGTAGTCGCTAACTCACATGAGTTGTCATTGTTTTGCGACCTACTGTTGTAGCAGGGACCATGATATAACTTAATATGCTATCTCTTTTTTTGGTTTAATGTTTGAGCATTATTGGGTACTAAATCCATTTGACTTTTTATATTCAAATTTAAATGATTGCTCCTGGGTAGATATAAAATAAAACCCATCTTTCCCCCTTCCCAACTGAGAAAAAGCAAATGAAATACTGTTCCTTTTGTGTGTTTATTAGAAAATGTTAACTGGAAAAAAAAAATTGTGCTTATTTTCTTGGGACAGCACCAGTGATCCTGTGGTTTTTGTGTTGAAAATGTTATGTGGCAGTTTCTGAGCATGATACGCAGGTTGGAATATAGATGCTAGGAAACTCTCGGTTTTGTTTTTAATTAACATTAAAATTTAATTTAAATATTTTGGGTAAATAAAAATATTGGGTAATTTTTTTTTTCAAAACTCCTGAGTGTACCTGAAAAATCATTGTGTAGTGTTCTAAATTTCTTGAGAGTTTGGTTCATATTGTCAAAAGGCACTAAAGAATTGTCAGGTATGGAGTGGAGATATCAGATAGCATGTCTTATCCCAGAGCTCTCTGGGTGTGATTTATGTGAATTTCATTTGTTGCTCTTTTGCCACTTTCAAAGTAGAATTCTTGTCATGCGATGTTTTCTTTTATATTTCTTCCTCTTTTTCTTGATTTAAGAGTGAGTTAAAGGGTATTAGAGCTTTGAGTAAGTAGACATATTGATTTGTATGACCACCTTCCATCCTTGTATGTTTTTACAGTGGGACATCCCCTCTTGCATGTCTTAATGCCATGCTACATTCCAATTCAAGAGGAGGAGAGGGGTTATTTTATAAACTACCTGGCCGAATCAGCCTTTTTACACTCAAGGTAAGTAATATAAACTCTACTTTAGTGCAGTGGTTCTTCAGCTTTTAGTGTTCCTAAGGATCACTGGTAGGTCTGGAATGTGGCCCATGAATTTGCATTTCTAATAGGCAGGCAGGTGATGCTGGTGCTGTTTTTCTGAAATGGCGCATTGAGATGTTCTAGTGTGAACAGAGTACTAGGAATTATTTAGTCATATCAGCTATTGTGTCTGTATTCAGTTTTTCCTTGTTTATATCTGCAGATTGTATGCAATAGAGGGATAAGTATGTGTGGGGGTAATTGCAAATGTGCCTTAATTATAGTTTTGTTTGTAATAATATGTGAAGGATAAATTACTGGACAGCCAAGTAAGACCTAGTCTATGGAAAATAACTGAAATGTGAAAATACTTGTGGAAATTCAAAAACTCAGCATTTACCAAGTGACACTCATTACAAAGCAAGAGAACTTAAATCAGGTTCAGTTCGTAAGCTTAAATAGAGCTGAAGTGAACAAGCTAATTATTTTTCTACGATTTGTGATATACATCATTTAAACCAGGGATTGGCAGATTTTTTTCTGTAAAGGACCAGAAAATAAATATCGTAGGTTTTGTGGGCCACACTGTCTCTATCGTCACTATTCAACTCTGCCATTGAAGCAGGAGAACAGCCACAGAGAATGCACAAACGAATGGGTGTGATCCAATAAGACATTATTTATAAAAAGAAGCAGTGGGCTAGATTTGGCTTGGGGGTGTAGTTTGCTGACTCCTAATTTAGACACAGTTGACCTGTTGATGGTGAGAAACTGAAAATTTGATGCTGATCCTTATAATCTTCCATAATGTCGTTACAAATTGCAGTAGTCCATAAACAGACTTTTCTCTTTTAGTTTTGTTTTTGATAGACCTGTCTTCTTTAATTAATTAAAAATTAAACACTCGAACAAATACCAGCTATATAACCTGTGGTCATAAAACTTGATCTTTAAGTACACATCAGATGTACCTTATGTTCACATATCTGTGCTGTTCTCTGTGTTGTTTTTATTTGTAGTATTTCAGACTTTAAAAGGCAGCATAATGTAATGTCAGAAACCGAGCCTTGGAAGAGTCAGAGCCCTGAATTCAAAATTTAGCTTTGTCACCTGGGACAGGTTTAACCCCTCTTTATGGTGGTGGCTGCATCCCTGACAGTCCTTAATAAATGGTGCCCTTTATGATATTCCTTTAGGCTCCTTATCCTTAATTGCTTGTTAATGGCGTTTTTCTGTCATATATTATTAAATATATTGTAATTATAGGTAATTATATATAGTTATAGTTGTGTGGATTATATGTGTTACAAATGTGCCAGTTAATGGAACATTTCTCTTTTAAGAGGGAGAAGAAATACCTATTTCTATGGATACCTTAAGGATAGGAATTGAGTTCCATTTGTCCTTGTAATTTGGCTCTGGGCAGAATTTTTGGCATAGTCCATGTTTAATAAATTTTTTAAAAAATAAATTTATTTACTTATTATTTTGGCTGCATTGAGTCTTCGTTGCTGCATGTGGGCTTTCTCTAGTTGCGGTGAGTGGGGGCTACTCTTTGGTTGCGGTGCGCAGGCTTTCTCATTGTGGTGGCTTCTCTTGTTGCGAAGCATGGGCTCTAGGCACATGGGCTTCAGTAGTTGTGGCACGTGGGCTCAGTAGTTGTGGCTTGTGGGTTCTAGAGCGCAGGCTCAGTTGTGGCACACAGGCTTAGTTGCTCCGCAGCATGTGGGATCTTCCTGGACCAGGGCTCGAACCCGTGTCTCCTGCATTGGCAGGCAGATTCTTAACCACTGCGCTACCAGGGAAGTCCCTGGTAGACTTTTAGCTTGGTTGATTATCCGTGCGTGCTGTCCGTGCGTGTCTCTTTTAACATTTTGACCTGTTAGAAAGCGATATGTGCAAATGCAACAGAAAGTAAAATGCAGCAGGGAAAGTGAAGGTAGCCCATAAATTCTGCGATTTGTAACCTAAATGATAATTTATATTAATAATATTTGAAAAAATTGGATTATAATTTCCTTATAGCTTTACTGCTTGTTGTATTCAGTTAATATATTTGCCATGATGGTATTGATACATACAGGCACACCTTATATTCTCCACCACTGCCCCCGCCCCTCCCGGGGCTCCTTGAGAGTCTGAAGTGTCGATTAGCCTTATTAATTGCCTCATTATCACCACACTATCTTCCAGAAGTTGTGCAGGCATTTACTTTATTGTTATTTGGGAATGGATAAGAAAGGATACCAGAAATCTGAACCAGCTGATTACCATCCTGTCCTCATCACCCGAGGACCCAGGTCTGCTGAATACAGCACAAGGTGGTGCATTTTTTCCTTTCTTATCCTCATTTGAAGAAATTTCAAACCTACAGAAAAATTGGAGTACTACACTGAACACCCCACCTATCTTGCTTTCTTCCTAATTGTTACAAGTTTGCCACATTTGCTTTATCCCTCTCTACATGTATATGCTTTTTTTTCCCAGAACCATTTAAAAGTGTTCAACTAGTACTGGTACTTCACCTTTACATATCTTAGAATGTATGTCTTAGGAGCAAGGACATTGTCTTACATAACCACAATACCATTGTCATAGTCAAGAAACTTAATGATACAGTAGTATATAATATATAGTCCATATTCAGTTTTTTTCTAGTTCTAAAAATTTTCTTTCTTTCTTTCTTTATTTTTGGCTGTGTTGGGTCTTCGTTGCTGCACGCAGGCTTTCTCTAGTTGTGGCGAGCGGGGGCTACTCTTCGTTGTGGTGCGCGGGCTTCTCGTTGTGGTGGCTTCTCTTGTTGTGGCTCATGGGCTCTAGAGTGCAGGCTCAGTAGTTGTGGCTTGCGGGCTCTAGGCACGCAGGCTTCAGTAGTTGTGGCGCATGGGCTTAGTTCGGCGGCGTGTGGGATCTTCCCGGACCAGGGCTCGAACCCTCGTCCCCTGCATTGGCAGGTGGGTTCTTAACCACTGCACCACCAGGGAAGTCCTGTGGCATTTTTTTGGTCTGTTTTTCTCATGTGTTAAGGAGAAGCATGTGCAGAATGGCTTGGTATTTTTCTCCCCACTGCTTGGAAATCTCTTCTAGTGGGCCATCAAGGTCAGAAACCATGTGGTTTCACTACTTAGTTGAAAATAGGAGTTTTTTCAGTTCTGAATACATTTGTGTGGACTTACCTATGGTTACCAAAGCTTTACGGATAAGCTGGAGTCTTTGGGGGCATGCCACAGGGTTCCTTCTCTGATAAAAGTTGTTCTGGGTAATGCGATGGTACATTTGACACTATATGTAGATGCTTGCATCAGGCCTTAGAATTAGTACTCAGGGATGTGTGGGATAGATGAAATCTACCCATGCTTTGAATTCTTGTTTTGAATTGCTTTTCTTAAGCTTTTCCTGAAGTCAGCTGTCAGTGTCCATCATTGCCTGGTTAGAGGTGGGATTTATATTGCTTTTTACACTTGGAATTTCCCATCCCTGTAAAACCAGTGAGAGCTCCTTTGTCGTGTTCTACATTTTTATGACTGTCATGCTGAACTACTTTGCTTTTGTGACTAGGTGTCTGTGTCATTGGTGAGTTTAACCTGGGTTGTGAGTTGTCATTGCAGCACTCACTGTCAGTCATGACTGCAGTCATCTGAACATTGTTCAGTTTTATTGTGGAATGATGCTCAAGTCAAAGTGTCATGGCCATTTGCACTTTATTATACCTTATGTAGTGATATAGGGCTCAGCCTTAGGGGGGGTCCTTTAATTCAATTAACAAGTCCAGTTGAATCTTTTTAGTATGTAGAATATATATTTTTAAAGTATTAAAAAATCTTGGTAAAAAAATAAATGACTACACTTAAAGTATCCATCCATTAAAATTCACTGTTTGCAAATAAAAGAAAAGCAAATGGAGGACGAGAAGGAGGTAATTTTTGCAGTTTCACAATGTTATTTATAGATCTACAATTAAGTTTTTCACATACAACTCCACACTTGCAGTGATTCCAGAACTATTTATATTACCATTAAATACTGAGGAGACTTCCATACAGTCAAATCATAGAGTCTGTCATTTGCGAGGCAGGACCAGAATCCATTTTGATTTTTGATAGGTACGCATCAAGCAAAGTGGGCTTCTAAAAATGCAAGTCATATCATCCACTGTCCTGCTTGGCCCTTGCCTACCTCTTTGATCTCTCCTGGCACCTGCTTCTTGGTCATTATACTTCAGCCACCCTGGCCTTCATTTACTCTGTTTCTCAAAGGCCCCAAACTTGTGTCCACCTTCGAGCCCTTGCACTTACTAGCCCCTACGTCTGGAAAGCTCTGGGGTAACTTCTTGTCATTTGGTTGTTAGTCCAGAAGTACCTTCTCAGTGAGGCTTTCTCTAACGGTAGTTCCAATTCCACAACATTATGAGGGTTTTGGTTTTTTCACAGTCCTACCTTGTTTGTTTGGTTACTTGGTTATCATTAGCCTCCCTCCACTTGAATGTCAGTGCAGGGACTTGGTTTTCACTGTATCTCCTGTGTCTGGCAAATAGTACATAATGTAATAAATATTGGCTGAATGGAAAGTAGAAGATAGCATCATCAATACCTTAAGCCAGCTAGTTCTCCTTGTCGTCTCCCTTTCTTTTATATGTTTTATTATAGAATATGCATACTCTGGGTTATTTTTTTCTTCTCAGCAAGGCAACTTCTAAGAACCCTTTTTTTTTTTCCTTGCTCTCTTTAGAGCAATTCTACGTTAATCTGTGAAAGAATCTGCTGACACTAGAAATAAATCTTGGGACTTCCCCAGTGGTCCAGTGGTGAAACTCCACGCTTCCAGTGCAGGGGGCGTGGGTTTGATCCCTAGTTGGGGAACTAAGATCCCACATGCCATGCGTGGTGTGGCAAAAAAGAAAAAAAAGAAAGAAATCTTTCCCAGGCTGTGGCCATAATGTGGTTCTTCTAATTGCTGAAGGCAGAAACGGAGCCATTCGAAACAGTTTGAATGTTTTAGGTATCTTTTAGGTATCATGTTATTCTTTTTAGTTTTGAACTTTGGTCATCATCTTTGTTAGAAATAAGAATTTCTTTCATATAAAATGGTAGTGACGTTTTTAGATGATGTCTTTTATAGTCCGTGTTAGCTTTATCAAATATATGATCTTTTTAGTGCGTAGAATTCTAGAATTTTAGTGTGGAAGGGGCTCTCAAATCATCCGGTTTATTTGCATTTTGCAGGTAGAAAACTGAACTTCTAACAGATTAGGTCTACCCATGACTGTGTGTCCTTGCAACAAATGCATTTGGCCAAGTTGGGACTAGAACCCACGGCCCTACCTTTTGAGTTTGATTTCTTTTCATTATGCCAATTCAGAATAAAGAGTTTTTCTTCAGGTTTTAGGATCTTTGGTTACTTCATCTTTTTCAAGCGTCTTATGAGTTCCTTGATACTTCTCAGAATGTTAGTTTTATTCTCGTAATGAAAATTCTTATAATTGTTAAGCAGAAGTAGCTTTATCGTGTCCTTAGATGTGTACTCTTCGGTTACGGGCGGTTGGCTTGAATTTCTGCCCTCTGCATTGGTCATATCGGCATTTCTGGTCGTGGTCATTCTTTTCTGTACCAGAGTGAGTGGTATATGGTGGTAGTAAGAGCACTGGAGTCAGCTTGAGGTCTGGGGTCCAGCATAGTGCCTCAGGTCCTATGGAATATCTCCATTTATACTTCTTTGTCTCTAACACTGAGAAGTTGAAATAGATTGGTCGTTTAAATACTTCAGGTATAAAACCTTTCATATCATGAAATAGAGCTGCATGATGTAGATGACTGTGAAACTGCTCCGGTTGAAACAAGCATGAAGACCCCCACTTCTCCATCTGTCGTGGATTCTGCCATCCCTATCCCATTCCCCAAGCACCCAAGGCATCTTTCCCAGACCCAGGAGCTCTGTTGAAAACCTCCTAGAGTGAAAATTCAGTGAAGATCCTTCCTGTGCTCACATTTTAGCATCTAGACTATTTTGTGTGAAAAGCAAGTCGGCCCTGGATATTTTTCTTCCCTGCTCTTTTGTGACGCATTTGGTATTTACTGGAGGCTGACTGTTTTATTACAAACCCTTTCCCACCCTGTACTGCATAGAAGGCCTACTTAGAGCAGTACCATTTACTCTGGTTAGTGGTAGCAGTAGTTTGGTCTTGATGGAGGCTTTGACCCGTCATTTGGTAAAAGTTTCCTTATTGGAGTAATTCTCAAGGGCCACCTGGATCCACCTTTGAAAAATGGGGTATTCTGTTGTCTGACAGGATGGATATTCAGCAAGCTCAGGGAGAAAAGAGAACTTGATTGTTAATGGAGCCCTGGTTAGACTCTGGTTTGCCTAAGAGGTGAGCAGCCTTTTGTCCTGCTACCTCCTGAAGTTCAAAGCCCTGTAAGAATGAAGTGGTAAATGATAAAGGTCAGGGAACAGAGGTTTGGAAAGCACTACCACTGGAATTCTTTTTTGTAGCTCAGAGGGGTGGGCAGGATGATAATTTCAAGGTTTCTAAAGCAGTATATATATATTTTAACAAAACAGCTATAAACATTTTTTAAGTGTGATTTTAAAGCATCAGGGTTCTAGGAAAATGAGGAGCTTGTATGTACTTCAGGCTTCCTTGGGACTGTGTGAAAAAATGCTTAAACTTTTCTGTGGTCAGCCAGTATGAAAACTGCGTTTGATCTCTTCTCAATCCTTCACATCAGACTTTTGGGGAGGGTTGTTTGAGGAACTTGTTTGGTGGCAGAAAGTTGCTTCTTACTGTAGTTTACATAATCTGGTAGAAAAGATGGAAACTACTGCTTAATCGAGTGCTAACTGTATTCCAGACAGGCATCGTACTGCTCACATTGGTCTCTTGAAACGTAAATGTGTTTCCTACTCCTGTACTAATGGGGGCAACAGCCTGAGAGAGTTTAAGTAAATGGTATGAAGTCACGTTTTTGGTTATTTGAGAGGTTGGTATTTAAGACACGGAGGACAGGTCAGGATATTCTAAGTTTCTCCCAAATGAGTTGGCTCTTAAATATGTGAGATGCATACTCAAGGTTCTGAAAGAATGACTTCAAATCCTTTGTGCATCGTGAGGCAGGAGAAGAATAGGGAGCCAAAAAAGATGTCTGTTTTCTTCTGGAAGATGCTGTCTTCTTCGATTCAGTTGTACTAGATGGGCTTTGAAATGTGTGCTTTTCCAGTCAGGTAATCCTTTTGTTTTAGTTGTCTCTTTGGCTCTTTATGCCAGCTTTTCTTTGGTAAATTAACTCCTGACAATTCTTTTAAAACTCCTTATTTTTTTTTGGTCTGCATTTCCACTGCCACCTTAGTCTAAGTTATCCTTGTACGCTAGCTACTGAAATAGCTCCTGCCTGGTCTACTTGCTTTCACTTTTGCCTCCTTAGAATCCAGTTTGCTCTTTTGTAATCCACAAAGCAGCCAGAGGGGTTTTTTAAAAAACAATTTGATCATGACACATCTCTATTTGATTCAAGTCTGTGGTTTCCTATGGTGTTTACCAAAAAATCCAAACCTTGCTCAGCCACACTGCCCTTCTTTCAGTTCTTTGAATTCCTTAAGCTCTTTTCCAGTTTTAGGGTCTCCTATTTGGAACTCTCTGCTCTCCACTTCTGCCTGGCTCAACTTAATGGGTATCAACTTAAATCTCAGTCCCTTAGAGGAGCCTTCTCTCTAAATTGGGTTTTCCTGTTGTGCCCTGAACTTTACTTCTTTTCACTTACAACTTTATAATTATATAATTATTTGGGTGATTGTTTGATGTCTCTCCTGACCAGGTCTTAGGGCAGAGAATCTGTATTATTTTGTTCTGGGCTATATCCTCAGCATCTCTCATAGTAGGTGCTTAAAAGTGTTTGTTAGATAAATGCAGTGGGAAAAGCATAGAAGGAGGTTGTTATGACTTGATTGGTAGCAGTTCTCTATGCCAAACAGTAGAATTGGTTCAGAATAGTAATTGTTAGTATTAAAATTGAAACATGTAGTACAGAATGTTTATCAGGATCTCTTTTTCAGGGAATGGAGTATTTGAAAACCTCCAAAGTGTAAGCTTTGTTTTCTCAAAAGAAAGAAAAAGTAACGTCCAGTGTTGCCTTTGAAATCTAGTGCCGTATTGATTCCTGAGATTCTGTGTTTGCCTGCCTTCTTTTTTCTATTGCCTCTCCCTGAAAACTTTTAGGATCTTATTTCCATGATTATATGCTTTAGTGTGGGTCTTTTTGCACTCCGCATGTCTTACTCAAATGTCTGATGATTTTTGGTTGAGGGCTATTCTTGACTCTTAAATATTAGCGGGAAGTTCAGTGTATTGTGGTTTTGTGGCTTCACTTGTCTCCTGCAGCAGTAGATACTGGTTGTCACTTAGATGTATGGTACTGGAGTAGGGGTGCCCATCTCCTCCTAATGTAGACTTAGCAATTCCCATGTTCTCAATTCCATACCTCATCCTTGTCTGCCATGTACCTGGTTTAAGTTCTGAGCCTGTCTGGAATTTAGGGGATGAATCTGCTTGGGTCTTTTCAGTATCTCCTAGATTACTGTAGTAGCTTCCTAACTGGTCTCCTTACTTTGCTCTTGCCACCTTCCTCAACACTGGAGCCAGGAAATTTTTTTAAAAGCTCATGGAGGGGCTTCCCTGGCGGCGCAGTGGTTGAGAGTCCGCCTGCCGATGCAGGGGACACGGGTTCGTGCCCAGGTCCGGGAAGATCCCACATGCCGCGGAGCGGCTGGGCCCGTGAGCCATGGCCGCTGAGCCTGCGCGTCCGGAGCCCGTGCTCCGCAACGGGAGAGGCCACAGCAGTGAGAGGCCCGCGTACCGCGGAAAAAAAAAAAAAAAAAAAAAAGTTCAGTCAGACTGTGTCATTCCTCCCACCCCGCTTCACTCAGGGTAAAGGCCAAAATCCTTAGAGTTGCTTGCAGTGCCCTTTCGCCATCTTCGTCCCACCCTCACTCTCTCTTCCTCTTACTCTCTCCCCTTGTTCACTCTGCTTGACAAACACAGTGGCTTCTTTGGTGATCCTTTAACATGCTATCGCTATTCGTCTCCAGGATTTTGCCTGTGCTGCTTCAGCTGTCTGCAGACACCTTCGTGCCTTGCTCCCCCACCTCGTTCAAGTCTGTGCTCGAATTGCACCCTGATGCCTCCACACCGCATAGCTCTCCCAGTCCCCCTGTTCCCTGCCTTACGTTTTTTTTCTTGGTATTTATCACTGTGTGATATACCATATTATATATGTTTTGCTTATTGTTATTGTATGTCTCCTTTGACTAGAACTAGTCCTCTAGGGGAGGAGTTTTTAATTTTAGTTAATGCCGTCTCTTCAGCCCCTAGGAAAAAAGTAGGTACTCAGTATTTGTGTGAGTAAATGAATCATAGTTTATTTCTTTTAATTTGGTAATATAGTGAATTAGTTCAGTAGAATTTTTTCCAGTGCTCAAGCATCCTTGTATTCCTAGGATAAATGCCACTTTGACATGGTTTTCTTTTAAATAACACGTCATTGGATTTAGAGTATGAATAATTTATTTAGGATTGTTAAATCTGTGTTCATAAGTGACCGATCTGATATTTTGATTTCAAACCTTGCCGTGTTTTGGTATTAAAACAAGCTGTGCTGTTTTCCCTCCATTGATTTTTGCAGTGGTCTCTTTAAGACAGAGATTATTTGGGTTTTTTTGGTAGAACATGCCTATGAAGGCTACTGGGTGTGATGTGTCTTACTTTGAGAATATGTTGTTTTTAACTTTTAAAAATTGTGAAATATATAAACTATACAAAAGAGAATATATGCAAATTTTGTTATTTTAGATAACAATAACTGAGAAATAAACTGCGCACTGTATCCACCAGCCAGCTCAAGAACAGAACATCCTCTGCACTCTTTGAAACCTCTGCGCATATCCCTTTCTCTCCCTGTGGAAGATAACCACTGTTGTAATTTTCATATTAATCATTAACTTGCTTTTATTTCCAGGTTTATCCACATGTGTATGTATTGCTGAACATGCTTTTAAAATATCTTTATGTGAATGGAATCACGTTGTATGTATTTTTCTCTCACTTGCTGCTTTGTGCTTATCATTTCTGAGCTTGATGTGTGTTGGTGCATTTAATTGAAATACATCATATTTTCTGCTATATGCTGTCTTATGGTGTGAATATTCCGTGATTTCTTTGTCCATTCTGCTCTTGGTGTGCATTTGGGTTGTTTCTAGTTCTCGCTGTAACAAACACTGCTGCATTGAATACTCTTGTACGTCTCTTGGCGCATGTGTTCGGTAGCTTCTCTAGGGCGTGTACATTGCTAGGAATGGGACTGACCAGGAGGTTTTGCACCTAATCATCATGACTAGGTAGTACAGCTGTTTTTCGTATGTAATCGTATGAATTTGTAAAGTAATCGTATGAATTTACATTGCTTTCGTAGTACATGAGAATTCCTGTTGTTCCACAGCCTGAGTATTGTGGGTGTAAATTAGTATTTTTGTTCTGTTTTTAAAATACGGTATCATTTACCTACAGTAAAATTCACCCATTTTGATGTACTAGTGTACAGTGTACTAGTGTACAGTTCTATGAGTTTTTTTTTTAAATTCATTTTTTTTTTAGTTCACATTTGTTTTGACATTTTATTTGGCATTTTAACAGTGCTATTTAAAGGTATGCCATACGTGTCTTGAATGCAGTTGCTCCAGTAAATGCTTTTGTTAAAACATGCTTCTCCCTCCCCTAAAAATTCAGTTTTATATTTATATACAGTAAAATTCACCCTTTTCCGGTTATAGTCCTTTGCGTTTTGACAGACACATACAGATGTGTAACTGCCACCATAATTAAGATATAGAACAGTTCCATCACCCCAGAAACCACCCCCTTGCTTTTTTGTAGTCAGTTCCTCTCCCGACCCCAGCTCCTGGCCAGCCATTGATTTGTTTTCTATCCTTGCAGTTATGCCTTTTCCAGAATGTCATATAAATGGATTTATACATTATGTAGCCTTTTGAGTCTGGCTTCCTTCGCTTATTGTGAGGTATCTGAGATTTAGCTATCTTGTAACGTACAGTATAGTTCCCCCTTACCCGAGGTTTCACTTTCTGCAGTTTTAGTAACTGGTGGTCAACTGCAGTCTGAAAATACTAAATGGAAAATTCCAGAAGTCAACAATTCATAAGTATTAAATCGCACACTGTACTGAGTAGTGTGGTGAAATCTGGAGCCATCCTGTGCTGTCCCGCCTGTGATCACCAACCATCGACATCATCTCCTCCTGGCATCCAACCACTGATGTTGTCATGGCTCAGTGATCTAGGATTACCTGAAGCAGATGGTCTTCCTCTTGAAGAAGGTCAATAGTAGCCTAACACTACGTCACAATGCCTACATCATTCACCTCACTTCACCTCATCATGTAGGCTTTTTATCGTCTCATATCATCACAATAAGAAGGGTGAGTACAGTACAGTAAGATAATTTTGAGACAGAGACCACATCTACATAACTCTTACTATAGTTCTATTTTATTATTATTGTTGTTAATCTCTTACTGTGCCTAACTTATAAACTTTATCATTGGTGTGTATGTATAGGAAAAAACATAGTATGTATATATAGAGTTCGGTACTGTCTCGGTTTCAGGCTTCCACTGGGGGTCTTGGAACATATTCCCCATGGATAAGGGGGGACTACTGTATATCAATAATTTGTTCCTTTTTAGTGCTGAATAATATCCCATTGTATGGATCTACCATGTTTTGCTTATCCATTCCTCAGCTGATGGACGTTTGGATTGTTTTCTTCTTTGCACTACTAAGAGTAGTACTATGAATATTTGTAGACAAGTCTTGTGATAAACGTTTTAATTCCTCTTGGGTAGATGCCTAGGAGTGGAATTGCTGAGTTGTGTTGTAATTACTGTTTACTTTTCTAAGAAACAGCCAACCTGTTTTCCAAAGTGGCTATATAAGCTTACATTCAAGTTTTTTGTTCTTTAGTAAAATTTTTTCTTTTTTCCCCCGGCAGTATTATTTTTTTCCTGAAGTCTATTTTGTTATTGATATAGCCCATCCAACTGTCTTATAATTAGTTTTTTTTTTTTTTTCCGTACGCGGGCCCCTCACTGCTGTGGCCTCTCCCGTTGCGGAGCACAGGCTCCGGACGCGCAGGCTCAGCGGCCATGGCTCATGGGCCCAGCTGCTCCATGACATGTGGGATCCTCCCGGACCAGGGCACGAACCCGTGTCCCCTGCATCGGCAGGCGGACTCTCAACCACTGCGCCACCAGGGAAGCCCTATAATTAGTTTTTGCATGGTATATTTTTCCATCCTTTTGCTGTTAAGCTGTCTATGTCTTTCATGTTTAAGTTTTCTTTATATTTTTAGTTGGATCTTATTTATTTTTATCCAGTCTAATAATTTCTACCTTTTAATTAGGATGCTTGGACCATGTACATTTAGTGTAATTACTGATAAGGTTGGATTAAGTCTTCCATCTAGCTCTTTGTTTTCTCTTTGTCCTATTTTCCTTCTTTTCTTTTCCTGCCTTCTTTTGGATTGAGTATTTTTATTTTTTATTCATATTTCTTTGAGACATTTATTTATTAAAAATTTTTAATTGAAGCATAGTTGATTTACAATGTTTCAGGTGTACAGCAAAGTGATTCAGCTATATATATATACATATATATCTATTCTTTTTCAGATTCTTTTCCATTATAGGTTATTACAAGATAATGAATATAGTTCCCTGTGCTATGCAGTACACCCTTATTTATCTATTTTATATATAGTAGTGTGTATCTGTTAATCCCAAATTCCTAATTTATCCCTCCCCCCACCACCTTACCCCTGGATTGAGTATTTTTAATATTCCCTTTTATCATCACTGTTAGCTTATTAACTGTATCTGTTTTTTCCCCAGAGGTTGCTTTATTATTTACAAAATGCATCTTTAACTTCTCACAGACTACCTTTAAATAGTATTATACATTTCACATAAGATGTAGCATCCTTGTGATGCTGTTCTTCCATTTACCCCCTCCTAGTCTTTGTGCTATTCTTTTCATACATTCTACTTCTATATAGGTTATACACATCACAAAGCATTACTACTTTTGCTTTAAACAGTTCTTATAAAGAAATTTTAAAATGGGGGAAAAGTCTTATTTTACCCACATATTTACCATTTCTAGTATTCTTCATTTCTTTGTGGAGGTCCAGGTTTCCATTTGTTACTGTTTTCCTTCCTTCTGAAGAACTTTAACAGTACTGTGGTGCAGATATGTTGTGACAGATTCTCTCAGCTTTTCCTCGTGTGACAACGTCTTTATTTTGCCTTGAAGGCTATTTTATCTAGATACATTGAAAGGTTCCCACCCCCACCCCCAGCATTTTAAAGATGCCAATCCTTTGTTTTCTGGTTTGCATAGTTTCTGATGAAAAGTTTGTGGTAATTCTTATATGTGTCCCTCTTTTTTCTGTTGCAGCTTTGAAGATTTTTCTCTGTATTATAGGTTTTGACAATTTGATTATGAGGTACCATGGTGAACTTTTCAGATCTGTGGGTCAAATTTGAAATATTTTCAGCCATTTTTTCTTTAATTTTTTTTTCCTGTCGTCCTGTTTCTTCTGGAAAGACATGTGTGTTTGACCACTTTATATTATACCACAGGTCACTGATGCTCTGTTAATTTTTCCAATCTTTTGTTTCTGTGCTTCATTTTGAATACTTTCTGTTGCTACTGATCTTTTCTCCTGCAGTATCTAATTTGCTTTTAATCTGATCCAGTGGATTTTTCATTACCGATAATGTATTTTTCATCATTAGAAATTCCTTTTTTTTCTTATTTTATATCTTCCTTTTTTCTCATTGTGTTCATTCTTTTAATCCGTGATCATAGTGCATGCATTTATGGTAGCTCTTTTAAGTCTTTGTCTACTAATTCCATCTCTGTCATTTCTGGGTCTTTTGCTGTTGACTCTTCTGCTTGTGAGTCATATTTTCCTCCTTCTTGGCGTATCTAATAGTTTTTGTTTGGATGCTGACAATGTGAATTTTACAATGTTCAGTGCTACAGTCTATCTTCCTTTCAAGAGTGTTGGGCTTTGTTTTGGCAAGTCATTAGGTTACTCCCTTTGGATTAGTTTACTCCCTTTGAGGCTTGTTTTTTGAGCTTTGTTAGGGCAGGTCAGAGTAGCCTTTTCTCTAAGGATGATTTAACTCTCCTACTAAGATACTTCCCTTCTGGGGTCTCTACCAAATGCCTCCGATGGTTAACAGTGTCCCTCCACTCTGACTAGTTGGTAACTCCTAAGTCTCTAGGCCTTCTGTTTGGCGGAATTACCTCTGGGAATTACTCAGCCATTCATTGCCCAGCCTAATGGAATTTCACCGTATACATATGCAGAGACCCTATGCGGATTTTTCTGCAAAGCTTCCTTCTCTCTGGAATTCTGTTGTGCAACCTCAAGCCATTTTAGCCAACCAGAACTTTGATTCCTGTCTCAGCTCAGGAAACTGCTGTGCTCTGCTTGAGATGCCCCGCGCGGCCGCGCGCGCGCGCGCGCGCGCGCGCGCATGTGTGTGTGTGTGTGTTTTAAGATAAACTGTTTCATGAGTTCTTGTTGATAATTCCAATTCAAATTCAAGACTATAGGTTTTTTGCTTGACCTTTTTCAGTTTTACATGTATACCTCCTTTCTTATGTGGAAATTCTGGTTCCCAGTGAAACCACATAATTACTCATTTGCTTTTTCCAATAATCTCAGAATAACAATACCACCACCAATATGAATACTCTAAAGGGTTTTTGTTGTTGTTGGCCTTAGGTATATTTTACTAGGGATTTAACACATCACTGCAATTTAAAAATCACTTGAAATAATTCATTTGTGTGTGGTTATGCCATCAGCTTGATACACAGTTTGGTTTATTAGTTTTACCTACTTTTAGAGATTGCATTTATAAATTTTAATTTTGCTTTATAATGATGTAAAATATTTATGTATGGTTCAGTACACAGCACAATGTTCATTTAATGAATTCTGTCTCCTTTCCAATCTCCTTTACCTGCTTCTTTTCCCTGTGGGTAAGCATTTTATTTTATTTATTTTTTGTTATTTTCCTTCCTTTTCAGAAATATAAACAACATATTTGTATTTGTATCCTCCTTTTTTTTTTTTTTTTGTATCCTCCTTTTTTTAGAATGGCATCATTACACACTTTTCCCCGCCTTATTTTTTTTACTTGACCCTACGTCCAGGAGGTCACATGGCCATGTTATAGAGCTATTCATTGTTCCTCTTGACGGATGTTTAGCATTGTATTTTGTGGATTTACCATTGTCAAAAATAAGCAAAGTGTGATCCACAGACTGCTCTCAGTTTGTGAACTATTGTTCCTATCTGTGATGAGCTAAGTACAGAAATTTGGAATGTTTAGAAACTTTTATTGCAATTTGACATTGCCACAACACCCGAGTATGCTTGGTGGACTCATCCCCACTCTAGAACAGTGTATAGATCCGCTTGGGTGTTTTCAGGCTTGCGCAGTGAGTCACGTGGGCTAGTCCTGTGCAGTAGGACCACATATTGGTCTTTGATGGGCTGGGGGAAAAAACCAAAACTGGTCCTTTAACCCAGATGGAATGAGAAGGAGTGTATCTACTCTGTGTACCCTTTTGGTGTACCTGGTGCCACAAGTTTCGACATGTGTACTTTTAACGTATTTCTTCAGTTCTAAATAATTTGAGATTTCTATTATGAAATCTTACTTAATTCATGAATTAAAACTGTGTTTTTATAAGTTTCCAAATATATTTATTGTGTTTCCTCCCATTTTATCCATTTTATTAAATCAGTGTCAAAGAAGTGATATGTGTGTTTTGGATTCTGTTGAGACTTCTGGCTTAATATTATGGTCAGGTTTTTAAGTGTTTTAGCTGTGCTTTAACAGTATATATTTTTTTACTTGTCTGTTTTCTGTATTAGTATTCTATCTACTTTCTGTCTCTGTGACTTTGACCTACTCTAGTACCTCATATAAGTGGAATCATACAGTATTTATCCTTTTGTGACTGGCTTGTTTCACTTAGCATAAATGTCTTCAGGGTTCATCCATGTTGCAGTCTGAACTCGCTTTTAAAATTCCTCTTTTGTACCCTCTGCTGGCTTGGAAGTTATTTATTCTCTTTCTATCATATAGGTTACCTTTAACGTTTTTCACCATGAATACTTACAGCCTAAACTGAATATCTGTCTTTTCTCATAAACGATAATTGCATTTTCAAGTGTTTTAATTCTCAATGTTTCATCTCTCCCATGCTCTTCTCTAGTTCCACCTTACTTTGAGCTCTCTCAAAGACAAGCATTAAAAAATGTTTAAAAGTTAGTATTTATGTTGAGATATTCCAAATTTATTGGTTTACCATTGCTTCGTGCATCCCATTCCTTCATTCTATGTTTCCTTTCTTTTGTATTAATGTACATCATTTATCTAGCACTTCCGATTTGGATCTGTAAGTATAAGCTACCTTTCTGTATCTTAAGGCCTCTTTGTTTTTACTCTTAGATGGCATTTTACTTGTGTAATGATTTGTAGTTAACTGTTATTTTCCCTCGTAGGAAGATGTCATTCCCTTGTTTCTGGCATCCATTCTTGCATTTGAGAAGTCTGGTGTCCGTTGCTAGTTATAATCATTCTTTTCTTTTGGTTGCTTTTACTACTTTTTGCTTGTCTTTATTGTTCTGCAGTTTTGCTATAGTGTATATTTGAGTAATTTACCCTGGCAATCTGAAAACTCATGTGTTCAATTTTGGTCAGTATGTCTTTGAATATAATCTTTCTTGCTTCCTCTTCTGTTGTTGATATTTATTGATATTTCACCATGTTAAAACTTCTCATTCTGTCTTCCATACTTTCATATTTTCCATCTCTATCTTTTTGTGCTACATTCTGTGAGATTATTTCAGATCAAGAATACAGTTTACTAATTCTTTAGTTTTGACTGAGCATTCAGCTTTATAGTCACATTTTTATTTCTAGATTTTTTATCTGATTCTTTTTGAAATTTGTGTATTCTTATTCTATCCTGTTCTTGTCTTGTGGTTTTTCTTTCTAATTTTCTTTCTGTACATTTAAAAAATAGTAATTATTTAAAAGCCTCTTTATTCTGTTTTCCTTAGATCTGGAGGCCTGAGTTTGCCTATTTGTTGTGTCTGCTGAAAATCCTTCCTGTCTTTGAGGGCTCATTTCTTTATATAGTTTGTTTTTTTTTTTTTAATAATTTTTATTTATTTATTTATTTATTTATGGCTGTGTTGGGTCTTTGTTGCAGTGCGCGGGCTTCTCATTGCCGTGGCTTCTCTTGTTGCAGAGCACAGGCTCTAGGCACGCAGGCTTCAGTAGTTGTGGCACGCGGGCTCAGTAGCTGTGCTCGCGGGCTCTAGAGTGCAGGCTCAGTAGTTGTGGCACACAGGCTTAGTTGCTCCACGGCATGTGGGATCTTCCCGGACCAGGGCTCGAACCCGTGTCCCCTGCATTGGCAGGTGGATTCTTAACCACTGCGCCACCAGGGAAGCCCTCTTTATATAGTTTTTAATTTTGACTTACAGGTCTATCATCTGTGGGATTTGTTTTTTTATGTGAGTCAAGTTGTGGAGGTGTCCCTGTAAGAAAGTTTGGAGCTTCTGCTGAACCTGACAGGTGTCTGTAGTGTGATTCCTGTGGTTAGGCTAATTTCTTGGCTTGGCGTTCCTGGACTGCTTGGGTACAGTGATTTTTGGAACTCATACTTGTGATAATGGGGTTTCATTTTCTCAGAGGTGACTTTTTCACCTCTTGACTTCTGGCATATGGCATACTTCTTTTTCATGGACAGGAAATGGGAGTTCCTGATATTCCTGTTTAGTTCTTTTGTAGCTTTTGGTATTTTATGCATTTGACTCATTTTCAATTTCTTGTCTCTTCGTTTCTTTCAGGCATTAAAACACCTGTCCTAAGCCCTAAGCCCTGTGTTTGGTTTTAGTAGCCCTATGAGTTATTTGGCCTTGTAGCTTGTTTCTAGCATCAGGGAATTTCCCTTTCTTGCTTTTGGGCTTGCCTATGTGTATGTGTTATATTTTGCACAGTTTTTCTGTGTATTTGGATTGGGAAACGAGTGTTGCTGTGTCAGGCCTGTCTGCCATATTCACTGGAAGATCCGTGACACATTTGCTCACTTGCAGTTACATCCTGTAAAACAGGTGTAACTCACTAAAACATAGAAGTTTCTGAGTTCTGTCAGAATGGTGCTACACAAAGCACGGTGTCAGACTGCAAGGATGTATCAGTTGACAGCATTAATGGGCCCTTTATAGTTTGATTGATCAGAGTGCTTTTGATTGCCTTGAGTTGTAGCACAGTTCTTTCTCATCAGCTGTTCTTATGGGAAAGAATTGCTGGAGTGGCCCAGTGTTGTTTTCTGAATTTAGATATATCTTGGGATAGACCACAACTTTTCTTTTAGTTATCTACTCCATGCCACGCGGCATGTGGGATCTTAGTTCCCCGACCAGGGATCAAACCCACGCTCCCTGCTATAGAAGCATGGAGTCCTAACACTGGTCTGCCAGGGAAGTCCCTAGTGATCTAATCTCCAGCTATCACAGCTGAATGGGCAGATGCCCAGGTTTCTGTCTGTAATTCAAGAACTCCAGATCTGCACACCCAAAAGGACATTTCCATGCAAAGATTCCACCGGTATCACAGATTCACCTTTCTCTTCATCTAGTGTCCTCTTACTGACATCCCAAGTCATCCTTCCTGTTATGTTTCCTGTTTCTGTCTGCGCCCTCACTGTCTTCTCAGTAACCCAGACTCAAAACCTGAGTTACTCCTGACTTCTTTTTCTTCTTCTACATGCAGTCAGCTGCTAGGTCACGTTACCACTTTCTCATAGTAATCCTGTCTTTTCTCTTACCATGACAGAATCAAGGTGTATATTCTAGATCACAGTCTCTCATTATCTCTCCTAATAGTCCTCTCTGATCAGTCTGTTTATCTTATCTTTAGCTCAGACCAAGATCTCACGTTCTTATCCTCCTTTCTCATCCTAAACTTTTGGTGAAGTTCCACAAAATGTCCTGTTTGTGGCTGTTTGTGTGTGGTCGGGATATTTTTCCTTTAGGCATATTAGGACATAACTAGGAAAAGAACCAGAAATGTATTTCCCGTTTTTGTTCTGTTTTAAACAAGTTAGTGAGTCATTAGGAAATTTTGTCTTTGGTGGTCAGGGAGTAGGGGAAAGGCTGATTCTAGAGACTGGACTTTTAGTCATTAACTAATAGGATGACTTTGGATAAATTACTTATATTCTTTGAGCCTCAGTTTCGTCATCTATAATATGAGGGTTGGGGACTTCCCTGGTGGCACAGTGGTTAAGAACCTGCCTGCCAATGCAGGGGACACAGGTTCAATCCGTGGTCTGGGAAGATCCCACATGCTGCGGAGCAACTAAGCCCATGCGCCACAACTACTGAGCCTGTGCTCTGGAGCCCGCGAGCCACAACGACTGAGCCCACGTGCCACAACTACTGAAGCCCGCATTCCTAGAGCCTGTGCTCTGCAACAAGAGAAGCCACCACAATGAGAAACCCGTGCACTGCAATGAAGAATAGCCCCCACTCGCCACAAGCCCGTGCACAGCAACAAAGACCCAACGCAGCCAAAAACAAAATAAATAAGTTTATAAAAAAATAAAAAATATAATATGAGGGGTTGAAATAGGTGATTATATTATAGTCAGCATTTACTGAGCTCTTAATTTGTTCCAGGAACTGGGCTAACAGTATTTTCATGTGTTGTTACTTTTAAAAAAACTTTTTTATTTGGAAATAATTCTCAACTCACAGAAAAGTTGCAAGGATAAAAAAAATAGAACAAAAACATCCTTATTCCATACACCCAGATTCATCTGTTGTTAACATTTAATATTTGTTAGCAATGGAAATATTTGCATCTGTGTTCATGAGGTGTATTGGACTGTAGTTTTCTTTTCACGTGAGAGTAGTGCTGTTCTTACAGAATGAATTAGTGTCTTAGTTTGTTTGGGTTGTTATAACAAAATACCACAGACTGGGTGGTTTATAAACAACAGAGATTTATTTCTCACTGTTTCAGAAGCTAGAAGATCAGGGTGCCAGCATGGTAGGGTGAGGGCCCTCTTCTGAGTTGCAGACTTCTTTTTTTCTTTTTGGCCATGCCACGCAGCTTGCGGGATCTTAGTTCTCCAACCAGGGATTGAAGCTGTGCCCCGCTGCACTGGAAGCACAGAGTCTTAACCACTGGGAAATCCCCCGAGTTGCAGACTTCTTATTGTACCCTCACATGGTTGAAGGGGCCAGGGAGCTCTGTGGGATCTCTTTTATAAGTAACCCCATTCATGAGTCCACTAATAATCCACCTCATGACCTAATCACCATTCAAAGTCCCACCTTCTAACACTATCACATTGGGCGTAAGGATTCCAACGTTTGAATTTGGAAGGGGGTGCGGGGGACACATTCTGACTATAGCAATTGGGAACTATCTTTTCCTTTTAGATTTTTCTGAAAGAGTTTTTATAGAATTGGTATTATTTCTTCCTTAAATAGAGTTCACCTATGGAGCCATCTGAACTTGGAGATTTTTTGTTTGTTGGTTTGTTTGTTTGTTTTGCGGTACGCGGGCCTCTCACTGTTGTGGCCTCTCCTGTTGCGGAGCACAGGCTCCGGACGCGGAGGCTTAGAGGCCATGGCTTACGGGCCCAGCCGCTCCGCGGCATGTGGGATCTTCCCAGACCGGGGCATGAACCCGTGTCCCCTGCATCGGCAGGCGGACTCTCAACCACTGCGCCACCAGGGAAGCCCTGAACTTGGAGATTTTTAATTATAAATCCAATTTCTTCTATAGATACAGAGCTGTTAAGGTTTATCTGTGTCTTCCTGGGTGAGTTTTAGTAGTTTGTGTCCATTTCATCCAAATTGTCAAAATTACTTTCATAAGGATAGTCATAATATTTCTTTATTATCCTTTTAATATTTGTAGAATCTGTAATAATGTCACTGATCTCTTCCTGATATTGGTAATTTGTGTTTTCTGTCTTTACCTTATTAGTCTGGCTGGTGTTTCATTAGTTTTAGTAATTATCTCAAGAATCAGGTTTTGGTTTCTTCGACTTTTGTTTTTCTGTTTTCTGTTTCGTCGATCTCTGCTCTTGTTTTTATTATTTTCTTTCTTAGCTTGATTTGGGTTTAATTTGCTCCTTTCTCCTTCCCATTTTTCTCATGAGGGAAGCTGAGGTATTTATTTGAGACCTTTCCTCTTTTCCACGTTAAGCATTTAATCTATACAACAAAATTGGATGTGTTTTTGTTTTTATTCAGTTCAAAATATCTTTCTGATTTTTCTGTTGCTTCTTTAAAATTTTGGTTATTTGGAAGTTGATATTTAGTTTCTGTGTATTTGGGGAATATCCAGAGATCTTTCTGTTTTTGATTTTTAATGTAATTCTGTTGTGATAAGAGAACATACCTTATATGATTTGAACCCTTTTAAATTTATTGAGGCTTGTTTTTTGGCCCAGGATACAGTCTGTCTGTGTAAATGTTCCATGTGTACTTGAAAACAATGTGTATTCTGCTGTTGTGAGGTGGTGTGTTCTGTAAATGTTGATTAGCTTGTTGGTGGATAGCATTTTTCAAATCTACACATATTCTTACTGATTTTCTATCAACTTATTCTAGCAGTTATAACTATATATAGGGAGGGGATGTTGAAATCTCTAATTGTGGATTTGTGTGTTTCTTTTAGTTTTATCAGTTTTTACTTCATGTATTTAAAAATTCACTTTAAAAGGTACAGAAACATTTAGGTTCCTCTTGATAACTTGACTCCTCTGTCATTTTGAAATGATCGTCTTTAGCCCTGCTAATATTCTTTGTCCCCAAATCTACTTTATCTCATAATAATATAGCCACTCCTGCTTTCCTTGGATTAGTGTTTGCACAGTATATATTTTTTCCTTTTTTTTATAGTTAGACAATAATTTATTGTAGAACGAATAATACAGTTAGAAAACCAGAAACTATTTTGATATAAAAAGTTATACCACTTAAAAGTTTTTTTGGAGAGGTAATAGGAATAATTAAATACATATATTTTTGTTTGTTTCTCCTTTTTTTAATTGGCGTATAGTTGCTTTACAATATTGTGTTAGTTTATACTGTACAGCAAAGTGAATCAGCTATACATATATATATGTCCCTTCTTTTTTGAATTTCCTTCTCATTTAGGTCACTACAGAGCATTGAGTAGAGTTCCCTGTGCTATACAGTAGGTTCTCATTAGTTATCTATTTTATACATAGTATCAATAGTGTATATATGTCAATCCCAATCTCTCAATTCATCCCATCCCCCCCTTCCCCCTTGGTATCCATACATTTGTTCTTTACATCTGTGTCTCTATTTCTGCTTTGTAAAGAAGATAATCTACACCAATTGTTTCAGATTCCACATATATGAGTTAATGTATGATATTTGTTTTTCTCTTTCTGACTTACTTCACTCTATGACAGTCTCTAGGTCCATCCATGTCTCTATATATGACCCAATTTCGTTCTTTTTTATGGCTGAGTAATATTCCATTGTATATATGTACCACATCTTCTTTATCCATTTCTCTGTTGATGGACATATAGGTTGCTTCCATGTCCTGGCTATTTTAAATAGTGCTGCAGTGAACATTGGGGTGCATGTGTCTTTTTGAATTATCGTTTTCTCTGGGTATGTGCCCAGTAGTGGGTTGCTGGGCCAGACGGTAGTTCTATTTTTAGATTTTTAAGGAACTTCCATACTGTTCTCCATAGTGGCTGTATCAATTTATATTCCCACCAACAATGCATGAGGGTTTCCTTTTCTCCACACCCTCTCCAACATTTATTGTTTGTAGATTTTTTGATGATGGCCATTTTGACCGGTGTGAGGTGATACCTCATTGTAGTTTTCATTTGCTTTTCTCTAATAATTAGTGATGTTGAGCATCTTTCCATGTGTTTGTTGGCCATCTTTATGTCTTCTTTGGAGAAATGTCTGTTTAGGTCTTCCGCCCATTTTTTTGATTGGGTTGCTTGCTTTTTTGATATTGAGCTGCATGAGCTGTTTGTATATTTTGGAGATTAATCCTTTGTCAGTTGCTTCGTATGCAAATATTTTCTTCCATTCTGAGGGTTGTGTTTGCGTCTTGTTTATGGTTTCCTTTGTTGTGCAAAACTTTTTAAGTTTCATTAGGTCCCATTTGTTTATTTTTGTTTTTATTCTCATTACTCTAGGAGGTGGATCAAAAAAGATCTTGCTGCGATTTATGTCAAAAAGTGTTCTGCCTATGTTTTCCTCTAAGAGTTTGATAGCGTCTGGCCTTACATTTAGGTCTTTAATCCATTTTGAGTTTATTTTTGAGTATGGTGTTAGCGAGTGTTTTGATTTCATTCTTTCACATGGTTTCCCAGCACTACTTATTGAAGAGGCTATCTTTGCTCCATTGTATATTCCGATCTCCTCTGTCATAGATTAGGTGACAAAGGAGGTGCAGTGGGTTTATCTCTGGCTTTCTATCCTGTTCCATTGATCTGTATGTCTGTTTTTGTGCCAGTAGCATACTATCTTGATTACTGTAGCTTTGTGGTATAGTCTGAAGTCAGGAAGCCTGATTCCGCTAGCTCCATTTTTGTTCCTCAAGATTGCTTTGGCTGTTCGGGGTCTTTTGTGTCTCCATCCAGATTTTAAGATTTTTTGTTCTAGTTGTGTGAAAAATGCCATTGGTGATTTGATAGGGATTGCATTGAATCTGTAGATTACTTTGGGTAGTATAGCCTGTGTCTTTGTATTTCAGGTGGGTATTTTGGTTTGTTTGTTTTTGCAGGCATCATATAATTGTGTCTTGCTTTTATCCAGTTTTTCTCTGCCTTTTTCTTGGGATGTGTAGACCATTTACATTTAGTGTGATTACTGACATTATAGAGTTTAAATCTACCATCTTGTTAGTTGTTTTGTTTGTCCCATCTCTTCTTTGTTCCTGTTTTTCTTCTTTTTATGCCTTCTTTTCATTACGGATTTAAAATATATATATTTTAAATTCCCCTTTGTCTCTTAGTTGAACTTTTTTTTAAAAAATTATTTATTTATTTTTGGCTGCATTGGGTCTTCGTTGCTGCACGCAAGCTCTCTCTAGCTGCGGTGATTGGGGGCTGCTCTTCGTTGTGGTGTGCAGGCTTCTCGTTGCAGAGCATGGGCTCTAGGCTCGCGGGATTCAGTAGTTGTGGCTCACAGGCTCTAGAGTGCAGGCTCAGTAGCTGTGGCGCACGGGCTTAGTTGCTCCGAGGCATGTGGGATCTTCCCGGACCAAGGATCGAACCTGTGTCCCCTGCATTGGCAGGCGGATTCTTAACCACTGTGCCACCAGGGAAGTCCCTGAACTTTTAAATTTTGTTTTAGTGGTTACATTAGTACTTATCGTATAGATATTTAACATCACAGTTTGCCTTCAAGTAATATTATACCACTTTACCTGTATTTAAGAACCTTATAGCAGTATACTTTCACTCACCACCACTCCCCAGTCTTTGTGCTGCTGTTGTCATACACTTCAGTTCCACAGATGTTATAAACTCCACAGTACATTGTTATTATTTTTCATTTAAACAGTCTTTTTGAGAATCTTTTTGAGAGATTTAAAAAATAAGAAAAAGTCATTTTTACCTACATGTTTTCCATGTCTGGTACTTGTCATTGTCTATCTGGTATTATTTTCATTCTGCCAGAATGACTTTCTTTAATATTTCTTGTAGTGCTGGTCTGCTGGTGTTGGTATTTTAAAGCATTTGTGTGTCTGAAAAATTATTTTTCCTTCTTTCCTAAAGGATATTTTCATTTGGTACAGAATTCTAGGTTGATAAGTTTTTTCTTCCTGTACTTTAAAGATCTTGCGCCACTGTTTCTGGCTTGTATTATTCTTGATCAGATGTCTGCTGTTACTGTAATCTTTGTTCCTAAGTAAGTTATGTTCTTTTCTCCTCCTTTTTGTTAATTTTAAGATTTCTCTTTTTTCTTTCTTTTTTTTTTCTGACTGTGTGGTGCAGCTAGCAGGGATCTTAGTTCCCTGACCAGGGATGGAACCCAGGCCCACAGCAGTGAAAGCATGGAGTCCTAACCACTGGACCACCAGGGAATTCCCAAGATTTTCTTTTCATCACTGCCTTTCAGCAGTTTCATTATGATGTGCCTTAATGTGGTTTGTTTCATGTTTCTTGTTGTCTGGGTTTTGTTACGTTTCTCGGATCAAATTTGATAAATATTCTGCCATCATTTCTTCAAATATTTTTCTCTTATATCTCCCTTCCCCCTTTCGGGACTATAATTACATATATGTTTGGCCACTTGAGGTTGTTCCCAAACTTATTGATGTGCTATTCATATTTTTTCCAGTCTTTTTACTTTTATTTGTTCTGGGTGGTTTCTGTTGGTACATCTTCATGGTCACTGATCTGTTTTTCTGTAGTGTTAGGTCTCTTTGGGGGTTGTTTATGTCTTACATGTCTCTGCTTAATGTGCTCAGTGTTCAACACATGAAATACAGTTATAGAGGCATACCTTGCGCTTTGCTTTATTGTCCTTTGCAGAAGTTGCTTTTCTTTTTTTTTAAACAAATTTAAGTTTTATGACAACCCTGCGTCAAGCAAGTCTGTTGGCATCATTTTTCCAACAGCATTTGCTCACATCATGTCTCTGTGTCACATTTTGGTAATTCTCACAATATTTTAAACTTTCTCATTGCTGTTATTATATTTGTTGTAGTGATCAGTGATCTTTGATATCACTATTGTAATTGTTTTGGGGTGCCATGAACTGTGCCCATATAAGACAGCAAACTTAATTGATAAGTGTTGTGTGTGTTCTGACTGTTCCACTGACTAGTTGTTCCCCCATCTCCTTCCTTCTCCTTGTGTCTCCCTATTCCCTGAGACATTATAGTATTGAAATTAGGCCAGTTAGTAATCCTACAATGGCCTCTTAAGTGTTCAAGTGAAAGAAAGAGTCTCATGTTTCTCATTTTAAGTCAGAAGCTAAAAATGATTAAGCTTAGTGAGGAAGGCACATCAAAGCCCAAGATAGCCCCAAAACTAGACCTCTTGTGCCAAATAATTAGCCAAGTTGTGAATGTAAAAAAAAAGTTCTTGAAGGAAATTAAAAGTGCTACCTCAGTGAACACAGGAATGATAAGAAAGCAGAACAGCCTTATTGCTGATGTGAAGAAAGTCTGAGTGGTCTGGAGAGAAGATTAAACTAGCCGCAACTTTCCTTTAAGCCAAAGCCTTATCCAAAGCAAAGCCCAACTCTCTTTAGTTCTGTGAAGGCTGAGAGAGGTGAGGTAGCTGCAGAAAGAGAAGTCTGAAGCTAGCAGAAGTTGGTTGATGATGTTTAAGAAGAGAAGCCCATCTCTGTAACATCAAGGTAAAGCAGCAAGTGCTGATGTAGCACCTGTAGCAGGTTATCCAGAAAATCTAGCTAAGATAAGTAATGAAGATGGCTACAGTAAACAACAGATTTTCAGTGTAGACAGAACAACCTTCGATTGGAAGAAGACACCAACTAGGACTTTCATAGCTAGAAAGGAAAAGTCAAAACCCAGCTTCAAAGGACAAGCTCTCTTGTTAGGGGCTAATGCAGCTGGTGATTTTAAGTTGAAACCAGTGCTCATTTACCATTCCAGAAATCCTGGGGCCCTAAAATGTTATGCTAAATCTACTCTGCCTATGCTCTAGAAATGGAACAACAAAGCCTGGATGACAGCATATCTGTTTATAACATGGTTTACTGAATACTTTAAATCCGCTGTTGAGACCTACTGCTCAGAAAAAAAGATTCCTTTCAAAATATTACTGCTTATTGACAATGCACCTGGTCACCCAAGAGGTCTGATGGAGATGTAGAACATGATTAGGGTTTTCATGCCCGCTAACCTAACATCCATTCTGTAGCCATGGATGAAGGAGTCATTTCAACTTTCAAAGCTTATTATTTAAGGAATACATTTTATAAGGCTATAGCTGCCATAGGTAGTTATTCCTCTAATGGATCCTGGCAACTTTAAATTGCAAACCTTCTGGGAAGGACCCACCATTCTAGATGCCATCAAGAACATTCGTGATTCATGGGAAGAGGTCAAAATATCGACATTAACAGGAGTTTGGAAGAAGTTGATTCCAGCCCTCATGAATGAATTTGAAGGGTTCAAGATTCTAGAGGAGGAAGAAACTGCAGACGTGGTGGAAATAGCAAGACAGCTAGAATTACAAGCGGAGCCTGAAGATGGGATTGAATTGCTTCAGTCTCATGATAAAAGTGGAACAGATGAAGAGTTGCTTCTTGTGGATGAACAGAGAAAGTGGTTTCTTGAGGTGGAGTCTACTCCCGGAAAAGATGCTGTGAAGATTGTTAAAATGACAACAAAGGATTCAGAATATTACATAAACTTCGTTGATAAAGCAGTGGCAGGGTTTGAGAGGATAAACTCCAATTTTGAAAGAAGTTCTACTGTGGGTAAAATGCTGTCAAATAGCATTACCTGCTATGGAGAAATTATTCATGAAAGAGTCATTCGATGTGGCATATTTTATTTTATTGTTTTATTTTAAGAAGTTGCAATGGCCACCCCAGTCTTCAACAGCCACCGTCCTGACCAGTCAGTAGCCATCAGCATTGAGGTGAGACCCTCCACCAGCAAAAAGATCATGACTCGATGAAGGCTTAGGTGATGGTTAGCATTTTTTAGCAGTGAAGCTTTTTAATTTTTATTTATTTATTTTTTAAACAATTTTCTTAAATTAATTATTTTTGGCTGCGCCGGGTCTTCGTTGCTGTGGGGGCAAGCAGGGGCCACTCCCCGCCGTGGTGCGTGAGCCTCTCACCGCAATGGCCCCAGGCGTGCGGGCCTCAGCAGTTGTTGCATGCGGGCTCAGCAGTTGTGGCTCATGGGCTCCAGACCGCAAGCTCAGCAGCTGTGGCACATGGGCTCAGTTGCTCCGAGGCATGCGGGATCCTCCCGGACCAGGGATCGAACCCATGTCCCCCTGCATTGGTAGGCGGATTCTTAACCACTGTGCCACCAGGGAAGTCCAATAAAGCTTTTTAAAATTAAGGTATGCACATTGTTTTTTTAGACATAGCACTATCATTTACTTAATAGACTACAGTGTAGTGTAAACATAACTTACATGCATTGGGAAACTAAAAACTTGGTGTGATTTGCTTTATTGCGATAATCACTTCATTGCAGTGGTCTGGAACTGAACCCAAACTCACAATATCTCCAAGGTTTGCTTGTAATAACTTTTTGTAGAGTCTTCAGTAGTCCTACCATGTGTCATTTTTGGGTCTGTTTCTATTTATTTTTCTTGTCATTATGGGTTAAATTTCTCCGGTTTGTATTCTTAATAATTTTTTTATTGGATACCACGTGAATTTAACTTTGGGTCCTGGATATTTTTGTATTCATATTAATATATATTTTTAAGTTTTATTTATTTTTGGCTGTGTTGGGTCTTCGTTGATGCACACAGGCATTCTCCAGTTGTGGTGAGCAGGGGCTACTCTTCCTTGCAGTGCACGGGCTTCTCATTGTGGTGGCTTCTCTTGTTGTGGAACATGGGCTGTAGGCGCGCGCGGGCTTCAGTAGTTGTGGCTCATGGGCTCTAGAGCACAGGCTCAGTAGCTGTGGCGCACGGGGTTAGTTGCTCTGCGGCATGTGGAATCTTGCCGGACCAGGGCTCGAACCCGTGACCCCTGCATTGGCAGGCGGATTCTTAACCACTGCTCCACCAGGTAGTCCCCATGTTAATATTTTTGAGCTTTGTTCTGAAATGCAGGTAAAGTTACTTGGAAATGTATCCCTTGGGGTCTTGCTTTTAAGCTGTGTTAGGTGGAGTTTATCCTTCCTGTGTTTATTTTTATAAAGATACACAGATACATGTTTTCAGATTTCCTTTTCTTTCTTTTACAAAAATGGCCTATATGTGTTCTTTTCATTCATTCTTCCTTCATGCTCATAACTGTCTTTTTCCTTACAGTTCTAATATTCTTACTCAGGCAGTAATTACCCCTGGCCTAACTATTGCATTCGTCTCTTAATTAGTGCTCTAGTTTTCAGACTCTTTCCATCTCTAATGTGGTGTTCCAATTGCTGTTGGAATGATTCTAGAGTACAACTCTGATAATGCCACTGCACTGCTTTTCAGTGCCTACAGCAGTGGGATTCACATTTTTTTATTATTTCCCCAATAGTAATTTTTAAAAAAAACTGAGTTCACATCCTCAGTGTGTATATGTTTATATTTGTTTATTTATACATCATATATATGTACTATTAGACGTAAGCATATGTTCTTTTATAATATGTCCATTGTGAAATACACCCTAAAACAAATTTTAAAGTATTTTAAAATTACACTATATTTTGAAAATAAATAGTTAACATTAGAGTGAAATTATTAAATGGCAGAAGGTATGTTTCAACTAGTCTCATCTCATTTTGAATGTTTGGGCTAACATCTTTTTTGGGCATGATTTGCTTGTTGTTGACTTTATCGTGTAATATACCTGATGAAGAGTTTATATACTTGCTATAAAATTGTCAGCTCTTCTGTTTCCTTAGTATCCCTTGTACTTGCATTAACAGTATTATCTCAAAACTGCCTTTTCTTTATGGTAATGTTAGTAAGCCTGGTTAAAATTAGATATAAAGTCTGTTGATCTACCTAACTATGCATATGAAACATGCTGAAAAGAATTTTAGAATACTGAATATGATGTAGGAGTGATGTAGGAATTGAGAAAGAGCAGCTGTGTCATTCCATATACTAAATGGGTAAAGCTTAATTTCGTGTTCTGTCTTTGGATTAAAAATATATGTGGGGAATTCCCTGGTGGTCCAGTGGTTAGTACTCTGTGCTTTCACTGTTGAGGGCATGGGTTCAGTCCCTGTTTGGGGAGCTAGGATCACACAAGCCACGTGGTGTGGCCAAAAAAAAAAAAAAAAGATGTTAAAAATATGTGTGTATGTACATTTTATTTTGGCAATTACTGGCCCCATCGATAGACACATCTCTGCCTAATCCTTGAGCACCTCCTGATTATTCTGTATGTTTAAATATTTTAGCATTTTGTATCAGTTAGCTTTGCTGTGTAACAAATCATCCCCAAATGTGGTGCTTTAACTCAGTTCCTTGGGAGAATTGGTTGAATGGGCTGTGTTTCTGGTTTGGTCTGGTTCAGATTATCCGATTATCTGGGCTTGGTCTTTCATGTATCTGTGGTCAGCTGGAAGGATGGCTGGAGGCTGGATATGTTAGGCAGAATTCTAAAATGATCCTAGGACTTCCCTGGTGGTCAAGTGGTTAAGTCTCTGTGATTCCACTTCAGGGGGAGTGGGTTCGAGCCCTGGTGGGGGAACTAAGATCCTGCATGCTGCATGGCACGGCAAAAAAAAAAAAAAAAAAAGATCCTAATAATTCATGCCTTTCTATAATCCCTTTCTTGGGCATGGGAGTGAGATTTGCAGTTGGCTTCTCAGCAATAGGATATGGCAAAGGTGAAGAGAGTTTATAGATGTATTTAAGATCTCTAGTCAGTTACCTCAAAGAGCTGTTATCTTGAGTTGGCCTGACCCAATCAGGGAAGCCCTTTAAAAGAGGACCTGGAGGTCAGAGATGGGAGAAGTACGCTGCTATATTGTGAGAGGGCCACACAGCAAGAACTGCAGAGGTCCCTAGGAGCTGAGTGAAAGATCCAGATGACAGCCAGCAAGAAGGTGACCTTAACTCTGCACCACAAGAAATTTTCTGCCAATAACCACATGATCTTGGAAAAGGACACTGAGCTCCAGAAAAGAAAGCTTGGTTGACACCTCGATTTGAAACTTATGAGCCCCTGAGCAGAGAACCCAGCTAAACCATGCCCAGATTCCTTACCCCTGAAAATTGAGATAATAAATGTGTGTTGTTTTAAACTACTAAGTTTGTGACAGTTTGTTATACAACAGTAGAAAACTAATATACTTGATGTCTAGGATGGCCTTAGTATAATTTTATCTTTTCCAGAATGGAATAGAATCATACAGAAAGCCTTTTGAGATTGGCTTTTTTCACTCAGCATAACACCTGAGGTTTACCGAAGTTGTTATGTATATCCACCCTTCCATTTTATTGTTTGATAGTATTCCACTTTATGGGCATATCATAGGTTGTTTAGTCATTCTTATACTGAAGAACATTTGGATTGTTACCAGTTTGGGCCTGTTACAAATAAAACTACTGTGAAAATTTGCATGCAGGTTGCAGTGTGAAAACATTTTTATTTCTTTGGGATAAATCTATGAGTGGAATTGCCGGGTCATATGCTGTGTGTGTGTGTGTGTGTGTGTGTGTGTGTGTGTGTGTGTGTGTGTGTGTGTGTGTGTTCATTGTTATCATCAGTTTATTTTATTATTTTTTTTAAATTGGAGTATAATTGCTTTTTACAGTGTTGTGTTAGTTTCTGCTCTACAGTGGAGTGAATCAGCTATATGTATACGTACCTCTCCTCAGTCTTGGACCTCCCCCACCCCATCCCACCCATCTAGGTCATCACAGAGCACTGAGCTGACCTCCCTGTGCTGCTACATACGTGTTTAACTCTATAGGAGACTGCCACACTTTTCCAGATTGGTAGCACCATTTTTTGTTCTCACTAGCAATGTATGTGTGAGTTGTTCTGCTTTCTCATTAGCACTTGATATTGTTGGTATTTTTCCTTTTATCCATTCATAGTAGAATCTCATATGGCCTTTAATTTGCATTTCCCTTATGGCTAATTATGTTGAATATCTTCCCTTATGTTCCATCTGAATATCTTTTTTTTGGTGCAGTTTATGTTCATGTCTTTTGTCCAGTTTCTAATTGGATTGTTTTCTTATTGTTGACTGTAAAGTGTTCTAGATAGAAGTTATTTGTTGGATATGTGACTTGCAAATATTTTCTCCCAGTGTATGGCTTATCTTTTCATGTTTTTAGGAGTGTCTTTTACAGAGGAAAGGTTTTGAATCTTGATGAAGTCTAATTTATCAGTTTTTAAAATTTATAGATCTGTTTTTGTGTTTGTGTGCATCATGTCTTAAGAACTCTTTGCCTAATTGTAGATGATAGAAAATTTTTTCCTTATATTTTCTTCTAAAAGTTTTATATTTTACATTTAGGTCTACAATTTCTTTTGAGTTAATTTTTTAATTAGGTGTAAGGTTATGTTACGGCTTTTTTTTTTTTTTTTTTGCCTCTGGATGGCCAGTTGTTCCAACACCATTTAAATTGCTTTTACACCTTTGTAAAAAATCAGTTGGCCATATTTTTAAAAGGTTCTGCTTTTGGTCTCTCTTCCATTAACCTATACGGCTTTTCCTCTGTCAGTACCATGTTATCTTGATTACTGTTGTATACCCATATGATAAGTTGTAAAATTAGGTGATGTGCTTCCTCCAACTTTATTCTTTTTCAGAATTGTTTTACCTATTATAATAGCTTTGCCTTTCCGTATGGAACTGTCTTAACTATATCTGCAAAATACTTTGTTGAGATTTTAGTAGTAAATACATTAAACCAGTAGATCAGTTTGGGGAGAATTGACACCTTAACTATGTTGAGTCTTCCAGTTTATGGATGGTATGACTTTTCGTTTACTTAGATTGTTTTTGGTATTTTCATCAGCAGTTTTTGGTTTTTAGGATACAGAGTCTATACATGTTTTGTTAGATCTATACCTTAATATTTAATTTTTGGAAAAGCTATTGTAAATGGTATTGTGTTTCTACTTTTGGTTTCTAATTGTTGATTGCTAGCATATAGATAGTACTGATTTTTTTTTTTTTATGTTGACCTCTGTCCTATGAATGTGATAAACTCACTTGTTCTAGGAGTTTTTCCTTTAGATGACTTGGGATTTTCTATGTAGATTATCATGTTATCCATGAATAGGACCAATTTCACATGTTCTTTCTGTTGTATGTGCCTTTTATTTCCTTTTCTTGACTGGTTTCACAGGCTAGGATTTCAGGGATTGTGTTGAATAGGAGAGGTGAGTGTGGACATCCTTGCCTTCTTCTCAATCTTAGTGGGAAAACATTCAGTCTTTTACTATTAGTATGATGTTAGCTATAGATATTTTGTAGATGCTCTTCATTGAGTTGAGGAAGTTCTATTCCTAGTTTGCTGAAAGTTTTTATCATGAATGTGTATTGAATTTTGTTAAAAATTATCCACCTTTAATAAATACATGGTTGCTTTTTTAATACATATCTCATTGTTTCAATTGATATTTCTCATGATAAATGATGATGAGTACCTTCTCATGTACTTATTGGCCATTTGTATCATCTTCGTATGTGAATTGTCTATTAAAGTGTTTTGCCCATTTAAAAAATAATTTATTTTTAGTTTCTAACAGTGATTAAACTTTCAGAAAAGTCTTAAATACAATGCAAAAAAGATCTCTTTTCCTGAACCATTTTAGGGCCTTGTTACAATACCTTAATACTTTAGTGTATATGTGTTACAATTAAGGACATCTGCTACATTTCCATAATACATGTATCAAATTCAGAAAATTACATTGCGTCATTTTTGCCATCTAATCTTCCGATTCCGTGTAAGTTTTGTTAATTGTCCCTGTAACATCCTTTATGCCTAAAGGATCTGGTTCAGAATTACATGTTGTGGGACTTCCCTGGTGGTCCAGTGGTTAAGACTCTGTGCTTCCAATGCAGGAGGCGTGGGTACGATCCCTGGTGGGGGAGCTAAGAGCCCACATGCTGTGTGATGCGGCCAAGATAGAAAAAAAAAAAAAGCAGAATTACATGTTGTATGTAGTTGGTATAAGGAGTTGGTCTCCTTCAGTCCAGAACAGTTCCTTCATCTTTCCTTGACTTTCATGACCTTGACTCTTTTGAAGATTATTTCATAGTTATTTCATAAAATGTTCATTTTGGGTTTTCTTAGGTTTTCTCATGATTCGATTCAAGTTATGCATCTGTGTCAGGTATTATCAGAGAAGTGATGCTTCTTAGTGCATCTTGTCAGTTGGCTCATTATTTCTACTTGTCCTATTACTAATGCTGTCTACTTTTATCACTTGGTTAAGGAGCATCTGCCAGACTTCATCACTGTAAAACTCCTCTTTTTCCCCCTTTTAATAACTGTTTTGTGGGAGGGGCTTTTAAGCTCTGTGATATCCCTTTCTTCTAAATTTTGGTTTGTTTATATATCGATATGAAATCATGGTTTTCTGTTTTACTCAGTGTGTTATAATCTGTTATTATTACTTATTTAGATGTTCAAATTGTCCCTGATTTGGCTGGTGGGAATTTTGTCAGTATGGCTTCTGTGTCCCTTTGACATATTCCCATCATTCCTGGAGTTCTGTCTTCTCTCTGGCAAAAGATGATCTAGGCTCACTGTGTACTTTCCCTGCCTTAGCCCTTATTATTAGCATTTCTCCACAGAGCCCTGGTTCTTTTAATGTGTAGTGGCATTTAGAAGCCAGGATCTAGGTTTTAGATATGCTTGATGTTATTGGGGTGTTGCTGATCCCAGTTCCTCTCCGTGAGAAGCAGCTAAGGAATATTTGAGTGTATTTACATACATATACATATATGCACTTATATACATACATACCCTTATATCTATATTTATGTGTAGTTTTATCTAAATATATTGAAAACCATAAGTTTACACTAATAACACAAATTCTAATGCAAGCCCAGAGGGTTCATTCTACTCTTCTGCCTTTCCATATTTAAAAAAAAAATTTTAATTAAACATTAAAAAAAATCTATTTATTTATTTTTGGCTGCGTTGGGTCTTCGTTGCTGCACACAGGCTTTCTCTAGCTGCAGCGAGTGGGGGCTACTCTTTGTTGTGGTACGTGGGCTTCTCATTGCGGTGGCTTCTCTTGTTGCAGAGCACGGGCTCTAGGCGAGCGGGCTTCAGTAGTTGTGGCTCACGGGCTCTGGAGCGCAGGCTCAGTAGTTGTGGCACACAGGCTTAGTTGCTCCGCAGCGTGTGGTAATCTTCCCGGACCAGGGCTCAAACCCGTGTCCCCTGCATTGGCAGGCGGATTCTTAACCACTGCGCCACCAGGGAAGTCCTCCATATTTTTTTTAGCATTCATTTATTTTTATTTATTTATTTTGGCTGTGCTGGGTCTTAGCTGTGGCACGAGGGATCTTCATTGAGGCATGCGGGATTTTTAGTTGTGGCGTGAGGACTTCTTAGTTGCAGCATGCGAACTGTTAGTTGCGTCATGCATGCGGGATCTAGTTTCCCAACTGGGTATCGAATCCGGGCTCCCTGCATTGGGAGCACAGAGTCGTACCCACTGGACCAGGGAAATCCCTCCCTTTCCATATTTGCAACTCATTTCTCCAGCAGTAAGAAATCCAACTCCTATTTTTCCTGTTATCTCTATATATCTAGTGTATCTCTTAATATATTTACTTGTTGAATTTTCCCACTCTCTTATATAACTAATCTCTCCCATCAGTGTTGCTGCCTTTCCCTCATGAAGATGCCCTCTTGATGCCTCTTGAATTCCAACACCCTCTGCTAGGTTGGCCCCCATGGATGATGGCCTCGCCTGCTCAGACTCTGATCCCCTGCACCAGGCTGCCGTCTCATATAAGCGCCGTCCTCACCCAACTTGGGCTTTGATACTCTGCCCCTTGTCATTCCTTGTTTGGGAATTTCACCCTTTTTTAGCTCTCATTCCCACACCATGCTGCCCTCAAATGTGAATACCTTCTGTTCCCCACTCGGGCTCTAACATCCTACTCTTGGCCACTGGGGCTCCTTTCCCCACATTTCTCGTACACACACCTAATGGGAGGAAGAAAATAACAGCCCTTCCCCTTTTATTTTTAAATTGAAGTATAGTCATTTTGGTTTCCATTTGTAAATTTTTAAAGAAATATACCCTGGATACAAGTCCTTTGTCAGATGTATGTACTGCAGATATTTTTACCAATCTGTAGGCTGCCTTTCCAATTTTTTTTTTTTTAAGATCTTTCTTTTGTTTTTGACCGTGCCACGTGGCTTTCGGGATCTTAGTTCCCCTACCAGGGATCAAACGCAGGGCCACAGCAGTGAAAGCACCAAGTCCTAACCACTGGACTGCCAGGGAAGGACCCGCCTTTTCATTTTTATTAAGCTGTCTTTAATTAGAAATTTTCAATTTTGAGAAAGTCCATTTAAAAAATTTAATGAACGTATATAGTTAGTGTTTTTAGAAGTCTTTCCTTTCCAATGAGTATTTTATTACATTTTCTTCTATAGAAGCTGTATATATTTGGCTCTTACGTTTAGGTTTGGCTCCCTACTTTATCTACTTTGTATCTAGTTATTTGCTCAGGTCTAGAATAAACATTTAATACTTTAAGAATTGCCAACCTATTCTCCTATGAAAAATCTAACTAGAGCTCAATATTTGTTTATAGTTCATTTATTTCTTTAGCGCAAGTGTACATAGTTAAAATACTGTGTTTAAGAATTGCTACTTGAGGGACCTCCCTGGTGGTCCAGTGGCTAAGACTCCGTGCTCTCAATGCAGGGGACCTGGGTTCGATCCCTGGTCAGGAAACTAGATCCTGCACGCATGCCGCAACTAAGAGTTCGCATGCCACAACTAAGACCCAGTGCAGCCAAACAAATAAATAAATATTTTCAAAAGGAAAAAAAAAATGGAGTTGTTACTTGGGTTAAATCCACCCCTGCCCCCCTTTCAGTGTGGTTGTGTTATTTGAATACATAAAGCAAAAAATTTTTAAAGTATCACAGTATATTTTCTCTTTTCAAGGCTGTGGGAAAACAGGCATGTCATACTTTGCTGTTAGGAACACAAATCAGAACAACTTTTTTTTGAGGGGAATTTGGCTGTTAACAAAATTACATTTACATCTACCTTTTGACCCATCATTTTCCACTTTAAGAATTTATTCTGAAGATACACCTTCAGTAATACAAAAGCACAGACTCACAAGGTTATTCAAGGCAGTGGCATTTCTATTTGTAAAATATCAAAAAGACATCTAAATGCTGGCATGTGGGGAAGTAATTGCATAAATAAAGTTCGGTACGTCTGCATCGTGGAGTATTATGCAGCTGAGAAGAGAATGAGGAAGAATATCTATAAAATGAAAGAGTCATTCTCAGGATACTCTTTTTTCTTTTGGCTGCGCCTCATGGCATGTGGGATCTTAGTTCTACCTGAGATCGAAACCACGCCCCCTGCATTGGAAGCGTGGAGTCTTAACCGCTAGACTGCCAGGGAAGTCCCAGGATACATTGTTAATTGAAAAAAGTATTTTGCACTTTGCTATATATAGCGTGCCATTTTTTTGTCTAAGGATGAAGGGGAAATTAGGTGTATATATTATCATTTGTGTAAAAAGAAACACAAGAGAAATAAGCTGGAAACTAATGAGATTGGTTACCTAACCACGGGATGGGTAGGAATGGATTGGAAAGCTGGGGAGTTGGGGGAGGAAGAAAGGGATAAAGGGGGGCAGTGTCGATTCTCTGAGTGTAACCCTTTAGATAATTGTGACTTTTATAACCATGTTATAGTTCACATTTACTTCAAAAGTAAAATGATAAAGATGAGGAATAAAAAACAACATGGATTACAAACAGAAAAGATGAAGCCTAATGCTATTACTAGCTATAAAAGTCCTCTTGATATGGTCAGACACAATGCATTGTTTTGTTCTTCTTTCTAAAGGTTGGTCCTATTGCTGTCCTTATTCCGGTTCCCAGTATGGACTATTTATCGGGTGGGCAACCATCCTGGTTTGCCCAGGATTGAGGAATTTCCTGGGGTGCAGGACTTTCGGTGCTAAAATGAGGAAAGTCCCAGACACACCTGGGGCAAGTTGGTTACCCTGTCTGACATGCATATAGCTGTTTTCCTGGGAGTTCCTTTCATTCTCACCTTAGAATTCTCATCACCTTTCTCCTGTGTTATAGCCTCTCTTTCCTATACCTCGTGCAGGTGTTGTTTTTGCTGTTTATTTATGTAACACATTCTCTAGTTGCTTCCTAAGAACAGGTGCATAGGAGGTAAATTATTTTGAGACCTCACATGTCTTTGTTCTGTGTTCCATACTGGATTATGGGTTTGACTCAGAATTCCAAAAGATGTTATTCTATTACATTCTCTAAAACTGCTCTTGAGACGTGTGATGCCATTCTGACTTCTTTGTCATGTAATGTGTTCTCTCTGATTAAAAGATTTTAGGATCTCTTTTTCAATCCTGTATTCTCAAATTTCATGGTGAGGTGTTGCGGAATGGGTCTTTTTTCATTCATTCACTGTGCTGGGCATTTTGCCTTATTAAACCTGGAAACTCAGGTCTTTTAATTTTGGGAAAACTTCCTGTCTTTTTCGGTTTTCTCTTTCTGGAACTTTTGTTTGTTGTATGTGGAACTTTTCTTGATGCAGGCAGCCTGTTCTCTTTTTCTTTCGAGTCACTTCTCTGAGAAATAGCCTATTGGTTGTTATTGATTTTTTTGGGGGGGGGTATTATTTTTAATTACTAGCACATTGCTCATGTTCTCTGATGTTCCTTTATTTTTTAAAAATAGCATTTTGTACTTGTTTTTGGACTATCTCTTAGAGGACATTTGCTGTGAGATCTTCATTATTTCTGTTTCCTTTCAGTTCCTCCTTTGTTTATTTTGGTTGCTGTCCTTCATGTAGCAGTAGTGCTTACCTATCTGCTGGTCGTTGATAGGTCATTTATGGTGAGAACTGACAGATTCTGTGCTTGAGGACACTGCTTGTTGACTGTGGTAGAGTGAGGACCTGGATATTTTTTTGGAATCTCCAAATTATCTGTACTTTGAAGGTGTATTTTTTTAGGCTGGGCACTTTTTGCAGGAGGAGAGATCCTCCCGTCTCTTGCCAGGTAGCCGAGAGTAGGCTGGGGCTGTAGGGCTGCCACTATTTGGGGGAGCTTTGGGAGCCATAGTTGGGGGAGAGAGCTAATGGTGTCACCGTTTTGTATATGGTCTTTGACTTAATGCTTCTGTTTATGGAGTGTGGCACCTCAGTCTCTCCCCACTCCTTGAACTGGTGTCTTCTATTCCAGAACCTCTCTGGTTTAGTCCAGTCAGAATATAAATCTCCTGTTTTCTTCTGGAGCTGGAGAAGGGTATTGCTTGACTGTTTGGGGACAGAGAGGAGATCTGAGGGATCTGACTTCTTGTTCGGACTTCCAACCACTTCTGTTTTCATTCCCATGCCTCCCCTCTGTCTGCAGTGGTTCCTGGTACCTCTTAATCCCTGCCCCCTTGGGGGTTTTACAGTAGAACTGGCTTGCTCTTTGTGGCTTTTCCCTCTGCAGTCTTAGACTTTGGTTTTCTTTCCCCTGCTGAGTCATCACTGGTCTTCCTGTTATTCATCTTCTAGAATTTTATTGATAGTCCTCATCTACTGCTTTTTCTTCCCTCTTTCTCTTTGTGCATTTGTACTTTTTAAAATGCAGCCATTCTAAATGAGGCTTCAGGAGTTTGCAGAGAGCTGTGTGTGTTCATTTCACCATGTTTAAATGGAAGCTGCAGCCTTTGTGCAGAGAAAGTGAGAAATTGCCTTTGACTTCCACACCAAACCCTACCCTTGTATATGCCATCCAGGCCTATGGCCCTTGTTCCTTCCCAGTAGCAACCAACTACTGTCATCAATTTAATGTGCATCCTTCTTACTCATATGTGTCCATGAAAAATGTGTGGTTTGTTTATATAGATGTATTTTTTTATTCCTTTTACCTACCGTTTAATAGTGCATCATATCAATATATCTTTTTATTTATCCAGTCCCCTATTGTGTACACTTAGGTTTTTCACAAGTTTTCCAGTTTTTCATTATTACAAACTATAATAGTAAAATTGCTGCAATAATCATTCTTTTACTTTTGTAGTCTTCATATGCAAATGTGTGAAATTTTTCTAGGAGATACTTCCCTGTCTTTTAATGGGTAAAATGGAGGTGATTTGGAGGTGCTGTGTGGGGCTCAAAAATATTTCATTACATTTTCTTTACGTGTTACACCTGTGATGAGAAAAGTTGAATTATAAAACTTCCAAATCTTTTCAAAAATTTTATCAAGAAGCATGTGCTTTTTTAATGGTCCAGTAACCCCTTATTAACAATACAGAAATCTGAAATATTTTGAGAACTGACAAAATTTATTCCTAACTCACTTGGCAGTAAAACTTGACTTGCTTAAACTCATTTGGTGGCAAATCTCTGATCTAGACTGACAAGGACACTTTAAACCTATTTATTTCACCTGGTATGTACATATATGTTAATTCAAAAAATATTACTGTGTTTGATTATGGGTTGCTGGTGGTGTTAATATGATATATTGCCATTTGTAAAATTCAAGAAATCCTAAGTTCTAAAACACATCTAGACCCAGGGGTTTCAGAGGAGGAATCATGGGCCTATGGTCACCATCAGCTAGAAACTTTGTTTGCAGATGTGGGTGGCACATCACAAAATGAGAATTTTTCTGGTTGATGGAATCTACTTTTTTGTCATTAATGAGATCTCAGACAATTTCTTGTCTTTAAACTGTATTCCAAGAATGTGTTCATGTTTTAAATAACAGGTCTTTTCTTTGACAGCTGTAATATTGAAATTGCTTCTGATAATGCAAATGGATTTCAAATTCAAAGAACTTTTTTTACATTAAGTATTTTTAAAAAGGATAAAGCCTTTTCTCAAGCATACACAGAGGTTGCTTTACAAGTTTTAATCTTTCTTTAGGATTCACATAACAAAGTTAAAACATAGTAACGGACCGTTGTCTAAAAATGAATTTTAACTTTTGATCTATAAACTTTCTATACACTTTAATGGTTTTTATGTGGTTTTTATAAATTTTGATTAGATTCTTTCATGTTTTCAGAGCTGTCAAATTTAGTAAGCAAATTTTTATCCAGGTTTTTTGGGATGTAACTCACAGACCATATAGTTTACCCATTTAAAGTGTACAATTCGGTGGCTTTTAGTATATTCATAAACTTATGCAACTATCACCATTATATAATTCTAGAACATTTTCATTACCCTTAAAAGAAACCCCATATCCTTTAGCAGTCATTTCCTATTCTCCCCTCCCCCTAGCCCCTAGCAACTGCTAATCTACTCATTTCATTACTAGAGCTTTATTAAAATATAAAATAAAATAAAGCAGAGCGTCTCATTTGTTCTTCTTCAGGAGTGTCTTGGCTTATTTGTGGCCCATTGCTTGTCCCTGTACAGTCAAGTTCTACCAAAAAAAAAAAAAAAATCTGGTTGAGTGTTTTATTGCAATTTCATTGAACCTACAAGTCAATTTGAGAAGAGTTGACATCTTTACAGTGTTGAGTCTTCCTAGTCAAGAACATGGTGTAGCTCTCCGTTTACTAAGTTTTAAACCTTTCTTGATAAAGTTTTGTTTTCTTCATAAAATGATTGTTTCTTTTTGAGCTTTATCTCAGAGTAACATATTCTTTGTTATAAATTACATTTTCTAATTGCTGGTATTATGCTGATGTTAGGATCGCTTGCGTTTTTAATGTGATTTTGAATCTTACAGCCTTGCTGAATTTCTTACTAGGTCAGAATCCCTTGCATCTTCAATGTGGATAATTATACTTATCTGGAATAACGACACTCTGGTTTCTTCTAATTCCTTCTTGTTTCTTTTTCTTATGCATTGGTTAGGAACTCCAATATACTGTTGAATGGTCAGTACGTTCTTAGTTTTTAATAATACACATTAAACAACCCTCAGATCAGGCTTCCCTAAGAGAGTACAGATTTCTTGTTGAGGACAGGTTTGTCAGACCCATAAAGAAAGCAAAGGCATACCTGAAATTTGCTTATCGTTTTTTGGTTGTGAACCTAATCCTGGGTGGTTTAAAACTTCATCGGTTTAAATTTTAGCGTTCCATTTTATTCATGTTTGGGGCTTCTTGTATTTACAGTGCATTTTATTTTTTAAAACATTTGACTTGGGCTTCCCTGGTGGCACAGTGGTTGAGAGTCCGCCTGCCAATGCAGGGGACACGGGTTCGTGCCCTGGTCCGGGAAGATCCCACATGCCGCGGAGTGGCTGGGCCCGTGAGCCATGGCCTCTGAGCCTGTGCTTCCGGAGCCTGTGCTCCACAACGGGAGAGGCCACAACAGTGAGAGGCCTGCATACCACAAAAACAAACAAACAAACAAACAAAAAAAAACATTTGACTTACGGGAAAATATCGTATCTGGGTTTTATTTATCAATGCTGGTTGCTTTTTTCCCCATCACTAGCCTCTTTGCCAGTTGCCTTGCCAAACTAATATATTTTATGTATTTTTAAAACATTTATTTGTGTTAATAGGTGAACACGGGTAAAAATTATATGGCAGGTGTTCTTTGTACTATTTTTATTCTTACAGCTTTTCTTTAAATTTGAAATTATTTCCAAATAAAGGTGTTCAAAATGTATTTGTTTGTAAAGGTAATACATGCCCATTATCAAAATAAAAAATGATTCAGAATAGCTATAATAAAAAAAGACAAGTAACTCTTTTTTTTTTTCTTTGTTTTGGGTTTTTTGGCCGTGCAGCTTTCAGGATCTTAGTTGCCCAACCAGGGATCGAATCTGTGACCCCTGCAGTGGAGTGCCGAGTCCTAACCACTGGACCGCCAGGGAATTCCCTTTTTTTTTTTTTTAAACAAATAAAAACACTTGAACAAACAACTTCAAAAAAGGAAGATATGAAAATGTCCAGTAAGCACATAAAAATGCGCTCAATATCTTTAGTCATCAGGAAAATGAAAATTAAAGCCACAGTGAGGTACTCACTGCATTAGAATGGCTAAAATAAGACTGATACCACCAAATGTTGGTGAGCACCTGGAACTCTCATACAGTGTTGTTGGAAGTGTACATCTTTGGCTTTTTTTTTTTTTTTAAATAAAGTTCAACATTCATCCATCTTATACCCCCACTGTTCTATTCTTAGATATTTACTCAGGAAAAATGAAAACATGTCAATAAAAGCTGTGTACAAGAATGTTCAGAGTAGCTTTGTTCATAATAGCCCAAATTTGGAAATACCCCAAATACCTTCAACAGGAGAATAGATAAACAAATGGTTGCATATGAATGCTACTCTGTAATAACAAGTAATGATCTGATGTATGCAGCAGCATGGATGACTCTCATAGACATGAGACTGAGCAAAACAAGCCAGACAAAAGAGAGCACCTACTGTGTGATTGCATTTACATGTAGAACAAAAATAGGCAAAACTAATTTTTGGTGGTAGAAATTGGAACAACCATTGTCTCTGTGGGGTGGGAGGGGCAGTGTAGAGTGGGGATTGACTAGAAAGGGGCACAAGGGAACCTTTAGGAGTGTTGGGTGTGTTCTATATCTTGGTATGAATTTTTAGAAATAAATTTATTGGGCTTCCCTGGTGGCGCAGTGGTTAAGAATCCACCTGCCAATGTAGGGGACATGGGTTCGAGCCCTCCTCCGGGAAGATCCCACATGCCGCGGAGCAGCTAAGCCTGTGTGCCACAAGTACTGAGCCTGCACTCTAGAGCCTGTGAGCCACAACTACTGAGCCCGCACGCCACAACTACTGAAGCCCATACACGTAGAGCCCATGCTCCGCAACGAGAAGCCACCGCAGTGAGAAGCCCACGCACACTGCAACAAAGAGTAGCCCCCGCTCGCCGCAACTAGAGAAAGCCTGTGTGTAGCAACAAAGACCCAATGCAGCCAAAAATAAATAAGATTAAATTTAAAAATAAAACAAAATAAATTTATTTATTTTTGACTGCATTGGGTCTTTGTTGTGTGTGGGCTTTCTCTAGTTGCAGCGAGTGGGGGCTACTCTTTGTTGCAGTACACGGGCTTCTAATTGTGGTGGCTTCTCTTGTTGCGGAGCACGGGCTCAAGGTGCGTGGGCTTCAGTAGTTGTGGCTTGCAGGCTGTAGAGCGCAGGCTCAGTAGTTGTGGCGCACGGGCTTAGTTGCTCCACGGCATGTGGGATTGATCTTCCCGGACCAGGGCTCGAACCCGTGTCCCCTGAGTTGGCAGGCGGATTCTTAATCACTGCGCCACCAGGGAAGTCCCTTGATACACATTTGTCAAAACTAATCAGATAGTATACATTTCACTCTTTGTAAATTGTACCTCAATTTAAAAAAATAAGGGAAAGGACACAAAGGGTATACATTGATCCAAGGACAGTCTCCTGCATAAGCACAATACAAGTTCATCCATGTTGTTGTGAGTAGCTGTAGTTCGTTCTTTTTTTTATTATTGTATAATATCCATTTATTGAGTATTGATCAATAAATACATCAGTCAATCCATGTAGTGATTCTACTGATGGGCACTTTGTTTATAGCCGAAGTTACAAATGACGCTGTCACGAACATCTGGATGTGTACATGCATGTATTTCCCTAGGGAATCCAAACCTAGGATGACATTGCTGGGTTATAGGATGTTTGTATCTTCAAGTGTAGCAGATAATGCCAAACCACATTCTTAAATGCCTGGATCCATTTTCAGTGTACCTGTTCCCTGTTCCACATCCTCATTAGCACTACTTGGTATTGTTAAACTTTAATTTTAGCCATTCTTGTGGATGTGATGTCATCTCATTGTGGTTTTAACTTGCATTGTTTTGTTGTCTTCCTTACTTTATTGAGGTTAAATACCTTTCCGTGTGAATGTTGGCCATCTGGACATCCTCTTTGGTACAGTGCCTAATACAGGTCTGCCTATTTTTCTTACTGGTTGCCTTTTTTTTTGCCGTGCTGCGTGGCATGCGGGATCTTAGTTCCTGGGCTAGGGATCAAACCCGTGCCCCCTTCAGTGGAAGCAGAGTCCTAACCACTGGACTGCCAGGGAAGTCCCTGGGTTGCCTTTTTCTTATTGATTTATGCCGTCTAGATACAAGTTCTTTATTGGTTATATGAATTGCAGATCTCATCTTCAACTCTGTAGGTAGCTTTTGCCCTTTTTACTCTATTAATGGAATCATTTGCTGAACAGAGCAGAGGATATTAATTTTAATGTAGTTCAATCGATTGATTTTCTCCTTTTTAAGATAATGTCCTGGGCGAGTCTTACAAGTGTTGGGTTAAAAGGTATATACAGTTTTCAGAGTTTTGCTTACAGTTTACTTTACCACTGGCTGTGTATAAACCTTTTTATACCATTTTCACTCTCACCAACAGTGTATATGTGATTTTCCCACACTCTTGCCGGAACTGGAGTTTTGGGGTCAGTTTTGACAATGTAATAGACCTCTTTTCTTCATTAAATGAGTATTTTGTCTTAGTTTGCCTGTATGATTCAGGGAATAAATTTGTTGCATTGTTCCAAGAACATGGCAGTCAGTAAGCCTAATTACAAGATTAATACTAAAAATATTCTTTAGGTTTTGATCCTGTGAGGAGCATTTATGGTTGGTAGGGAAAAGAGAGAAAGATATAAAAAACCATTTTCTTTTTTATTAACTTAAGTCAGCTTGATGTTGGCTTAAATTAATGCAAATAAACTGATGAAGACTTAAGACAGTAGTCCCCCGTTGTCTGGGGGGGAATATGTTCCAGGACCCCAAGTGGATGCCTGAAACTCTGGATAGTACCTAACTCTCTATATACTATGTTTTTACCTACACATACATACCTGTGATAAAGTTTAATTTATGTATTAGGTACACTAAGAAAGTATAAATCAGGCAGAGCGAGAAGTGCCAGCACCACTACGCTTGCCTTTGGGGCCATTATTAAGTAAAGTGAAGAGTTTCTTGAACACAAGTGCTGTGATACCATGACAGTCGATCTGATAACTGAGATGGCCACTCAGTGACTAATGGGTGGGCTACGCTGGACAAACAAATGACCCACGTCCCGGGTAGGTCGGAGCTGGACAGTGTGAGATTTAGCACACTACTCAGAGCAGCATGCAATTTGAAACCAATGGGTTGTTTATTTCTGCTACTTTCCATTTAATATTTTTCAACCATGGTTGATTGTGGAAAGTGAAAAAAACCCCTCAGATAAGGGGAGGCTACTATATAGTGGATCAAGGAGTCCATGGAATTGATGAGTTAGAATTTTGTGGATTTTCCTTGTAAATTTCTGGCATATTTTTAAGTGAGAGAATCATGATTTTACCTACTCTTTTTCACACACTTTTACTCAAAGAAGACATCCCCACCCCAATCTATATCTGCTCCTCCTCTCTCCATCCCCAGTATTCATTCATACTCCTTCCTGGTTTCAAGGTAGCTCCTAAGTTTTCCTTGGGGATGGGTAGAGTTTCATTTTGAGACTCCACGACAGAGACTGTTAGGAGAAGTATTTGTTAGGAGGTGAAATTTGGAGTGGAACTCTCCTCTACGCTCTAGCCTTGTTCCCACTCTCTTACTTTAGTTTAGATCTTTATCCTTTTCAGTAGATTTCTGTCATAATCTAACTCTTCTTCTGCCTCCAGACTTCCCATGGTTAACAGAATGAAATTCCTAAAACTCAGATCATTCTCCTGATTCATATCCTTCAGACTCTAAAAAAGTCACAGTCTTAATCCCTCAGCACAGTGCCGTGATTATCATCAGCCCTCTTGCTGTCTCTCTATCCTCCTCACGTATCCAGTTTCCCACACACCTCCTGAAGTCTATGGTTTCTTTGAATTTGGAATGTTCTTCCACATTGGCTCATCACATTACCTAGGACTCCCTCTCCCTCCCCACTGGCAACTCATCTCCCTATTAACTGACTTCTTTTAAAACTGAGCTCGAGCAACACATCTCCTTGGAAACCTTACCTCCCTGATCCTTATTCCCCTTCTGTACCTCCATGCCCTCTTCTCCAGCTCAGTGAGTTAGATGTTCCCTGTTCTGGGCTGCTACAGTTCTCTCTGTATCCTTCCATCACTGTGCTTTGTATTGTTATAGATTTGACTTTGTCCTCTACTCATTTGAGCTCCTTGAAGGCAGGGCCCTGATTCCCCTCCTTATTCCCACCCCACCCACCGCTTGGAACTAGCATGGTGTTTATAGGAGGCACCCCATAAATGTTTAATGAATAATTAGATGCAAAATTATATCTAACTTTTTAATTTATTTTTGGCTGCATTGGGTCTTCATTGCTGCACATGGGCTTTCTCTACTTGTGGCGAGCGGGGGCTACTCTTCGTTGTGGTGCGTGGGCTTCTCATTTTGTGGTGCCTTCTCTTGTTGTGGAGCACAGGCTCTAGGCACGTGGGCTCAGTAGTTGTGGCACACGGGCTCAGTCGCTCCGCGGCATGTGGGGTCCTCCTGGACCAGGGATCAAACCCGTGTCCCCCGCATTGGCAGGTGGATTCTGAACCACTGCCCCACCAGGGAAGTCCCTCTAACTTTCTTAATGTACGTATGAGAAGAACTTTCTGAGAAAGAGAGGTCAATTAGAAAGGGATAGGAATTTAATCAATATTCTAAATCCCTCTTCTCCAAAAGCAATACACATTTAGGAATGACTGCTGTGCTTGTAGGATTTGTAGGGTTTTGCTCACCTGAGTTGTGCCTTGCTGTCACAGAAGGATGCCCTGCAGTGGTCTCGCAGTCCGGCTGCAGTGGAGGGAGAGGAGCCAGAGGACACAGCTGATGTGGAGAGCTGTGGGTCTAATGAAGCCAGCACTGTGAGTGGTGAAAATGATGGTAAGTGTCCTTGACAAGATGGGTGAAGAGCCACAAGCAGTCGCTAGGGTCTAACCTTTATTTCCCTCTCTTCCAGTTTCTCTCGATGAAACATCTTCTAATGCTTCCTGTTCTACCGAATCTCAGAGTCGGCCTCATTCCAATCCCAGGGACAGCTACAGAGCTTCCTCACAGGTGGGGGGAGAGTTGGTGACTAGGCTGGATGGAAAAGTGAGGCAGGCACAAGACGGGACTCTTCCTCCTGTAGTTAACTGAGCGTGTTGAAGAGTGGAGAAAATCACCTTGGTCTCCACCTGTTAGTACCATTTAAAAGAGGGCCATAGGAAAAGTGGGTAGTAGATCTGAGAGCAGAGCAATTTGTTTTTTCTCTTTACCATGGATGGATAATTTTGTTTGTATTTATGAAAAAACCTGGGAACATTCAGGGAGAAGTATAACAGAGTGGGGAGAACATGAGCTTGGGAGTCATCAGTTTGAATTGCAGCCCTGCCACTCACCAGCTTTGGGCAAATTCCTTACCTGTAAAGTAGGGAGAGCAACACATTCTTTTCAGTGTGGGGTGATGCTTGGCACAGTGGCCGGCACCTGGCTCAGTAGAATGAGTCGTTGCTATTATTGGCATTACCTGCCCGTGCTGGTTGAACACTAACTCTGTTTTACAAGACAGCGAGGGAGACGTGGTCGAGAGGGACAGCTGTTGTGGCCTGCAGGTGACTCAGGCTCCTTTTGTATCCCCTCTGGGAAAATAGGCAAACAAGCAGAAGAAGAAGACCGGGGTGATGCTGCCTCGAGTTGTCCTGACTCCTCTGAAGGTAAACGGGGCCCACGTGGAATCTGCATCAGGTATGTGTAAACTCGTGATTGTGATGCTTCTTCCTCAGGTCCTGGGGACCTGCCTCCCCCTGGCAGCAGCTCTTGGCCTAGGTAGTGCTGTGCCAGTAGAGTCAGGAGCCCTCCTCTGGCAATCAGCACGCCGTGGCGGTGAGACCCGACCTAGCTTCCAGCATGGGCTCTGCTGGGCGCCCTTCCCCTGGCCTCACAGGGCAGTTGTGAGGGTCCTGTGAAGACGTGTGCAGGTGCTTTGTAAAAGACACAGTGCAAACTAAGATGGCGGTTTGGCATTCTTACGGGATAATTTAAAGCCAGACCAGGAGGTGGTGATCTCTGACGGCCCAAGGCTGGGCCATGGAAGCACCAGCACTGCTGGCAGCATGTCAGGGAGAGCTGGGGGAAGTAGGCTTGTCTGAGAGCCATGGGCACGGCGTGTGATGCTTTTGACCGGTGGAATGCTGTGCCTTCAGGGTTCTCAGGCCGCCACGCCGATGGCGAGAGCGGCAGCCCGTCCAGCAGCAGCAGTGGCTCTCTGGCCCTGGGCAGCGCTGCTATTCGTGGCCAGGCCGAGGTCGCCCGGGACCCTGCCCCGCTCCTGAGAGGCTTCCGGAAGCCGGCCACAGGTAGGTGGCTTGGCACTCATTTCTCTGCCTGTAAGGGGGCCCCTGCAGGCCTAGAGAGAAGATGATGTCTTCTACTCCACTCCTTTACAGTTTATTTTTACTTCTCAGGTGGCCCTCTATTTTTGTTGGTTTTTACCTTGTATTTTGGTTATGTCACATACAGATTTTTCTCTGCTAGACTGAGAGAACTCCCTGTGGGCAGAGATGGTGCCACATTGCTCCTTGTATGTCCCTGTAAGGGCCTAGCCTGTGCCTGCCTTGATACTGCTTAGTGAGTGCTCAAGTGAGTGAAAATTGCTTCTGAGTGTCTCAGTGAAGAATTCCAACATTTGTTTTCTTTCTTCGGTAGCATCCTGCCAAGTTTGTTCTCAACGTCTGCAGTCTCTGTCAGATGCCCTTTTTAATAAGCTAGTTAGTATATGGGGCGGAAGCCTATGTTGAATATGGGCTATGCAGGCAAGTTCAGTACTGTGCACCTCCCACCCGCAGTAGGGCTATTTGCAAGGCCAGTATGCCATTTGCTATTTCCGGATTTATTTCTCAAAGCCCCCGTGCTGGGTTTTTGTAGATGGGCCACTTGAAATCATTAAGAAGACTAACCTTGGCTTCTGAAAATTAGAATAAACCATCACCCAAGTGGCAGCTAGGTTTGCTGTCTTGTTGCCTCTCCAGCTCATCAGCCTTGCCGAATCTTAAAGCCTCACAGGTCTCTGTTCCATTTGCTGAGGCTTTTGTGAGAGGTATTGACATTGCAGTGGGCTTTAAACAACCCTTAGCACCTTTCTGCCTGGAGGTCAGACCTCTCCAGCCCATTCACAGAAGACTTCTGCAGATTTTTCTGTAGGACGCTAACCGGATTCACTTTTAGACTTCCATCGTTTCTCCCATTGGCTTTGTGGAGCCTGTTCTCCAGCTTTGGAGGGAAGCTCAGAGCCTGCCCCTTGCCTGGTTTTCTGTGGGAAGAGTGTCCCTTCAGGCTGTGACACAGCATGCTACTGAGCCTTGTCTGAGACGATGCAAGCCCAGGTGTTCTCTTAGGTTTGATGGTAGCTGATAGGTTAGGGTAGACTGGATGATTGAGCTCATTGTGTGCAGATAAGTTCTGGGTAGCTTGGGTGCTGCCACCAAAGTTTTCCCTCAGTTGGCATTTGCTTTTTTGGTTTAAGAAGCTGAAAATCTACATTTTGCTTCCTACTGCTTGAAAAATCACAGGTCAAATGAAGCGCAACAGAGGGGAAGAGATAGATTTTGAGACGCCTGGGTCCATTCTCGTCAACACCAACCTCCGGGCCCTCATCAACTCTCGGACCTTCCATGCCCTGCCGTCCCACTTCCAGCAGCAGCTCCTCTTCCTCCTGCCTGAAGTGGACAGACAGGTACATGTGGGCGGCTTCCTCTTTGCTTTCTCTGGGCCACCTTCTGTTCTCTTTCTAAGTTTCTTTATTGTTTTTTTTTGCCTTGATCCTTCCAGGTGGGGACCGATGGCCTGTTGCGTCTCAGCAGCAGTGCACTGAACAACGAGTTTTTCACCCACGCGGCTCAGAGCTGGCGGGAACGCCTGGCTGATGGTGAGTAAACGTTCTCGTCCCAGCGGCTTGAAAGGTGCCTGCCATGTGTGGTGTCACTTGTCTCCTGGTATTTAAAACCCAAAACCCAAATACGCATTTTTCAAGTCTTTTTTTTTTTTGGCGGTACGCGGGCCTCTCACTGCTGTGGCCTCTCCCGCCGCGGATCATAGGCTCCGGACATGCAGGCTCAGCGGCCATGGCTCACGGGCCCAGCTGCTCCGCGGCATGTGGGATCTTCCCGGACCGGGGCACGAACCCGTGTCCCCCGCATCGGCAGGCAGACTCTCAACCACTGCGCCACCAAGGAAGCCCCTTTTTCTTTTTTTTCCAAGGGGTATTCTTTAGTATAAGGCAGGCTTTCCTCTAATAGACGTGGTGGATGTTAATATGCCCCGTAGCTCTAAAGAAGGTACAAGAGTATTTGGGCTTTCACTGTTTTGTGTGTATATATTCATCCGCATTGCCTCTTCATCATTAAAACTATAAACTCCTATTCTTTCCAGTAAGCGTGGCATTGACCTACTCGGTAAGTTCCACCAGGTGCTCTGTCTTTTTAGATGTTGCCACTTGGAGTGATTGTTAGCTTCTCGTAATTCAATTTTGTGGGGAAGCTACGTGGGAAGTGCACTGGGAGGTCCCCAAGACTCCCCTCCAGGTTCGATGATTTGCTAGGAGGACTCACAGGACTCAGCATGTAGTTGTACTCATGGCTGTAGTTTATTTTGGTGAAAGAATACAGAACAAAATTAGCAAAAAGGGAAAAGACGTCTGGGGTGTAGTCCAGGGAAACCAGGTGCACACTTCTGAGATCCTCTCCCGGTGGCGTCCCACAGGATGTGCTCAGTTCCCTCAGCAAGGAGTTCTGACCGCACGTAGTCACAAGTGTAGTCTGCCGGGAAGCTCGTCAAGGACTTGGTGCCTATGGTTTTTACTGGGGCTGATCATGTAGGAAGCCTCTGTCTGACCCAAACCCAAATTCCAGATTCCCCAAAGGAAAGCAGGTGTTCACCATAAACCATCTGGTTTGCTTCAGCTGTTCAGGCACAGTGAGCCATTCCCTGTCAGTTATGGGGTGGGGACCCTCCTGAAATCCAAGGTCCCAGATGTCAGCCAGGGGCCCACCTTGTCAGCAGGCCTGTCTGAGCCTGCTCTGTTAACTTTTTTCTGCGCATGGAGTAAGAACAATTCTCTTGTTTGTTTTTGTTCTGCTCAATGTGTTGTTTGCTGTTGAAGGACTGATTACCCGAGGGAAGGGTAAATTTCCCTTATAATAGGTGTGTTAGTTCTGTCCTGAGTAAGAGCACCATGTGAGATCCTCTGGGGGAGACGGGAGCCAGCGTGAGGAACATAGTGAGGGTTCAAAAAATGATTTCCAAGCTCACCAAAGTCATGTGTTATTTTGAAAACTCCTGACATGGTAGAACTGCAAGATTTGGCTTTTCCTAAGACAGACCTTAATATCCTTAATGCATCACTTGAAGAGCTTTGTTTCTTTCTAGGCGAATTCACTCATGAGATGCAAGTCAGGATACGACAGGAAATGGAGAAGGAAAAGAAGGTGGAACAATGGAAAGAAAAGTTCTTCGAAGACTACTATGGACAAAAGTAAGGCCCTTGGTGCTGTGAGTCCTAGTGTGGTTTCTGGGGGGACAGAGGCAGGTGTTCTCAAAGCCATGCATACTGCTGTGTCACCCAGGAATGTGGAGATTGCAGTGACTCTTATTTAGCTTAATACCATTCATGGGGAGCTAACATAGGTTTTTCTATGGTTAGTGTTACATACCATGCAGATTTATTTTGTTCTGAGAGATCTAATATTTGGGTGTATATTATTCATAGTGGATGTGCCCTCTCTGCCCTGTAACTGATAATGTGAGTTTGGTTTGCAGGTTGGGTTTAAGCAAAGAAGAGTCATTGCAGCAGAATGTGGGCCAGGAGGAGGTTGAAATCAAGAGTGACTTGCGTGTCTCGGGAGAATCAACACGACCGCAGCGTGGCCCGGCCACCCGGCAGCGAGATGGGCATTTCAAGAAACGCTCTCGGCCAGATCTCCGAACCAGAGCCCGAAGGAATCTGTACAAAAAACAGGAGCCAGAACAAGCAGAGGTTGCTAAAGACACACAGTCTGTGGCACCAGACATCCCCCTGTACAAAGATGGGGAGGCTAAGACCGATGCAGCAGGGGTGGGCGGTCCCCACCTGCCTGGCACATCCTCCGCAGCACCCAACCCAGAGAGTTCCGAATTCCCGGTGGAAACTGTGGCTTCCCGGATCCAGCCCAATCCAGACGACCTGGCACGTGTCTCCACGTCTCCAGACAGGATTCCCAGCTTGCCTCAGGAGACCGTGGATCAGGAACCCAAGGATCAGAAGAGGAAATCCTTTGAGCAGGCGGCCTCTGCATCCTTTCCCGAAAAGAAGCCCCGGCTTGAAGATCGTCAGTCCTTTCGTAACACAATTGAAAGTGTTCACACCGAAAAGCCACAGCCCACCAAAGAGGAGCCCAAAGTCCCGCCCATCCGGGTAGGAGGCTGTTTGATCCTGGCTGCCCTGAGCCCAGGCCCCTTTGAGGGACGGGAGATTAGTGGGGCTCCTTTGCAGGGACAGAAGGCCCCCGGGCCCTTGTGTTAATTATGTGGGAGTGTAGAACTCTCTGTACGAGAGGCGTTCTTGAGACTGACTTGAGTATCAGGGGGATAAGGTTCTTTTCTTCCTCACTTGGTTGTTCACTCTGTTGAAGTTATCTCTAGAGGTCATAATCCTTTGGGGTTTTAAAATCTTTTATTGGGTGGTGTTAGATTTTTTGTGTAGTGACTTACACAGTCCCACCAGAAATTAAATTTAGAAGTGTGGCATATAACAGCCCTTGAGCAGAATCTTCTCAGAATGGTGTGGTGTCTTGGACAGCCATTTTACCATGATTATTTCTTTTTTTTTTTTTTTTTTTTTTTTTGCGGTACGCGGGCCCCTCACCGTTGTGGCCTCTCCCGTTGCGGAGCGCAGGCTCAGCGGCCATGGCTCACGGGCCCAGCCGCTCCGCGGCATGTGGGATCTTCCCGAACCGGGGCACGAACCCCTGTCCCCTGCATCAGCAGGCGGACTCTCAACCACTGCGCCACCAGGGAAGCCCGATTATTTCATTTTTAAGGAAAATGATTGGATTCTCTAGGCCACTAGGGTCGCGATTTAGCTTTACAGTTCCTAGGTCAGAGTGCTCAGTCAATTAAAACTGTTTTCTTATTTTTCTCTTGCAGATTCAACTTTCACGTATCAAACCACCCTGGGTGGTTAAAGGTCAGCCCACTTACCAGATATGCCCCCGCATCGTCCCCATCACGGAGTCCTCCTGCCGGGGCTGGACTGGCACCAGGACCCTTGCAGACATTAAAGCCCGTGCTCTGCAGGTCCGAGGGGCGAGAGGCCACCACTGCCATCGAGAGGCGGCCACCACTGCCATCGGAGGGGGGGGTGGCCCGGGTGGAGGTGGCGGCGGGGCCACCGATGAGGGAGGTGGCAGAGGCATCGGCAGTGGTGATGGTGGTGAGGCCTGTGGCCACCCTGAGCCCAGGGGAGCCCCAGGTACCCCTGGAGAGTGTGCGTCAGATCTACAGCGAACACAACTACTGCCGCCTTGTCCTCTAAATGGGGAGCATGTCCATCCTGGAACTGCCGTGTCCAGAGCCAGCAGAGAGGACCTGGCTTCTCCCAGAAAGGAGAAGAGCTACCCACGCCGGAGGGTTCCAGATGGCCTCAGAAGCGGGCTGGAAGATGCTTCCCGACTTCCCATTGCTCCCACTGGGGACCAGCCACGCCAGGCCTTACCCCCACTGCCCTCCAAAACCCCAGCACCTGAGCGATTAGTTGAGCAGCCTGCGTTGCATCTGGGAGGTAGAACTGAATGTGGGTCTGGTACCGCTTCCTGGGAAAGGGGTAATGAGGAGCGAGGACCCACCATCCCCCTGGAGAGCAGTCCTGTTCAGGCTCTAGCGGGGAATGTTGGATTAGAAGAAGGAACCGGCCAGGCTCTAGACAGTGACAGTAATCCCACCGTGAAGGATCCTGTGAATGTGACCCCCAGTCCCATCCCTGAACCATCGTTGGCCGGTTCCCTGCAGGACAGACCATTTGATGATGAATCAGGACTTGGTGACTCGGGCCCACCCACGAGGGAAAGTGCTACTAGACAAGAAAACTTGAAAACCGAGGCTCCCGTCTCCGCTGGTGCTGCTCCTTGGATGCCTGGCCTGTCAAATGACAAGGCAGTGGGACAGCCTGAACCCGACTCCAGAGAAGACGTCCCATCTGTTAAGCCGCAGGTTGGAGACGAGTGGGAGAAAGCTGCTCCCCTCATTCCAGCGTCAACTGGGGGGTTGACAGCTGAGGAGGGTCTGGATCCCCCCGACAGCTTGGCTTCACTCTGGACAGTGCCATCTCCAGGGTGCGTTGCCAGCACCGGCCACGACCGCAGACAGCTGGAAGGTGGAAAGTTGAAAATCAGTGGAGACTCTGAAGTGCTGAGTCCTCACAGCGAGTCCACAGACACAGCCTCTGACTTTGAAGGCCACTTCTCTGAGGACAGCATTGAGGCTGAGCCTAGTAAAGCTGCAGTGCCGAAGAGGTCCTCAGCAGTGGAGAAGGGTGAGAAACACGTTTGGAACCGCTCCACCTCACTCTCCAAGGTGAACGGTGACCTGAGTCTGGTCACAAGGACAGACGGGATGGTTGCTCCACAGAGCTGGGTGTCTCGAGTATGTGCGGTTCCCCAAAAGATCCCAGACTCCCTGTTACTGGCCAGTACCGAGTACCAGCCGAGGCCTGTGTCCCTGGGCAGGCTTGCGTCCTCGGTGGAGGCTACTAACCCCCTCGTGATGCAGTTGCTGCAGGGCAGCTTGCCCCTAGAGAAGGTTCTTCGTCCAGCCCACGGTGGCAGCAAACCCGAATCCCCACGACTCCCACTGACAACAGAGCAGAGCCATGACGGCTCCCTGCATATGGGATCTTTGCAAGACCCTGCGGAAAGCAGTTGTGAGGTTGGCAGTAGCAGTCCCAGTTCTTTAAGAGCTTCGAAGGAGTCTCTTCTACCTGAGAGCCGTGAAGCAAGCACCGGCCTTGCCAGGCTGGAGGCCGCCCAGGCTCCTGGAGCGCCCCCAAAGATTTCCAAGCACGCCCTGACTTTAGGCTCCCTATATCCAGTGACAAATCCAATGGCTGCCTCTGGGAAAGTAGAAGTGGATTCCAAAGAGCAGTTCTCTCCCTTTAGTTTTGAAGATCAGAAGGAAGCTGGTGACCTGTCCCAGTGCAGTAATTCAAGTGCTGCCCCAGGCACGAGTCCGGGAAATCTCACTACCTCGAGAGCCCCTTGTTGCTCATCTCCAATTGTGGTCTCCTCGGGTCCCGATCAGGCAGGTCGGGCCCTGGGTGATCAGAACAGTGCTGGAGGCCAAGGGAAGAAGCTCTTTGGCTCCAAAAACGAGGCTGCAGCCCTTCAGTGCCCCCGGCCTGTGGAGCCAATGCCTCTGCCTGCTGATGCCCCTCCCGATTTTCCCAGCAGGAAGTCGGGGCCAAGCAAAAACTCTGTGTCTGATGGGGTGCAGACTGCCAGGGAAGACTGGGCTCCGAAGCCACCGCCTGCCTCTGTTGGCAGCATCAAGAGCGAGAAGACTTTTGGTGGGGGGCCTCTCAAGGCGAATGCAGAGAACAGAAATGTAGCGGGGCCTAGTCCTCGGGAGCTGGTGGATCACTTGCAAGGGATCCCCTTTGTCCTTGATTTGCCCTTCTGGAAATTACCCCGAGAGCCTGGGAAAGGGCTCAGTCAGCCTCTAGAGCCTTCTTCCATCCCCTCCCAGCTCAACATCAAACAGGCATTTTATGGGAAGCTTTCCAAACTCCAGCTAAGTTCCACCAGCTTTAATTATTCCTCTGGCTCCCCCACCTTTGCCAAAGGCCTTGCCGGAAGTGTGGTGCAGCTGAGCCACAAAGCAAACTTTGGTGCAAGCCACAGCGCATCACTTTCCTTGCAGATGTTCACCGACAGCAGCACGGTGGAAAGCATCTCACTCCAGTGTGCGTGCAGCCTGAAAGCCATGATCATGTGCCAGGGCTGTGGTGCGTTCTGTCACGATGACTGTATTGGACCCTCAAAGCTCTGTGTATTGTGCCTTGTGGTGAGATAATAAATTATGGCCATGGGAAAAGTTGTATATTTAGTGTGTGTATTTTGATAATGACGGATCTTAAATCTGTGTACAGAATATCATTGATAAAATAGACTGTCTCTCTAGGCAAGAGTTCTCTTGCCTGTCCCTAAAATCTGTAGTGCTAAAGCCCCTCGGCCACTTGTCGGCCTTCTGGTTTTGCTGGAAGGGTTTCCTGCAGGGCAGGTTGCTGGGCTGCCCAAGGCTGGCCGGCCAGCCCGAGCTCTTGTCACACAGACAGAGCCTGGTGCGGCGTGGGGAGCCTCCTTGAGACTCAGAGGGACTTGAAGCTGAAGCAAGAAGGTTGTGTTCTCCACCAAGGGGACTAACCTACCCGAACTGAGTAGAAATGTCAGTCTTCCACTGCCCCCTCCCTGCCGTCTTTCCTCCCGCTGTTCCTCGGGGAGTTGATGGGGAGGAAGCCAGCACGGGGTTAAAGCAACTCCCAGCAGCGCCCACCAGGGGGCTTCAGAACCTGCTGACCTCAGGGTCACAGTCATTTGCCAGTTGGTGGAGCCAGTTTGACCTTTGGTTCTGTTGCTGAAGCCGGTTTGGGACTTGGCTGTCTCCGAATAATCCACTGGCCCACGGGAGCGTTCGGAACCTTGAATAGACCTGCTTGGACAATGGGTCGGGTATAGGATTGTCTTTCCTCCTTGTAAGTCAGGTGTCCAGACATTTGGCAGGTGAATTTGTCTGCTCGACACCCTCTCCGTCACTTTGGACACTGTGGGAGTGGGCATCTCCACACACCTGTGTATGTGAAAGTCATTTTACATTTCAAAGCAGTGTGTTTTTCTTATTTTTATATTTTTAACTCTTTATCCTTGGATGTATAAAGTGAACTTCTGGCTTCTGTAAGTATGCTCTCTGCACCTCTAATGTTTTATCATGTATTTATATGTTGTACACAGTACTGGCCGATTCTGTAAATGGATGTATTGTACAGAGAACACGAACGACTCTCCCTTATTTTACGTCTTCGGCATCATTGCATTAAAGTGGTGTCATTGACTTCTCTCCACCTGTGTCAGAGCCACTGCGTGCTGTGCTGCCCGACGTGAGGGGTGGAGTGATTGACTTGGGACCTGCCAGTTGGCCCGGTGCCCTGTCACCGGTCAGCCGGTGGACCTGCTGCACTTGCAGAGCCACGGGCAGCCCGGCTGCTCGCTGCTGGGCGAATGCGTCTTGCTCCTCATCGCTTCTCCTCCGACCTTCACTGGCGGCTCGCCGCCATGTGTGACAAATCACCACCACCAGTGTCAAGTGCTTCTGGATTCAAGGGTGAGTGCCCTGGGCAGCCCCCCCAGGTGGGCCTTCTGGACCTGGCTCCGGGCTCCCCACCTGTCAGCAGTACCTGGGAGCACGCTTTCCTGGGGCCACAGGACTCCACTGGACATACTTCTGACAGCAGGTTAAGGAAGAAACAGCTATGCCAGCTGCCAGCCTCTCTCCCGACACGTTTCCAGCAAGTAGATGTCTCCATAGCTGTGTCACCTCACCCTGCTTCCTGCCTTATTTCTTGTTCCTCGACTTGTGAGTTGAGCATCTTCCTTGTTGAACTTAGGTCTCCCTGTGTGAGTGCGTCTGTGTGAGCTGTAAAATTGGTATGACTTCAGCAAGTCTCATTTCATCCGAAAGGTCTTTTCTTTCCCCCACTTTTCATCCATTGTGGCATTTCTGTCATCTGAAGCATGAGTGGGAAGTTGGCAAAGATGTGGTGGTGATTTAAATGCAGTATTGGCCAAGTCCAGGTTGTCAACTTCAAGAGTCTGTTTACCAAAGACAGGGAGCAGAGGCACAAGCGTGTCTGACCCTCTTCCTCCTTCTGCTGTGACCTTTGGGGCCACCCTAGGGGACAGTTGGAAACTGGTCCGCCAGGGAAAGCACTGCTCTTGTATGTCTCTGTGGTCTTGGAAAAATAAACCTGTACAACCTGCACGTGTGGTCTCGGTCATCTTCTGCGGCCTCCCTGCTGGGCTGGGAGGAAGGTTGGGTTGGGAGGCAGACCCTGGCTCACTTCACCTCGGCGCTGGAGCTGATTTTCTAGTCCGTGGAGCTTTGTGTTTTGTTTGATGGGGACCATTTTTTAAAGTCTTTATTGAATTTTGTTACAGTATTGCTTCTGTTTCATGTTTTGGTTTTTTGGCCGCAAGGCTTATGAGACCCTAACTCCCTGACCAGGGATCGAACCCACACCCCCGGGGTCTTAACCACTGCACCGCCAGGGAAGTCCCTCGTGTGTGGAGTTCTTTTGAGACATTGGTCCCAAAGGTGCGACTTGTCAGTGTTGCTGGTCTTCATCAGACTGAGCATGACGTGGCGAACTTACCCATTTATCCACCATGTGGACTGGAAGCAAAATCTCATGAAACCGATGGGGGTCCTTTTCGCCTGAGAATCGAAGCCGTGAACTATGCCGTCCCTCCACAGCTGCTCATCCAAACCGCCTCGCTGAGACTGAGGTTGCTTGAGAGAGTCCTCCTGGCAGAGGATCTTGTGGGAGGGTGACCAGCAGCAGCGAGGGAGGGGCCTGCCCGAAATGGGGTCTGACGCTGGTTGACGAGCCTCAGTGGATGACAGACTGCAGGGATTGACTTTAAAGATGAATTAAAATACGTATCCATTAATTTGTTTCCCGTGAACTGGAGAAAGTAGATTTTACGTGCGTCGGAACATGTTTTGGGGCAGTGCAAGCTGTCGTTTTACGGTGCTGCAGTTTGATCGAGGTGCGGGTAGAGAAGTCATGGTCAGGTGGCTTTGTGGTGCCTGGGTAACTGCCTGGTGGTGGTGATGTGTACGTGTGCCTTCATGTCATGGAATCTGTTGGCCCAGTTACTTCTGCAGGAGCTTAGAATGTGTTGGAAGCCAGGGCTGGGACCTGACCGCCAACTGCATCTCAGCAGGGAGGTGGAACGTGCGCTGGGTGAGAGTGGGGGCCTGGCTGCTTGCCAGCGCAGTGGTTGGGGTAAGTCACTAAGCCCCTGGCCACTTGCTCATCACTGATCTGGGCTGAGAGTTGCTACTGCATAAAGTCATCGTGTGCGGCGCATAGGAAGTACCCCATCCTGTTAGCTCGCGTGGGACCGAGACAGGAGAGGCTCCTGTCGTCTGCTTGACCCTCGCCCCGGGGAGGAGCCGTGGAGAGGGGGGGCCCGTGTGGCGCGCTGAGGGCTGGTGCGAGCTGAGTGGGTATCTGACTTTCAGCCCCTCACTACAGTTGAGTGCATAGTCCTGGGTTTAGAAACTGAGTACTTGGCAGGAGAGGCTTATTTTATTCATGGTCCAAAGGACAAGGAAATCTACTGTTTCAGAATCTGGAAAGAGCGCTGTCTTACTGGCCAGGCACAGTGTCACCCGTTTGTTTCATGTCCGACCTGCTCATGAGGAAGTCAGACCCTGCTTGAGAGGGATGCGTGTGTGTGTGTGTGTGTGTGTGTGTGTTTACACTCAACAGAGTAGCCACGTCCCTCCGGCCTCGGGGACCAAAGCCCAAAGCGTCTGCCTGCCCTGTGCCCTGAGAGAAGGCGGCACGGGCTGTGTTGCCCTGTGTGTGTGTGTGTGTGTGTGTGTGTGTGTGTGTGTGTGTGTGTGTGGTGTATGGTGTGTGCGCGCCGTTTAAAGTGATGGAGAGGGTAGGCTCTGTGACCCTGGAGGTCAATACTTGAAACCAAATGGTGACAGTGCCCTGTGCTTCTTCCTCTTTGTGCATCATTTTGAAAGCCTGGAATGAGCATCTCTAACAACCAAAAGGTAATAGACGGAAGCTCTGTAAGGATGACAGTAACAAAAATACAGCTGTCAGTGCAATGGTTAACTTTTCTGGGAACACGGGCTCCTTTGAGAGTCCAGTGGGAGCTCTGGACCCTCTCCCCGCAGGAACGTGCACATGCACACACAAGTTGTATTATTTCAGACGGTTTAAGAGCCCCCCCTCCGCCCCGCCAGCAGCTGGAGCCCCTCACTGAAGAACCCCCTGACTGATAATAAACCTAATAAAATCTGGGTTTATACAAAAGAGGGGAGAGAGGACTTTGCAAAGGATTATCCTACAGTCTAGCTACTGACCTTCACTAGTGCATTTAGATTTAAAAGTGCGTTACAGGCACGGTCTCCCCCCCTCACCAAGTAAGCTGAGCTTGGCCTGCTCGGTCACTGAGTAACCTTGATCTCACTGTTCCATGGGGGCGCCCCTTTGATGTCGTCCTCTACACTTAACACCGGTGGTCTGGAGCTCCATTTAAAGAAGCTGGGCCGGGACCAAGCAGCCCTTCTCTGTCCACAAGCGCTTCCTCCTTGGATCCCAGTGTCCCCGCGGCTGGCTGCGGCTTCAGCTGGAGGTGAGTGCTTTCCATTGGGCCAGCGCGGACCGTGGGCCGTGGGCCGGGGCTCTGGCTGTGTTGTCCCAGGTGGGGGAGTTTGTGGTCCTTCGGTGGTTCTCAGCAGTGGTAGTTTTGGTGGGACAGACACTGTCATGGCATCACTGAGGACTTGCTGCTCTGGGTCCCTACCTGCATCTGAGAAGATGAAGTGCCACCTTCTGCTTTGACTGTACCTGCTCCTCTTCTTACGAATCTCAGCCCCAGGGTATAGAGACTCCCTTGGGGCAGCATTTTCAAACTGTTGGCCCATCTCCCTTTACCTGTTTTATATATTTGGCTACTGCACAGAATTTCATTTAAAAAAAGATTCTTCTGCCATTACAAAAAAAACGTTTAACGACTGCCACATAGTGTGTGTGGGTGTGTGTATATACAAGCAATTGTTAATTACATTTATGCTTTTAACTCAGAATTGATTTTAAACTCCTGACAATCAGGTTTGGCCCCAGTCACATTCCTGAAAGTTTTCCTCAAAGTTTAACCTAAATTGAATGCAGGATGAAAAAAAGTCTGCACACAAGTAAACGTCTTTGAAAAAAAAAAAAGCAGCCCTTTTGTTTCCTTCAAGGGGACCCCAGGTGTTGGGTCGAATGGAGTGTAAAGTCCTGACGGTTCAGGACCAGGGATGGTGTTTCCTCGGTTTTCCCAGCCGCCTGAGTTTGGTTTCAGTCTCAGAAGAGCTGCGCCCTGGGCGGACGGGAGTGGAAAGAGGGCGATTTGCCGGGAAACAGCTGCATTTAAGACCTTGCTTGGGCGCTGGCTGAATCCAGGCGAGGTGTGCACCCGGCATGCCCTCTTTCTCATCTGTAAGCGGGGCCAGAGCACCTCCCTGGGAAGGCAACGGTGAGATTTCAAAATGATGTGTGCCTGTGCTGGGCACCTGACGAGGACCAGGAAAGGTCCATTTCCTTCCCTTTCTGAAGGGTGAGGTGCCAAAAAAAGTGACAAGTTCATTTGTTCAAGAAAATCTACCAAGGACCTTCTGTGTGCTAGCTTATTGGCTAGGAAAAGGTGGAATCTGGGACTTCCCTGGTGGTGCAGTGGTTAAGAATCTGCCTGCCAATGCAGGAGACACGGGGTTCGATCCCTGGTCAGGGAAGATCCCACATGCCACAGAGCAACTAAGCCCATGCGCCACGACTACTGAGCCTGTGCTCTGGAGCCCACGAGCCACAACTACTGAAGCCCGCGTGCCTAGAGCCTGTGCTCCGCAACAAGAGAAGCCACCACAGTGAGAAGCCTGTGCACCACATCGAAGAGTAGCCCCCGCTCGCTGCAACCAGAGAAAGCCCGTGGGCAGCAACAAAGACCCAAAGCAGCCAAAAATAGTATACAAATAAAAAAAAAAGGTGGAATCTACTGGTAGAATGGTGTCTCAGTGCCAAACTAGAGTTGGAGGGAACAGAACTGGCTGGCAGTGCTGCTGTTGAGAGGACACAGTGGAAATAAAGCATTCAGTTTGTTATTCAGTGTTTATTAAGTAGATTCAGTCTTATATATGATATACAGATTCAAAAGAAAAAGGATTCCACATACTTATGAAATCAGTGCATTTAGCAAGTAATACCATGGAGATAACAGCTCGATTAACAGCTCATTGGTCTTTTGTTAAGTGAGGGGAGAGGGAGTTGGCCTGTGCTAGTCATTCCACAAACAAAACAGAATTTAGTTGCATCACATAGAGAAGACACATTCTAAGAATTAAAATATTAAGCCACATTTACTGGAAAAACTCACTATATAGAACACAAATAATTTTTATAGAGCATTGAGGAGGAAGTCCTCACCTGCTTAGAAGAGCCACGTTAAGTTGCATAGGTGCATATCTGTAAAAATATAATTTAGAGGTGAAGCCATTGATTAAGTAATAAAGAGTCATCTTCAAAAGTTGGTGCCATCTGCTGTTTGTCTTAAGTGCCATATGCTTACTGTCTGGAGCCCCCTGCCCCTCCCCAGAGGTGATGCCTCATGAATGAGCTGCCTCCAGGGGACCCTGAAGAAATGCTTATACCATCTGCATTGGAAAGTCTTAAAACTCATCTCAGGTAAGGAACTTGCGCTCTTCCCCAACGTGTCTAAATTATGCCAGGGGATTGGAAACCTCTCGGGTTGTCCCTAAATCTTGGGTGGCTTGACCCTGAAGCTCCCATGAGTCAACGTGACCTTCCCATTCCCAGGCTGTCAGGAGAAGAGCTATATCCACCCTCGGCTCTGCAGCCAAGTCCTAGTTTCACTTTTCATGAGTCCACGCAGTCAGTGTCCCACCTGCAGCCGGTAGGAAGTCTCCCTTCTGAGCCCTGCTCCTAAATGGACCATATGACACAAGCATATGGGCCATCTGCCGCATGGAGATTTTTCTGAGCTTAGAAAAGTATTTTTCAGCAAATCTGAGTTCTGTGTGGTGTAGGTTTTTTGTTTTTGTTTTTAGGTGGAAACATAGGTAAAAAGTGAGAGGTTTTTGTTTTGTGGCTTTGCTAAGCAGATGAGCTTTGAGGTGCACCTTCCTCCTCAGGAGCGAGTCTTGCAGGACACACAGGGACCGGGGCATCTGTACATGTAAACAGTACACTTTCACTGAGTCCAAAATTAGGAGCAAAAATACAAAGGTTCACATTGGTCTTAGGTAGATACAGGCGAAAAAGGACTGAGCTGTTTAGCTCATAAACAACAAAAACAAAGTTTCTAAAGCACCACTAAATTATATAAAAATCAGACCATGGACGGATTGAAACTGGTATTCTGGTGAAATACTTTACTATCTTGTAAAAAGTTTTACAAAAAATTACAAATTAAAAGTATCAACCCTCTGAGTTCAAAGCAGCATTTTGAATATGAACTGGTAATTAATCCTATAACCACCCCTGGAGTCATAAGTGGCCCTTGGGAATAGGGATGGCTGGGTTCCACCTGTTTGTTTGAAATCTTCTAAAACTTTCCAACCCCCTGCCGGTCCCCCTCCCCCTCAACACTGTCCTTGGGTATAAACTGAGTGGTGATGGTAAAATGAGTTTTAGATGGGTTGTACTCTCACTGGTCTACCCGATGACCCACCACTAAGACCAAATTCCCATTTCTCCTCTGATTCCAACCTTGTGGGATTAGTTAGCCCCCTGCAAAGACTCTGGAACTGATATATATTCTATTCTTGCATTACCTCTTAAAAGTAGGATCCCGAATGATCAATCTGTGCCCTGAGGCCCTCCGTAAGAACTGGCTGTGGGGCAGGGCTTTAGACGCTCCCTTTAGGAGAAGGCAGTCCCTGGGGTGGGTGGGGACAGCAGCGAGCTGGGTTCAGCAGAGCCAGCTCCTTGGTGCTTCTCCAAGTCAGGAGGAGAGGGATGGGGTTGACGCTGCATCTTTTAAAACAAAAGCAAAACTGAACAAGTTCCCTGACGGAACTAGCTAATGGAATCCTGTTTCCACGCAGTAACTTGCTCCCGATTCGGCCGTCACGAGGGCTTCACGTGCAGCTTCACTCGGAAGGAGCCCACCCCAGAGGTGGGGTCAACGTGATGGGATCCACTGTCCTGGAGGGGCTCTGGGAGCCCCAGCGGACCTTGACCCCTATCATCGTTTGCTTCCTTTCTCTTGGAAGCACACTGAACCCACACTCTTATCGCGGTGCTAAGGCCGCTGAAGGTGGTCAGTCAGTTAGGACAAGCTTGACTCAGAAAAACACGACTTCACACTGGAGCTTATACTGAGCTTCAGATCTAATCCCTTGTGCGGGTGGTGGCGGAAGCCGCTTCCCCAGTCTTTCTCACTCCTGTGTGTTCAGAAAAGCTAACCGTTTGTGCCTGGCTTGGGTACTGCCTCCGGGAGGAGAAATGACACGTGAAGCAGTTGATGTCGAGAATTCTAAGGCGGCGATTGTCTGTGCCAGTTTTCAACGTTAAGATTTTCACAAATTGCCTGGGGTAACATTTTGCAAAAGATCTACTGATTACTTTTTGTAGTATTGTTCACACACAAAAATAAATATTTACACAAATTCAAACGTCCGCGAGCAGTACTGAGCAGATGGGGGCGGGACGTGTGGACGCTGGGGGTGGGGTGGGAGCGGCCTCGGGCACTGGAGCTTGTGCTGTGCTGACGGCGGGTCTCGGCGTCCCGGCCCTGGCTGGAGCCTGGGGACTGGTCAGATGGAAGGCAGAGGTGGTGTGGCTGCGTGGGGTGCTGGAGGCCACTTGGGAGAGCAAAGGCCACCCTCAACCTCTCGGGGCTGGAAGCAAGCAGGGGGCAGGACCCCCTGCCCTTCAGACTTTCTGGATCGGGGGCCCATAGCTCAGTCGCGGATCCGAGTAGGGGGAGGCATCCACGCTGGAGCCCCCTCACCACCCCTCCTGAGGGTGGTCTGCCACAGTGCCAGGAGGCAGTTGGCTGCAGAAAAGCTGGTTTGGGAAGGGGGTGCCTGCTTTGGGGTCGAGCGGCTCTCGACCCTAGGGTCCCCTCGGCCCTGGCTCCCATGGGACCTCTTTGCTCTGAGGGCAGAAAGGCAACAGAGGGCTTCTGTCATGGCTACGGAGTGTCGCATGGAGAGGCCCTGTGGGCCTTGTGAGGTCTGGGCAAATCCCTGGTTTTAGCAGCACTGGTAGGTATTGCACTGAGCAAGAGGAAGTGCCTATCGGGGAGGAAGGAAACCAGGCCAGCCTTTTCTTTTTGCCCTTTTTCACACTCCAGGGATTATGGTTTTCTTCCAGGACTGGCCCCTGCAGAAGGGCTGGTCCTAGGAGAACCCAGGTGGCTTCTCCACTTCTGCTGATGGTCCCTTTACTCCAGCCACGGGGGCAGGGGACAGGAGCTGCGGTCCACCTTTCCTGACAGCCAGGGGCGCACCCTGCAGCAATGAGGGGGGTGGGGTCGGGGGCCCTGTCCGAGGGGCCAGGGCCTGTGCGGAGAAGTGTTCCGACCTGGCTCCCTGGGGGCAGGGTGAGGGCAAGGACCCAGCTGACCGGCTGCCTGTGCCCCAGCACTCTGTCCTGTCAAGCGCTGGGGCCAGGGGCTCCTCCCTGGGCTCCATCCAGCTCCTGGCCTCCCCTCTGGACTTACCTCCCAGGCAGACACACTGGGTGGGGGAGGTGGGAGACAGCCGTTCAGAACAGGCTCAGGGCACATCCTGGAAAAGCCCACGCTGGAGTGTGAGGTAGAATACGGGTGACCGTGTGACTGGGGCGTCTGTGGGATGGGGGAGGGGGAGCCGCTTTTGTTTGTCTTTGCTCTGTAGTGGGTGTGGGTGAGGTCCTCCTGCTTGGCGGGGCTGGGCGCTCAGAGGGACAGCCAGCCCGGCGCCCCCGCTGCCCCCAGCCCTGCCGGCCCCCAGCCCGCGCCAGTGTAGTGATATGGAATGTTAGGTCACAGGGATACATCCTTCTGATCAGACAGACACAGACTGGCAATCTGTACAAACACAAAAGAATCCATTTTCAGAAAAATAAATTACTAAGGGGAGAGGAAGAAAGGGTCCACTTTGTTTTTCTCAATAAATATGCAATTCTGCTCACCTAAGACTTGAAAGGTAATTATCTGGGGGTGGGATTCTAACATCAGGGTCCACGAAGATGATTCTAAATAGAGCTGCGGCCCCAGCGCCTTGTCAGGGGGAGCCCCAGCCCTTCCAAAGCTGCCCCGTTGGCCTCTTCCAAGCAGGTCAGAGCACCCGTGTGGTGAGATTCCAAAAAAAAGTGTCCTTGTGCCCAGAGTCTCAGGCGCTTGGAGTGTGGCTAGAAACAGCTCTTCTGCATCCACCTCTTTCAAAAAACAAAAGGTACCAACTGGTGAGGCGGGAAGCCGGTCCGGGGCTGGGAGAGCCTCCTTCCCTAGGGTAGTGCACTCCACGTGCTGCTGGGTCAGTTCTGCTGTAAAATGAGGTTTTCCAGTTCATCTGCTGAGCGCAGCAGGAAGGCGGCGGACTCCCGGTAGCCGGCGATGAGCTGCCGCACGGCACTGATCTCGGTGGGGCTGAGCTGGGCGGTGGGCATGGTCCGGCTGGTGCTGTTGCTGGAGGGCGTGGGCGTGGGCGTGGTGGAGGTGTTGGAGGCCCCGCCTTTCATGCTGAGGTCCGTGGGCCCTGTGAGGAGGGGAGCCAGGGTGAGGAGGGGCACCCTTTCCCTTATCGTGGGGGCCCAAGGCCCTCGTCTGTCTCCACGGTTGTACCCCAGTGCTTAGAAGGGGGCCTGCAGACAAGACGTGGGCTTCTCTGTTAAGCCCGAGGGTGATCCTGTGTTGGGGTCAGGGGGAGGCTTTGGCCTCGGGCCGGGCAGCACTCTGAGCCCAGCTCCCTGGCACTCATCGCACCTCGGCTGCTCTCTGAGGACTGTCAGGCAGGCCTCCGCGCTCTGGGCTCTGGTCTCCGGGGGAGGAGGCGGCTAAGACACTGCCGGTAGGTGGGGGTCCGACGCCCCCGAGGGGGACAGGGTGTGGAAAGCTCTGGACGCAGTCCAGAGTTGGAGCCCCAGAAGGCCAGGAAAAGAAGCACCCATGTGTGCGCCTCATGAGACAAGGAAGGGGTTTCTCAACCGCTGCCGCCGGGGAAGAGCAAGAAAGAGGCTGGCTGCCCTGGGCTGCCCTGCTTGGGCCTGGGAAAGAGGCCGGGGCTGGAGCGGCCAGATGGAGCGCGCCCTGCCGGGAGCAGCTGGAGGGGCAGGTGGAGGGAGGCGCTGGGGGCTGAGCCTCCTCCTGATGGGCTGCAGCACCTCTAAGCCCCTTGCCTTTGAGAAGTTCTCTTGTGCCCAAGCGAGGTGGAAGATTAATGCTGGTGGGACGGGAGAGCGTGGGGTGGGTGTGTGAAGGTCGGAAGGTCAGACAGGACCCAGAGGGGCCCTCTGGAGAAATCACCTCCCCTTTGCCCTTGAACAGTGGCAACAAAGAGGGAGCCTGCAGTCTTACCGAAACACACTGGGGGTGTGTGCTGGGGCCACCAGGCCTGGTCTCCTCTCCACCTTTCCCAAACGGCTCTATGGGGTGCGCTGTGGCTCTGCAGTCAGCGAGCCCGGACTGGCGGCCTGCTCGGCCCCGCCGTGGGTGATTCCTAACTTCCCTGGGCCCCCGGCCCTCAGCTACAGCACAAGGAGACTGTTCTGGGGCTGAGCCACGCCGGTGAACCCCTCGGTGCGGCTCGGGATGCTCAGCCTACGGAGGCCCCCTGGGAAAGGGCTTCCAGGAAACACAGAAGCTCCTGGAATTTGAGCATTCTTTCGAGGTGTTCAGCAAGAAAACCACCAAAGGAGAGGATCTGGCGGTGTGGGAGTGGAAGCTTGCTTGGGAGGCCTTCTGTGACCCAGCTAGGTCCGTCTCCCTGTGCCCTGCCCAGCCCCCAACTCCCATAAGCAGAGATCATCGTACGAGGGTGTGTGAGGCAGTTCTCAGTTACCAGCCAGCTCCCCACTACCTCACTGGTTCTGACAGCCAGTTTGAATCATTATTGCACCTACAGTGGCAGCAGCTTTGTTTTTTTTTTTTTTTTTTTTTTTTGGCCGCACCATGAGTCTTGCAGGATCTCAGTTCCCTGACCAGGCGCTGAACCCGGGCCACAGCAGTGACAGCCCAGAATCCTAACCACTAGGACACCAGGGAACTCCCTATAGTTTTTATGCTGATACAGAGATGGACAAGCCCTTGTCACTGGAGACATATAGACCAGAAGTAACATCTTGGGAGAAATTATGGAAACTCGACTACTGCTAAAAGGAAGCTGGTGCAGCCCCCAAATGGGGAAGGAAGTTGGAATCTAGATGGGACAGTCTGTCACATGGGGTTATTTCTTCTCTAATCAGAGAACAGGGACGTCAAGCAGGAGGTCCTGGGAACTGGCCTGCTAAGGAACATCCTTGGAACTGAGGGTCGAGGGAAGTCCGTTAAAATGAAACACAGGAGGAAGGACTGGGGCTGTGAACTGCTGGGAACAGCAGCCAAGCAGGCGGCTGACCCCCACGTGGGTGCTGCTGGGATAGTCTGGGAGCAGGCAGGGGTGCCTGCGCTGGCTCCCGGCTGCTGCAGGGTTTGGTCCCCTCCAGACACTGGCTGGGGATGGCAGAGGAAGGCCGCCTGCCACATGGGTGTGAGCTGGCCCTGGGCTTCCTCTCTTTCCTCCCTCCGCCCCCAAGCCTTGTCCTCTTCACTCCCATGCTCAGAGCAGGCCTTCCGTCTCTTCCCCCAGGGCTCTGGTTACAGGCAGACACTCAGGTGGCCAGGTGGTTGCTAGAGGGGCCAGAGCGGGTGCGAGTTGCCCAGCACCCCAGGTAAGACAGGCAGAGCCTGAGTCTATCTGGGCTGACCTGGATCCGCCCACGATCTAAGTGAGGAGCTCTGAGCTACCAACACGACTGCCCAACCAAGGTGCCAAATGGACTGAACCCTCATTTAAGGGCTGCTGCTGGGAAGGTACTGGGACTGGGACTGCCCGTGGTGTTCTTCCAACTGCTGGACCCAAACCCAGTGCTCACAGGACGCCACTGCCCCAGGCAGGAGGTCAGCGAGCAGATCTCGGCCTCCGTGACCTCACCACCCACTTCTAAGGAACCAGGGAGACTGAGGTACAGGGGCAGAGCTAGTGGCCTTTCTTGAAGCCTCTCTGGCAAGTGTGAACAGGGCGGGAGGGCGGCAGGCCTGGCCCTCAAGAGAGGCCGGAGCAGCCCTGGCAGCTGCGGCCCGAGACAGGCCCTGCTGTGTGGTGCCAGGTGGGGGCCTATCACCATCACCTGCCCCCTGGGAAGGACTCTCCCCGTGCGCAACAGGGGGGGCTCTAACTTCCTGCCCCGCACCTGTCTCCAGACACGCTCTACCAGGGTCCCCACTCAGCAGGGCTGTCAGATAGGCTCCTTCCTGGAAGGAAAGCAGCCCGCCTGGGACAGCCATTTCACCCCTGCTGCAGCTGACCACTCTGGCCTCAGCCTCAGGGATTAGGGCCAGGCAGCCTCTTATTTTGGGTTAAGAGGCATTAGGAAAGGATGAGAAGTTAAGCCCAGGCAGGAATCTTCCAGGGACCCACACGTACTTGCCGGTGGTGGGGGGCAAGGTGAGCAAGGGTGTCTGGGCTTTCTGCCATGGGTAGGGACCAGCCGCCTCCATCGCTGCCCAGGAACAGTAAGGGGTCTCCCGTGGCCAAGGACAAGGGCCTGAGAGGAATTCTCAGGCACGTTCAGCCAAGACCTAGAACCAGAATTCCCTGGCCTGCGGGCGGCACCTTCCTCTAACCTACTCGTCAAGCAGCAACTTGCTGTCACCCCCAGCCTCTCCTCTCGCCTCTGAACGACCCCCGAAGCACACTGCTTCTGCCTCCTGTCCTCCCCATTAAAATCTCACCACAAGGGCAGACAGCACAATTCATAGCCTCCTTTGGTTAAAGCCTATCTGTGGCTCCCGCTGCACACAGAACTAAATCCGGATACCTGGCTCAAGAGGCCCTGGGATCACCCCTACCTGACCCCACCAGCTCCCGGAGGCCGCCAGGCTGCCCTTCACCGGGGGAACCCGCTCTTCTCCTGCCACACCTGCCACCCAGGCCTCAGTGTGACAGGGCCTGAGGTCCACACTCAGGGCAGCAGCTAGCTCCATGGGGAGGTTTGTATCTTTTGGGGACTGTTTCTCCAATATTGGCCTGTGTTCCGTCTGCATCAGAGTCACATGGGCAGAGTTACAGGGGGCACCTAGGAGATCACCAGCTCCTGGGGTTAGAGTGGGGGGACAGATGGCTAACCACTGTCCCAGGTGACCTAGATGGGGCCCCACAATGCAGCAGAAAGGGCTGGGGCCCTGCTCCTAGCTCAAAGAACCTTCATCTCGGGGCTTCCCTGGTGGCACAGCGGTTAAGAATCTGCCTGCCAATGCAGGGGACACGGGTTCGAGTCCTGGTCCGGGAAGATCCCACATGCCACAGAGCAACTAAGCCCGTGTGCCACAACTACTGAGCCTGCGCTCTAGAGCCGTGAACCATAACTACTGAGCCCATGTGCCACAACTACTGAAGCCCGCGCGCCTAGAGCCCGTGCTCCGCAACAAGAGAAGCCACTGCAACGAGAAGCCTGCGCACCGTACCACAACGAAGAGTAGCACCCACTCGCCGCAACTAGAGAAAGCCCGCGCGCAGCAACAAAGACCCAATGCAGCCAAAAATAAATAAATTTTTTTAAAAAACTAAGAAATGCTTTTAAAAAGAAGAACCTTCATCTCACAAGTGAGGCCCTAAGCGGTGGCCTGGAGAGGGAGGTGACCTGCCTGGGACCAAATCCTGGCTCTGCCATCAACTCTGCAAGACCTGGGCCAGTGACCGTCTCACTGAGACTTGGTCATTTTGGGTGAGACGAGGGTGTGGAGGGGCTCAACTCAGGTGAAGAGCGGGGCCTTGGCTGGGACTGCACGCAGTGGCCCGTGGAGGGGGTGTGGGGCAGCGGCAGGGGACCAGGGAGAGGCCCAGCAAGCCTCCGGGGAGGCAAGAAAGGAGTGGAACGCTGCTCCTGTTAACCTTGCCTTCCAAGCTAAGGACTGGCTAAGATCATGAGATGGGGAGGGTCCCTGTGCCAAGAAGGAGTCACTTTCCCGCCGCCTCTGCTGCCTCCTTGCCTGCCCCGCCCCCTTCCCAAGGCAGCTGGTCAGGGAGCCGCAGAGCCTGGTGTCCCACACTCACCATTACTGTGATTTCCTGTTTGGAGGGAGGCAGGGGGCTGCAGGTTGCTGCCCAAGGCCCCGTAACCACGGTAACTGTAGTTCAGGCCACCGTTGACGTGCACAGGGTCCTGGGAGTAGGAGGAGGCTGGCAGTGAGTAGGTGGAGTGGGGGATGGCTGCGGAGTCCCGGGAGTGCTGCTTGTCCAGGGCTATGGGCTCGTCCTGCAGAGCGGGAGGGAGGCGCTGGGGAACCACAGGGGCAGCAAGCCCTGACCACGGTCCCTGGACGGGGGTGGGTGGTGGCCCCAGATTTGCCGGGACCCGGCGCGGGACCTGCAGGACTCTGCCTCTCCCCCTGGCTGCCTTGCCCAGGGCCTCCCCCAGCCCCCCATGTGCTCATCTATCTTCAGGGCAGATTTCATCTGTTCCTGCCCGGCTGAAGACACTCTCAGGGCTCGGGATGAAGTCCAGACTCCCTTCCTAGGTCCGCAAGGCCTTTGTGTCTGGGCTCCTCTGACTTCCCCCCGCCGCCCCCCTCCCCCCAGCATCTCCATCTCCCATCTGAGGACGCCCTCCCTGCTCCCTCTGCACCCGGGGGCCGTGGCAGTATCTGCGGCGTGGCTGAGGACACCCTCCCAGTGGCTGGCAGCGAGCAGGCACCTGAGAGGACGGGTAGATCTCCAGGCGCATCCTTTTGGCTGCTTTTCTCGTCTCACTCTCACAGGCAGCTGCCAGGATGTTTTCTGCCATGGCCGAGGTCAGGTGGGGAGGTGTGGGTCTGGTCTGCAGGCAGAATGGGGATGGAGCCAGTGTTAGGGCACAGGGACCCTGCCCTAGAGGTGGGCAGGGCGGCACTGGGCTTTGGGCTCCTCTGTGAACGAGGGGCCACAATGCCTGCTTCCAGGGGTATTGGCAGGGCTGTGGGAAAAGCGCCCAGGAGGCCGGGAGGGTGCGGGGAGCCTGGGACTGGTGGGCCTGGGGCTCACCATCTCCATGCCGTTCTTCTTCATGCGCCGGCAGGACTTGAGGTACGTGCGGATGCGCTTGCGGGCCCGCTCCTGGAACTCAGGGAACTGCCGGCTGCAGGACTCGATGATGGCCTGGATCTTCTCCTTGGGCTGCTTGGAGATGGGCACCATGCGGTCCAGGTTCTCGTCCACAAAGAGACGCACAAACATCTGCAGGAGACACAGGCTATGGGAAGGGCTGGCCCGGCTGAGCCCCTGCCCCAGCTGGCCGTCCCGGGCGGGCGCTCACGTTGAAGGCCTTGAGGCGCTCAGGGTCCATGCCCTCGGAGTCATTCATCTTGTCATTGTCCTCATGGTCGTCGTGGTCATCGTCGTCGTCATCTGCTGTGGGGGCCCGGCCCACCGTCAGGTCCTCAGGGCAGCCACTGACCTCGGTTTTGATGGAGTCATAGCTCCCCGAGCTGTAGGGGGGGGACTGAGAGAGGGCGGCGGGGGCAGAGGGTCAGGCCGCGGTGAGCACACCCAGATGCCACGTGAGCCACGCTGCAAGGCCCTGAGCAAGTCACTCTCCTTCTGCTCCTTTCCCCTGTGACACGGGGACAGCGATGCTGCCGCCCCTCCCTGGGCGGCTGTAGGAGGGACTGCCCGCAACCACACATGCAGAGGCCTGGCGCCCCGGAGGAGTTCAGTGGAGGGGATAGTGGCTTACTCGGCAGCAGTGCCCACGCCAGGATGTGCCTCATCGCACGAGGGAAAGGCAAACACAGAAAGGGCTCCTTCCCGCCACCAGCCAGCCTCTCCTGCTGTGCCAAGATCTGTTCTGGCTTCGGGGTTTCCCTCCCTGGTCTCCAAGGGGCTGCAACCCTGAGTTGACAACCGAGCTGTCACAAAAGCAGTGAGTGTGCTGTCTGTCGGGGATGAGGAACAGATGGGCTGGGAAAGAACCAGCCAAAGAGACAGGCCCATCAGGCAAAAGGGCATCCCCGCAGCTCCCAGGCTGGGCTTCTCCTGTCTGCCGCCACCCCTGGAAGTCACCGTGAGCCCTGATGCAGAGCGTGTGTAGAAAGGGGAGAGGGAACCAGGCACAGCCCCTTGTCCTGCAGTAGAGAAGGGACCCACCCCCTGAGCCCCTCCTGGAGCAAGACCCTTCCCCAGCTCTCCTGGGAATGCACTTCCCCACTCTCCTCTCTGCTTTTTCCATCCTCTTCTTCCTTTACTGCTCAGTTCCCGTCCGGTCTCCTGCCCCCTGCCGCACGTGCTCTGGGAAGGCTCCCCGAGGACCACTGTCATTTGCCTTTTAGAAAGTTTGCGGCTTTGTCCAGTCCTGACTTCACTCAGTGGTACCCTGACTAGCAGTGTCCTGGAGACACAGTCCCTGCCCTCAAGGAGGTGGGCATCTAGTAGGCAGTCAGGCCCAGGAAACAAACAGCCGCAGATCACACCCTGCAACGTGGCCACATAGTGGCCCAGACGGCATACAGCTCTTGCGGACAAACGTATAAAGACAGACACTGATTGGTGCCCTGTCCCACGGTAGCTGCCACCACCAGCCTCCATGTGACCACACCCACCGGGGTCAGCCCTCCCAGGGTCCCTGGCCTCGTGCCCATCTCTTGATCCACACATAGACTCTGAAGGGGAAAGGACACCCAGGTCCTCTGGCCTCCCACTGGGCTGTGTCAGACTCGCGACGGAGGGTCAAAGGCGCCTTGGGCAAGTCACAGTCCCAGGTGCTCTTGGGCCAATCCTCTGCCAGCGTCAGAGGAAACAGAAGAACTATCGGTGGCGCTTGTGCTCCCGTCTCACTTCCGTGGTCCACACATGTGGCCTGAGGCCCCGGTGGCAAACTCAACCCCTCTGGCTCTCCGCCTGCCGAGGCAGCAGCTGTGCCTGCCCCTGGGACCCAGTCAAAGAAGGGAAGACAGTGCTCTGGCCAGTACCTGTCCCTCAGCCTGGGCTCAGACACACAGCGACGACTGAACACCCGTTCATTTGTACAGAACCTTTCCACGAGACACGTCATTGGGAGCCAGCACTGGCACCCACCCCACACCCTCTGCAGAAGAGAAAACAGGCCCTGGGAGGGGAAGGAACCTGTGCAGGGGCCCGTAGCTGCAGCCCAGGAGTGTAGGGCTCTGAGAAGGCACCTCTGGGCCCCCTAGCCCGGGCAGAAGAAAACACCCCCCGGGAGAGCTCCCGCCCCTGGTGCCGCACTGCACTGCTGCAGGAGACCTCGGTGGCCTGGAGATGGCTTTCGGAAGCAACAGGGGAGGGGGAGGGGAGCGCCAAATGGTGGGGCACCTGTCCGCCCCCCATTAGCCTGGTCTATTGAGTTTCACACATCCACATCCCTGGGGCCACAAACAAAGGCCTCACCTTTTTTCTGCACCATCTGTAGAATGGGGACAGGCATGCAGAGTAGCGAGAAAACATGAGGCCTTGGGCCTCTGTGCTGAATGCAGCCCACTTGCTGCTGCTCCTCACAGCAGACTCTGTTTTGGAGGCAGAGGCGGCCAGGCCACACGTCACCCACCACGTCCACCAAGGCAGAGGCCAACAACCCCACTTCACAGATGGGGGTGGAGGCTGAGAGAAGTGAGGGCCTTGCTCGAGGTCAACTGAGCGGTCTCCCATTCCAGAGCCTCCCCAGGACAATGATAGCAGAACAGCCACGGCTACCACCCTGACTTGGTGTCACAACCCCGGTACGCGTGATTTCACGTCAGCCCCGCACAGCCCTGCCGTGTACGGGCGCGGCAGAGGCTCCCAGCTCCGGCGGGCCAGCAGCCCGCAGCCCCACACACCTCGGGGGTGGTCTTCACCCCGTACTTGACGCGGCTCCGCAGTCCATCGGCGTCGGAGGGGTAGGAGGGCGTGCCGAGCGCTGAGCCCTGCGGGAGCTTGTCGCACAGGTTGATGGGCTGATCCTCGGCGGTAGCGGTGAAGTCCACGGGGGCCACGGTGCCGTTGCCATTCATCTCGGGGAAGGCGGGGTCTCCCTGTGTGCTGCTCGAGGTGGACGGGTTCAGGGTGGAGGAGCCATTGCCACTGCCGCTCTCGGAGGAGGAGTCGTCTGAAACGAGAGGCCTGGGTGTGAGGCTCCACCTCAGCACCCGCTGGCCCCTAAGACCCCTCTCCCCCCAGGTACGTGGCCACGGCAGCCACAGGGGGTACTTGCCCTATGCTGTCCTCACGAGCATCCCTGGGCAGGAGGTGAGTGAGCGCTGCCGTCCCCGCTGGGGGCGCCAAGAGGCTAGCCTTGCCCCAGCCTGAGGTAGGGGCAGGGTCCCTCTGCCGGAAACTGGGGCCATCAGGGCGGAGCAGCCATGGAGCATGCCTCCTGCCCTCCACCCCACAAAAGCCATATCCAGCTTCGGGGGCCAGGGAGTGAGTGGCTGCAGCCTCAAGTGTGACCTGCCTGCCGCAGGTCCAGGAGTTCTCGGACACGCCAGGGGCTGCATGGGGCCTGGCCAGTGCCCCCCTCTTCCCCCAGCTCACCACTGCCTTGCCCCTTTACACCCTCTCCCCACAGGACCCCTTCCCCACAGCAGACCCTCCAACTTCTCCATCCTCTGCCTGAAGAAGGTTGGCTCCACTGTGACACCCCTGCCCCTTAGTCACTCCCTCCAGCAAGCAGGCCCAGGCCAAGCCTGTGCAGACAGAGATCTGCCCTTGGTGCATGGCCACATGGCACTGAACACCCAGAGCCAGGGCTGCGGGTGCATCCCTGGCACCTCCTGGGCCATCCCTGCTTTCCTGAAGTGACAGCCCAACAAAGCCCTGTGGAGGGCGCCCCCTGCTGCAGACAGCGTGGCATTGCTGGGGGACCTAGGAGGACAAACTTTTAACTAGGGGGTTAGACACTTCAGATAAATTCCAGGCCCCTTTTCCCCGCCCTGCCCCAGCCTCCTGCTTGATCAGCTGAGAAGGCAGAGGCCCAAGCTACGCTCAAGCTCCCGGGGTCACTGTCAGGTGAGTACCGCGTGGTTCCTGGTGGCGCCCAGGTGCCCAAGCGGCTCTGCACCTGTAACCAGAGTGGGTGGGGGAGGGGCGGCCACAGTGAATCCTGACCGCCTCCCAGGCCACCCCCTCTCCCAGGCCAGGGTCGCGCACGACCCCACCCCCACCCTCCCAGCCGGCAGATTATGAAGATTTAGTTCCTGGTGCTGGGCACTGGGCACGCGCACCTCCGGAGCGTCCCCATGGTGACCAAGCGGCTCTAGCTCGCCAACCAATCACTGGCCTCCCGGCTGCCCATCAAGCAGCCAGGGCCCAGGGCAGAGGGGGATGGGAAAGGCCTCCGCGCCATGGCACCCCTCCCCCTCGGCTGCCGCAGGTCCCCTGGGCCAGGATGCCCCTCCTTCTGCCC